>NW_023458566.1:22240928-22241402 GCF_013731165.1 Rhagoletis pomonella | reverse complement strand
TCTCACCACACCTTAACTCACCACACCTCAACTCACCACATCTTAACTCCCCACACCTAAATTCACCACACCTCAACTCACCACAGATAAATTCACCACACCTAAACTCACGGCACCTCTTAAGCCCACCACACCTGAATTCACAGCGCCGTAACTCCCACACCCAATTCCACCATATCGCAAACCACCACACCCAATTTCCCCACATGACATGATATCACTTTATGTGGCATCAATGACATTGCTTTAATATTGATACTGAATTTAAGAAATCTGCTAAGCAGCAGTTTAGAAATCAGATTTACGAAGATTAAGATTCATGCAAGGAAGAAGGTAAAGTTGAATATGTAGAAGAAGAAAGGGGTAAAGGCAAAGATGAGAATAAAAGTAAAGAAACCTAAATACAAACGAAGGTGGATATGAAGACGAAGATGAAGATGAAGATGAAGATGAAGATGAAGATGAAGATGAAGA
>NW_023458566.1:22240401-22240918 GCF_013731165.1 Rhagoletis pomonella | reverse complement strand
AAGATGAAGATGAAGATGAAGATGAAGATGAAGATGAAGATGAAGATAAGGATAAAGATCATAACCCCTTAACTTTAACTCATCTTAACTTAAAAACTTACTCCACCTGAGCTCACCACACATTAATTCACCACACTTTAACTCCCCACACCTAAATTCACCACACCTCAACTCGCCACACCTTAACCCCCGCACCTAAATCCACCACACATAAATCCACCACCCTTAATTCACCACACCTCAACTTTCTCACCACACCTTAATTCACCACACCCCAACTTTCTCACCATAACTTAACTCACCACACCTGAATCCACCACACCTAAATTCACCACACCGTAACTCCTACACCCAATTCCACCACACCGCAGCTCACCACACCTAATTTCACCACATGACATGATATCACTTGATGTGGCATCAAAGGCAACACCATTTGGCATAAAATGAACCAAAATAAATAAGATTTAGATAGAGGTGAAAAAAGGGATAAAAAGGAAATACAACTGAAGAGTGT
>NW_023458566.1:22217430-22240301 GCF_013731165.1 Rhagoletis pomonella | reverse complement strand
TTTTTTTTTTTTTTTTTTTTTTTTTTCAACGGAGGGGGAATCTTCCAAAGATGTTATGCACGATTCGTCATCCTGTCCGCTAAGGGTGCACCTCATTCGGGACCACGCCCAGACTATGTTATCACATAATTCAGGACTTGCGAGACAGCGCGCCTACGTACTAAACCCTTAACTCCGACGTCTGAAGCCTTGTGTTTCGCCTTGCGGGACCGCCGTTAGGTATTACGTCGCAAGGCGTAGCTTTGCCAATTGGCTCTTCACACACGCCTTTCTGGCTTATCTCTCGTTCAGTCTTCTCTTTTCGCTACTGCGCTGTCGTTCTTTCGCTCTTAGCTCCTGGAGGACTATTGCGGACCACGCCTTAATTCTGCTCCACACCGCTTTTGAGTTTATCATGTGCCCCACGATATTGTCAGGCGTCATGCTCTCCTTTATCAGCTGCTCTATGTCTGTGCGATCTGCCTCGTATTTTCGGCAGTGGAAAAATACGTGTAGTACGTTTTCGTCGCCGCTACCGCAGAATGAGCACTCTGTCCCGTCATCATGCCCATATTTGAACAGGTATTCTCGAAAGCAGCCGTGCCCCGTCAGCAACTGTGTCACGTAGAAGTCGGTCTCTCCGTGTTTCCTCTCCACCCACGCTTTTATGTTATTGATCAGCCTGTGCGTCCACCTCCCTTTTGTCGTCACATCCCAGTGTCTTTGCCATTCATTTAGACTTGCATCCCTCTCTTGTTTTCGCTCTTCGATTGTCAGGCACCTGCCTAAGTTTCGGGACTTATCGAAGACTCTTTTTAGCTCCATGGCCATTATTTCTGGGGGCATGATGCCCGCTAAGACTCCGACCGCCTCGTGTGACACAGTACGGAAGGCGCTAGTCACCCTGATGCTATTTAGTCGGTACACCGACTTTGCCGCCTTCGCGTAAGTCTTGCGCTGCAACGCGGGTCCCCAGATGGGTGCTGCATACATTAGTGTGGACTGGCTCACTTTTGCTAGAAGCGCTCGTCTGTTTTGACTCGGTCCGCCGATGTTAGCCATTAGTCTTGTTAGAGCCGTGGTCACTCTTGCCGCTTTTTCACAAGCTTTATCAATGTGCACCTTGTAGCTTAATCTCGAGTCTATCATGACACCCAGGTATTTCAGCGACTGCTGTGTTTTGATGCTATGTCCATCGATGTTGAGCGTAACGCTCTCCATCTTTTTTCGGCTTGTGATCACCACCGCTTCGGTTTTTTGCCCTGCGAGTTGGAGATTCGTTGCAGCGAGCCAGTTCTTTATTTGCTGCGCCGTGCTGTTGCAGATGTTCTCAACTTGGTAGAGGTCTTTGGCCACTACTGTTATTGCTATATCATCGGCGTATCCGATAATTTGTACCTCCCTTGGCAGCGGCAGTCTCAGAATTCCATCATAGAGGACAATCCAAAGTAGTGGCCCAAGTACGGAGCCCTGTGGTACTCCACCCGTCACCAAGTACTTCCTGGGGCCTTCGTCGGTATCATACAGCAGAAGCCTGTCAGATAGGTAGTTGGATACCATCCTTAGCAAGTAGGGCGGCGTGTTCTTTCTTTCCAGAGCACTTAGTATGTGAGGCCAGGATGCCGAGTTGAAGGCGTTTTTTACGTCGAATGTCACCACCGCGCAGTATTCCTTCGTGCCATATAGCCATCTTGTTCCTTCTATTGCCTTGCCTGCGACATCGGTGAGCTTTTTAATTGCATCAATGGTAGACCTCTGTCTTCGAAATCCATACTGGTTATCGGCGAGACCCGGCAGTTCCTCCTCTAGGTGCTGCTCCAACCGTACACAAATTAATCGCTCCAGTATCTTACCAAGCGTATCCAGCATACAGAGAGGTCGGTATGCGCTTGGTTCTCCTGCCGGCTTGTTTGGTTTCTGCAGTAGGACCAGCCGCTGTTTCTTCCAGATTTTTGGGAAGACGCCTTCTCGCAGACACCGCGTAAAGAGTTCGGTAAACGGACCCGTGTTGTGCTTGATGGCAACCTTCAGAGCCTTGTTTGGTATTCCGTCTAGGCCTGGCGCTTTGTCATTACCAAATCTTTCTGCTGCTTGGACCACCTCCTCGTCTGTAACCGTTGGTGCTTCCATTCCCTCGGGTTTCTCCGCTTGCGGTCGCCGACCTCCTGGCGTTTGCACAGGGAAGAGAGTTTGCACGACGTCTTTTAGGAGGGTGGGACAGGTTGGTGCCTGGCCTTTACCACCTTTTATTTTCTTCATGACCACCTTGTAGGCATCACCCCATGGGTTTTCGTCCACCTTTTCGCAGAGCTCCTTAAAGCAGCTGGTTTTGCTGCTTTTGATGGCTTTTTTAAGGTCACTTCGCTTCTTTTTGAAGGCTTCGCGCAGCACGGCATGTTCCATCGAGCCACGGTTCCTTTGACACAACCGCCTCGCCTTATGACACTCACCCCTTATGGCCTGGATTTTTTCGTTCCACCAGTACGCCGGCTGCCTGAGAGAGCCGTGTTTTCTCCTGCACATAGCACCGTCGCAGGCTTTACTGATGTGCCTCACCAGTGTTTCAGCCTGGAGCTCAGTGTTATCCTCAGTGGCCATTTCCTCATCCAGCACGAGTCTGAAGAGCTCTTCATCCAGAGTCTCTACCTTCCAGCCCCTCGTTTGCACCTTCCTGGTGATCGCCCTTTGTCGGCTCTGTGCACGATTCCCTAGCTCCATCATGATTGCCAGATGGTCACTGTGCGTATAGAGGTCCGACACCTTCCAGCTCGTTGAGCGCACCAAGGAACTACTAGCGAAAGTAATGTCAATCACCGAGCCTCGACCATTCTTCTCAAAGGTATTTTTGTTCCCCGAATTCAGAAGCACCGCATCAAGTACCGAAAACGCCTTTAGTAGTGCATCTCCCCGCCTGTTTGTGTGGACGCTACCCCATTCCACTGCCCATGCATTGAAGTCCCCTGCTATAACGTTCATTGTGGTGGTCCGGACTTCTTGAACCAAACTGTCTAGGATGTTCTCGTATTCATTTTGTGGGATACTTGGTGGTATGTAGCAGCTATAAAAGTTAAAACCGTCTACCTTCGCTCGTGTGTAGTAGCTTTTACCAAGCAGCGGCTTTTCTTGGAAAGCTTTTCCTCCGCATGTCCATATTGCAGCTTTGCCTGTGAGGTCCGATATCCATGCTCCACTGTCTATATTTTTATACTGCTCGCTGATTATTGCTATGTCCACCTTCTCCTCGTACACCGTTTGCCTGAGCAGCTCTTGCGCTGCTTCGCAGTGGTTGAGATTCAACTGCATGACTCTCATTTTCTTGATTTCTTGCACGCCTCCTGGTATAGCGGACACCTCCAACTACCTATCTGGTGCTCGGTGTTCTTTCTTCCCTGGTTTTTGCATGCTCTGCAGTGTGGCTTTTTGTCGCAGGCTTTCGCAAAGTGTCCATTTTCTCCACATTTTAGGCAGCATTGACTTCTGTCTTCCGCGTTTTTGCAGTCTCTCGCTATATGGCCATATTCCAGGCACCTGAAGCATTTTTTGGGGTTCGGTTTCTCCCTTACTCTGCACACAACCCATCCTATCTTTATTTTCTGCGCGTCAAGAAGTAATCTTGCCTCCTGCGCTGGGAGATTTACCACCGCGGTTTGTGTGCCCGCATAAGCCGCCCTGATGCTTTTTATCGCACTCTCGTTAAGGTGGTTTAGCTCCTTTATCTGGTTGCGGATGGCCTCGGCAATATTCTCCTTGGTGGTAATCTCGTCCAGGTCACGGATTTCTACCATCGTCTCGTGGGTTAGGGCTCTGATCTGTGCCTGGTCCCCTAGAAGCCTACCTATTTTGCTCTTGAGTTCGCCCGTGTCCTTCATTTGCGTCTCCTTAAGCTGCAGCAGTATTTCACCCTTCACCGTCTTTCTGATGCGTGATACGCTCTCGCCGAGTTTCTGCAGCGCCTCTTCCTTTTTTACGGTCCTTAGTATATCGCTGTAGGTCATATCTCCCGTCCGAGCTATAATGATGGCATCTGGCCGTGGTGGTGGTTTGTATGCCATCTTCTTTTTGCCATGTGACCTGCGTTGGACCTCTACCCATTTTCCTTCTTTCTCCACCTCCTTCTCCTTAATCTTGCCGGAATTTTCGTTTGGCGCCACCTTACTCTGTTTGGTTGCAGGGTTGGTGGTCACCTCCTCCTGCGTGGTTTTGTTTTTCTTGGGTGGCGTCCTACGCTTTAGTTGGCTTTCATCTCGGGGCCTTTTCGGGGTTTCAGCAGTCACCGGTATGTTGAAGATACTCCGTCTGCTTGCCTTTATTCTGGAGTACTCCTCCAGGGCACTCGCATGCAGCTTTGTTAGTGAGCTGAGTATCTCTCGCATGCTATTGTTTATTGAGCGTTGTGGCGGGCACATTGCCTCCGTCAGCCTCTTAATAGCATCTCCGAGCTCCGACATGTAGTCTCCGTTCTGTTTGGCTCCCTTCATTTGAGGCTCGCTGTCTTGTAGTGCTGGTGGCGACGATCTCGTTCGTACCGGCTTCTCCACGCTAAGCGCCTTTACAGGCGACCGAACTAGTCTTGACGCACGCTTGAACGGGTCAGTTTCTGCAGTCGGTGTTCCCTGGGACGGGTCTGCCCCAAGCACCTTGCAGCCCCTGCCGTCCAGGTTTTTCGCTCCGCTGCTGACTTCGTTTACATTGTTGTTGTTGTTGTTGTTTTTTCTCATTTTGGATTCCATTCTTTTGTTTTTGCCAGCGCATCGTGTGCAGGGGGGCGGGCCGAAATAGACAGGAACGGGTATACCCTCGGGGACTATGCCCCTACCCCAGTTCCTTGAGGCCTGTCCTTCGCTTTACCGGTCCCGGAAAACACGGACGGACTGGCGCTCGCCCGGGGCAACGCGGTCTACTACACCTGCGTCCAATGCACACTCCCTGACCAGGGACCAAAGTGGCTGGTTACTGATACGCACCGCGGCTGACACCTCGGCAGAGCACGCTCACATCACCGTCTCTACCCCGCCAGCGGAGAAATCGCTGTAGGGATTTCGAGGGACTCCCAGTGCGCCGCAGCGCGTACCGGTCTGGATTGTTGTATCAGCCGCACCTAACATGGTGAACAAACGCTGACCAGGAAGCCGTCCAATATGGAAGCCGTCGCGCCTGGGTTTTTTTTTTTTTTGTAACTCATCATATGTATGATGAGGGGGGACACATATTTCAAAGAGGCGGAGTCCACTCGCCACTATCACAGGAATTTCATCAGACTTGCTGGCTTTTATACCGCGTCCTCTATTCCTGCTGCTCATCGTCGGGGATTGCTTATTCGTTTAACCTTATTTCGCAACTAACCTGCTACTACAGGCCGTCCGGCTATCCGCGACCTGCCGACCCCCCCGGTAGCTTAGAGCCCAGCTATGGTGACCGTTCCCACTGGGAATCAAAGTCCCCACCCGGGTGGGGGTATTGTGGTGTGTTATGCTTCATATGTTATGTTATTTATTCTTATGTTATGGTTATGTTATGTTATGCCAAGTACTAAGCTAAACTCCCCTCCACTTAACCCATTCCAACTAATGTTATTTTAGCTCATTCAACTTACATAAACTATCCTTAATTTTATCGGTTGAATTTCAACCGCTGGGCGAACACTAGTTAAGTTAAAACGTCGGCAGTGACCGCGACTGTGAAGTCAACGTATCCAGTCAATGCAAATAGGAGAGCGCACTGATCGTAAACAGATCGGACACACCAAATGAGCGCTTATTCACAAGAAATTAATGCCAGAGAGTGGAACGAACTACTTTAAATAAATAGTTTAGAATTCTGCGGTGTGCTGGCATTGAGCACTTTGAGCGAAGGTTAATCGCTTTGAACTTAAAACTCAAAATGCAAAATATGAAAAGCGTTTGGCCCGTTCTGCTAGCGAACAGTCAGTTTGAATCGCTGATTCCTTGCCAAATGGCTTTTAATAGAGAAACAATAAAAAATACGCTTGAAATTAAATCACCGATTTACCTGCATTACCGCCGGGCGCTTGGAAGCGCGCCTTCAAGCTGTTCAAGTGACTCTGATGCTGCTCGTTGGCCATCACGGCCGCTGCTACAGCGTTGGCAACATGTTGCACTGAGGCGGCTGTGGCTGCTGCAGCGGCATTCGCACTGACGCCTACGTTGCAGCTGCCCCCAGCATTGCCACCACCGCCGGCATTACTGCCAATCACCGGTGTGTCAGCGCCATTACCGCCTGCTCCAGTGCCGCCACCGGAGCCGCCATTGCCACCGCCACTGCCGGCGAACTGTCGATGATAGTGTTGTTGGTTCTCGCTGTAGAGGCGTTGGTAGCAGGAGAGTGTCGGTATTGTCCAGGAGTTGTTTGTTTTATAGTGGAAATTGCCGGTGCCGAAAATGGAGTGCGGATTTGTGTTGGCGGAGACATTCGAAGCGGCAGCTGCGGCCAGTGTTTGACTTAGCGCCGATAGTTGGTTATGGGCGACGGCATGCGAATGTTGCTGTTGGTGATGCTGTTGTTGATGAGTGTGTTGTGGTTGTTGTTGTTGTTGCTGCTGCTGCTGCTGCTGATGGTGCTGGTGATGAGACTGCGGATGATGTTGCTGTTGCTGCTGATGATGATGCTGTTGTTGTTGTTGTTGTTGCTGATGCTGCTGTTGCGCCTGCTGTTGCTGCTGATGTGAGCTGTGCTGCTGCTGCTGCTGTTGCTGTGGTTGCTGGGAATGGTGCATGTGCTGCGGCTGTTGTTGCTGCTGCTGATGTTGATTCTGTTGCTGATGCTGGTGCTGCGCCTGTTGCTGCTGTTGCTGCTGCTGCTGCTGCTGCTGCTGTTGTATACTATTCCACTGCACATTTGCGCTGCCACTGCCGTTGCTATTCACCGATTTCGTTGAATCAATGCTGCTGGCGCTACTGCGGTTGCCATCCAGCGATGAACTGGTCACGCTGCCGCTGCCCTCATTGGCGCTGCTGTCACTATTGTTGCTGCTGTTCATGCCCGCTGCAGCTGCGGCGGCCGCATTCGAGTTCAACTGCTGGAAGTATTGATTCAACGCGCTGTTCGCATGCTCCTGGAAGAAGCCGTTGCAAGCGCTCGTCTGCGACGACATCCTGCCGCTGGCGTTGGTTGGTGTGTTCAACCGACGGCGTCGGCAATTGTCACGGCGCGCTACTTCACCAATTGGCACCGTTTTATGCACTTTACTGTTAATTTTATGCGCGCCCTTGTTGTTGTGTTTTTTTCGCTTGTTGGCTTAGGTTTCGCCAATGTACGCTGCACAAATGCGACGCGCGCGAATTAGTTGTATTCCAAAATTGAGGTTGCGTATACACCTACGATATTCACGCATTTTTTAGGGATATACTTTATTTGGGGATGTGTGCGCTGCTATTTTTCGCTCACTTTTGTTTACACTTTCACTTTTTAAGTTTTAAGTTTTGTTGGCTCTTATTTTCAACTGTATTTAGTTAAGCTGATTTTGAAGTCAATTTTGGTCACATCTGGATTGTGTGCTATCATTTTGTTTCAAATATAAAAAACATTAATCAAAGTTAAAAAAAAAACTGATGAATGGCGATTGTTTTTATGTATGCAATGCTAATGGCTGAGTATGAAGGTAAGTGGTTTTGTGAAAAGCTGTGAAAAGTTTTTCTCGCGAAATAGATACTTTTACAATTACTTCAAATATTAGAAAAAATGTATGTATGTAAGAAATTTTAGCGAACTTAATCTGATTAAACCAGTAATGTTTAACACAAAATTACTTACTACTTTTTCTTTTGAATCGAAAAGCAAGTAAGTGTTTTGACGTAATCGCAACTCTTGACATGAAAATCCATTGCTGGATTTAATTTATATGTATAACTTCTAATGCTTATGCCCATGCTAGCGAAAGACTTCATTACTAAAACCGTTCTTTTTTCTCTCAAATTCTGATACTTATTTTAGAGTACAATTTCAACTTCACTCTAGATGGAGGTGTGTGCGTCAACCACTTAAAAACTAGCGTTGCTCTCTTCATTTGGAGAAGGAGAATTTCGGTTGGTAAAATACAAATTTCTCATGAAGTTGGATCAATTTGACTGCAAACTTTTATGAGAAAACCATAGCTCAAGTAAAGTTACCGTCTTGTAGTTGTACTTTCACTAAAACTTTAGGTCTATTATTATATTTTTACATATACTGCAATGCTTAGACTGCGTATGCGGCCGTTATCTGACAACGTCGATAAGCACATAACTAGTGAGCTCCAGTATTCGATATAACTTGCTATGTATTCTAAGTGTTTTCCCTTACAAAATCAGCTTTTTACTGGTCCTGATACATATAAATACTACTTTTGCAACAGGCTTAAAAATCGATCTCTAAGTTTACATATTTAGAATAATGTTACAGAAATCGTGACTAATATTGGATCATATTGCTTCGCTTAGGGGAACCTTATATGCCTAAATTTGATCGCCAAAAATCTCCAAAATAGTAACACACGCGCCTAACAATATGCAACATCTAGTTACATGCCGCTCATACGGACAGACTTGACTGATTACACATTGTAACTGTTGCTGTTCCATGTTGTATACTTTTAGGCCCGCTGTTTTTCATTCAGAGAACTGACTGATCAATTGGCAAAGCAGAGCACAAAATGTCTGCCAATAGAACCCGAATGGTCTCTTCATGAATCTGCTTCAGAAAAGGTGGCAATACCCACTTGGCTACCAACTCTAAGATCAGCATTTGTAGGACACTTGTCTGTACTTTAACCGGTTATTATATATCTTCTAAGCAAGCGTGAGCGACTAACGAGATCAATTCGCGCATAGGTCTGCCCTTTGATATAAAACACAAACTGCGAACTTAGTCTGAGTGTTAGGGCTTGTAGCCTAAAAAAAGAGAGAAAATTACTAGTATTTTCTCAATAAAGCTCCCAGAAATTGAAGACCTCACAAATCTGGTGTTTAAGTGGTGCATGGTTTTCACCAGACTACCCACTGAGGTCCGTTTGACTAGTTCACCCTCAAAATTTTAAAAATTAAAAGCATACACCACATGTTTTTTTTTGGGTGTGCCGGTGTTATTTATCTCCTCCTAATTCCAATTGTAAAGAAATAATATTTGGAGTCACAAGAATCAATTTGCAATTGTCCGAAAACATTTTTTTAATTTTTTGAATAAGCCTTCATTATGACTACTTCAGTATGAAATTCCAAGTAAGCGTGCCATATACAAACCCCTACACGTACAGTCGATCGCAGTTGATCAAGCCCAAGCCACCAAGCCAATACTCAAATAAACATTCACAAATATACTCTACATACAGAAAAGGGTATAATCTATAAAAAGCGATGCACTACTATTTCTAAATACGCGGAACGAATAACAATACAAAAAAAACTACACTGCGAATTGTATATCAAACTATGCACTAAACAAAAAAAAAACTACAAAAAAACCCAGTCGTACACTTCTGCTAACTCTACAATCTACAATTGCCTGCATCTTTTAATGTACTAACACAAGTAAGTAAGTGTTCTACGATCGACGACTGAGTAGGCGCATGTGTGGTGAAAAAGAGCAAGGAAAATAAGCAAAACAAAGCATCAGAGTTGCGGTCACGTTGCAAGTACCTTTTCACATTTATTTTTTTGATTGTATTTATTTTCAATTTTTTCACAATTTATTCGTTTAAAGTTACAATTTTTTTTATTTTTTATTTTTATGCAGCGAATTGATGCGAGTGGATGATGTGAAGTATGTAGTACTTTTTGGTGATTCGTTTGATTTTGTTTGCCTGTTTGTGGATATGTGTTAGTTTTTTGGGAGATGATGTCTGGGTTTTTAGATTTTCAAAATGTCTTAGCGCTCAACATAAAAAGGAAATATAGAAAACTTTTCAAATACGATCCATAACTTTAAGAAGTGGATGAAATGCAAAAGTAAAAATTGCATTCTATGCTCAATGTGTGTTTGAGAGATTTGAGTGGCTCCAGCGTTGACAACTAACGTAGTTGAGTTGTTAATAAAATTTTCAATAATTTCTATTTAATGTTTTGATGTTATTGACCGATCAGTAAAGATTTGATCGCTAATTAAAAGAAAAAATATATTAACGCGTTTTTGGTGTTTTCTTTATCACTTTATATTAGTATCTAAGTTTTTGTTTTATTTTTTATTTTTATTTCTTTTTATTTTTATTTTTTGGTTTGCAACTTGCTTGTATTCAAATTAAACAAAAACAAAAATTTTTTAATTATGCTTTACACTTCTTTCACAATTATTTGTTTCAACACAACGTCAATTGTGTAAAAAGTATTATATGTATAGCACTTAAAAAATTGCTTCTTCAAAAATATTATTTTAATAAAAATGCTGTTAAATGACTGTTTATATTCTTATTTATGCTTTCTTTGAATTACTAATTGAATATAAGTAGCTTACAAGCCCTTCACTGCTAGTCAAATGATCAGAGCAACACAATCTTTCTTTTAATAAAAAGTCGTATTTCACTAATGCCACAAATTCTCGTGAAAAAATGCACAATTAATAGCTGAGATTAATTGCAATTTTTTTCTCCAACAATTTCTTGGAAATTTTTTCCATGCACAATTGGTGCCAATCTCTATGAGAAATTCCACTGTTGCACTTCCAACGAATTGCATTTGAAATATTTTACTTTTATTTTTTTTATTCCTCTAGTACATACTATAACTATATGTATTGTGTTTTATATCGGTTCCGCGATGGCTCAAACATTTTTAAAAATTTTCAATTTAATTTTTAACCAGGCAATCACTTTTGAGATCTATGTATTTTCTAGCGCGTTAACACCGAACCACCGATCAGCGACGGCATTTAGTTATTTGTCAAGCAAAAATGGGTTTTTCCGCGAGTTAATTTTCGCTAAACGACCAAACTAGCGTACGTCAATTCGTCAACGTGAACGCGAAACGACCAAATGCCGGCCTTAGCACCAGCTCAGGCGCATCGAAGCCACCCAGGCAGATCGGCAGCAGCAGTCAACGGCTATCAATGGCAGCAGTCAGCTAGCTCGCCACCAAGCAGTTAGTTTGGCAGTTTGGCAGTCGAGCAGTTGCAGCGACGCTGCAGCGACGTCCATATAGTCAGCAGTCAGCGCCCACAGCCCACATCAGTAGCGACGATAGCATGCGCCCGAACAACGTGAGCGCCACTGTGCTCCAACAAACAAATAAGAATCAAAGCAAAAAAAGATCAGCCCTAAAAAGGGGTAACTAAGCTAGTCTACGGTAGAATAGCGGGACAAGGGTGGTGAAAGGGTGGTGACAGCGGCAAGAGTTAAAGCGTTCGCGCCATAGAATATACATACATATGCACAAACAAAATGCGCATATTGAAATGAAAAGGTAGACATACATACATACACAGAAGTGTGCATGTCGTCGTTTAAAGTACAAAACCGCGTATCGTGGCTCTGCAAAACCTCGTAACTGACATTTGTGCCAAAAACGATATTTGCTCAACGGAAGCTGCTGGCCCTCCAAGCCCTTCTAACTATCGATACTTAGGCATACGAAGAAGAGATAATTGGGATAAAAGAGAGAACCGTTTTAAAATTTTGACAACCTGACATACGAGGTTTTGCATTTTCTTGATACGCGGTTTTGTATTTTAAACGACGATATATGTATGTATGTGTGTTTGTTCATGTGTGACGTCCTATTCATGGAATAATTTCTCAAAAGTAGCTGCTGCGGCCACTAAAATAGGATTTACAAGCGACGGCGTATGTGAATCAGAAGCACATCTATGCAGGTAAGTAGCTGAGAAAAAAAAAATACAAATAAATTGTGAAATGAAATAACTGCACAGCAACGGACAACATCCCCATCGGTGTGCAACAAAAACAAATAAATGAAAATGAAATAGAACTGTTCCAAAGAGGGGCCGTCCATAATCATTCTGATTGACGGTTATCTGTGCATTTAAGGGTTGCTTGTTTGGCTTGCTCTGCATACGGTGTAGGCGTGTGTGCGCGCGTGTTAGTGGGAGGCTGGCGCAGCTGCCAACGCTACTGGTCGACATTCATGCGCGCACAGGTATAGCAGAGCTGTGGATCAGATGAAATTAACTACGGCAGGCAGCGGTGCTGTCGCGTTGGGTTTTAACTTTCAAGGAAAACTAGAAATTGATGCGCAAAACTCAAAATCATATTGATAAGGTTGAGATAGCGTTTTATTTAGATTGATCATAGATCCGGAATACGCAAATTCGGGACACAGAAGACATCGGACCCCGTTACATCCTACATATTGAGACTTATCCACGACTTGTGTGTGATAGTAGTATTACTGGTAGTAAGGTCAGCGAGCATAACCTAGGCGAACTGCTACCAGTAGCGGTAATAGCTGTAATATGTAAAGAAAAAAGTAACGATAACGCTATATGACATTTGCAGTTTTTTCTCCGCGGAATTGATGAACCCAGTGTTACCGTTATTATTTTCTTCTCACATTACAGTTGCATATCCCACGCCGTTTTCTAAAGAGGCACAACTCATAATTTGGCATTTTTGAAATTATGCGCTTAAAATGTACACAGAGCTTTTATTTACCTTTCAACAAAAGCTGGAGCGAATTTTTGTTATAATTTGTTGAAAAAACTCCATTGCCCATATGTTTAGCATGTGCTACGAAATACTTTTTGGCATTTTCTGACGAACGTGTGATTGTGTGTTGTGCCACTTTTGAAGATCGTGTGCGATATGTACCTACTATAGCTAGTACTACTCTACACCAACCTCCTGCGCTTCTTTTTCTAAGCTGGAAAATTATACGCTGGCGTCCATGGCTCTCAGGTAGACGATATCAAAATCATCTGAGTGAAAAATTATAAAGTGGCCCAACATTTTTACGAAGCTCGAGGTTTTTTTTTGTGGTTCACGGCGATAAGAAAAAAATGCCAATTTGACAATTTTTCAAAATTCGAATTATTTAGGAAGTTATAGATACTATTTCAAAATTGTTTCAATTTTATTTGCTCTCTTTCGATTGGTAATAGCGATTCTGCTCAATTTTTAAACAGTTACAAATTATAAAGTTATTCATATAAACGCGTAACAGCCTCGTAACTGTGTAAACCTCGTAAATAAACCGGTTTGCTGTACGAAATTTAACAATTTTACGAAGTTTAAAGGCTTTTACGCGTTTATACGAATTGCCCTATAGTGTTTTCTAGAATAATTTTCGTCTCCTTGGACTTCGGCATTTTTTTTTTGTTTAGTAAATAATCATGAATGCAATGTACAATAATATTAGCCCAAAAAGTGATCTTAAAGCGATTGAAAAGTCAGTAATATTTTAAAAATCGTTAATAACTTTTATAAAAAAAATTTTATTACAAAATAGAAATTCGAGGAAAACTTCGCCACTTTTAACGGTTTAAAAAATTAGCAGAAAAGGAACACCAATCGCTACAAAACTAATAAAATCCAAGCAATTTCGAAAACAGTTAATAGTTATAACTTCCGAAATAATCCGGATTTCGAAAAATGTTCAAAATTGTATTTATTTCATCGTTGTGAACCATCAACATTTCATTCCTATTAGTTTAGCTTGAAAAACAAATTTGGATATTACGTCATATAGACAGGTTCTGTCGATTTTCTTATCTAGTGTCTTCTCCAGGATTTGACGAATTGTGTACAACTGTCCAATAGGAAATTTTTGAGGTTGGAAATCACTTCGATAAGGTGCAATCAGGTTGTTTGCTTTCCAAACTCCGTAACTGTAGGCCTCCCATGATTGAGTAAGTAAATATAGAAGAGCTTCAGAGCAGCGTCAGTAGCTTTTCAAATAATCAGCCTTGAGGATAGTTTCAGAGAGATGTCCTTTCCTTCGCTCCTTGTTCCTCCTTTTTGTGTACTCGCAATTCCGTTTTGTTATTTCTCTGTAAAAGGTATAAGAGGCAATAAAATATGTTCCACCCGCGCAGTTCCCTAACTGAAAGACCAGCGATAGACTGCTTCTCAGCAGAATGGGATCATTCGAGCTTTCAAACTAAAACGCTCTTAATCAACCTTCCTCTCTCTATCTCTCTTCTAGACCTTTATAGCAACATATATACAACTTGCTTTGAAATATTATCAGCTTACGCGTCGATAGAACAACAATAATAGTGGCATGCTTTTGTAACCGAGCTACGAAAGAACACTCGCTTAAATGACGAAATACATTCAACGTCGGTTAAAAAATACGCGACCGGAAGGGTAATGTTGGCAAGTGAAAAAAACCTGCTCTATTGTGAATTGTTAATGGGAAAGTGGAGAGGGACTTTTTTGTTTTCGTATAAAAATGATTTGTATTTTAAATACCTCGCATAGTTACTGATTTCTATTATATGTTTCTTTGTCTAAATCCCGTTAAAACAGGGTTGCTTAAGTAGCTAAAAGGAAATTGTACCCGAGTTGAGCGTTCTTTTGTCGCTCGTTTACAAAAAAAAAATGCAGCTAATATAAATTATGGAATCAAACTGCCAGACAAAATTCAATTCTTAATTTTTCGCAACATCTCGGGCGATAAAGAAAGTGACTACGTCAAAATAAACAGTAAGCCATATCCAATAAGTTTACACTACAGAAGCCAAGTGTTTTCTTAAACATTTCCCACAAAGCCTCGTGTGAGAACTGGGCTCTGACGTACGTAAATATATAACCAAGAAACATTAGAAGTTTATACGCACAAATAAGCAGTTATAAAAATAATCACTGGGAGCCCAACGAACCGAATATAATTCGAGAACACTGCTGTGGAAATTTTCGCACATGCGATCAGCATAAAAAATTGTTTTTCAATTCGTTTACAAGCTCATCAAAAAAAAGAAAAATAATTCCTTAAAAACAACTCGACGACAGAAAACAACTACTATTTAGCGGCATTCTTTCTGCGATTCTCGCATTTCAAACGTGAGCTAAAACGGCTACCATAGCCGGATACATGTCTGCAACATGTGAGATGGAAATAGCCGAATAAGTCCAACTGCAGCAAGGCGATGACGACAGAAACAAAAAGTGCTGCAGTGGCGGCTAATTGACAATAACAAACAGCTCGCGAATGTATGTAAGACGACGAAGGAAGGCAAAAAAAAAAGAAAAAATAACTGTAAAATGCAACATGCAAGAATTTAAACAAATAACAATAATGAAAACATGTGACGCCGACCGACGCCTCAGCTGTACGTTGGCGAGGGGTGGCGCTGCGGCAGAGAGAGAGACACACAACGAGCGTGCTGGAGACAGCGTCTACGAAGCAGTTTGAGTGCGCACACGAATCAACAACAACAACAACAAAATCAGCACAGTTTGCCCAATGCACTGAGATAGACTGAGCGTACAGTCGACGTCGCTGCCGCTTCTCCAGCAGAATGCTAACAGCGCAGCTGGCGCAGCAAGTCACGTGGCTTTCGATATGACCCAAAGCCCATTGTCTGGGAGCGCCAGCCGCTCTAAGCACGTGTAGTGCCACATTCAGCACTCCTGCTCCTCCTCAACTGCGACGAGCATTCAGACTCAGCTGGCGGTGGCAGAGCGAGAACAACAGCTACCGCCGAGACGCAGTGGAGCAGTGGAGCACAGCACAACAACAGCAGTAGCAACAGTGCTAGCAACGGGGGCTAAAAGCGTCAATAAAATTAATCACAATGGCAACTGTAAATGCAGCAAAGCAGCGAATGGGCGGGCGGCTGACGGATAGGGTGCGCAAGCCTAAACGCCGGGGGGGCGGAGGAATGCAGAGACAATGCAAAAAGCAAATACGATTCGAAAAGTAAATAACAACTAGTTGGCTGACGTACTCATAGAAACGCGAATCTAAAAGCGTATAGAGTACAGCGCATGTAAAACGAATTTTAATGCAATTCATTGCATTGCCTTGTGTGGGGCTGCTCAGTTGCACGGGACGCTTAGCGGGGAACCGCTGCTGATTAGTGATGACGAGCACTACGATTACTACGGGGCATATTATTATCTGGCTTTCATGTGATGAATTGTGAAATTTCTATCGCGATACCATTTACTTTGGGAAAATATGACTGCTTGCAATAAATGTTTTTTTTTTGTGTGATTTTACTTTATTGCTTGTTCTGGCTTATGATTAGAAGGACGAAAAATGGAGTATGTGCTCATTTGGAGTCGTTGCAAGAATTCGTGCAAGACAGTATAGGCTTCCGTACGGATTATTGCCGGGTGATGAAGTACTTGTCAACCTTATCACAAGAAACGGGAAACAGTACAGCTTGGCATATGCTACTGAGAATCCGTTAATAGGCACAGCATTCGTCTTCTGGTATCCCCATATCTCGAACCTAACTAAATATGAGTGGATCAAAAAAGAACGATGACGTGACAATAGAATAGATAGTCCTTGGCCGCGGTACAATGCTTTGTAATTTAAAAGCAGGCCATTTTCAGTACCATGGAGACATCATTTTGACAGATGATATGTAAGAGAAACCGGGATTTTCTTCGTAAAACTTAAAAGGTGATAAATGGAGGAGCCCCAAATGGGTTTGACTCTTCAGAATTTAGTAGCAGAATAGTTTGTCTATACCACTTCTACAGCATGGATATTCCGAAATAACTGCTCGAAATCTTCAAGGTCTGAGAAAATCCACTCTTAGGTAATGAAATAGTAAAATGTTTGTGTATTTTGAATCCAACTTTCTTAATCCCTTGACAAATGTCAACTTAACGTCACTTAAAAATTTTTGTAAATGTATGTAGTTTATATTTGGACAGGCGAAACTTGGCGTTAACGAAATCCAATGTCGAAGTTTGTTTCATTTGAATTTTCTAAGTTCTATGTTATGTTAAGTTAAGTTGCCGTAATCAGACCTTAAACCTGTCCTATATTCAGTGCGTTGGCAAAGCGTCTCATCGGATCGCTCGGATCGCCGGCAGCGATATTTTTGTTCCCAACCTACGCTAAATATTTGATGTAATTCATTTGCTTCCAGGTGGATATAAATTACTTTGCTTGATAACAATATTATTAATTAAGTCACCGTGATTTTCCATTTCGACGTTGATTGCGGTGCATCTTGCATGAATGTGTGTATGTACCTATGGATAAGTAAATTTACAGACATAACTACGCTTACGGCCAGACTTACCCTTCCTGAGACTTTGGCGCACCGATATTATATTACCAATTCATTTTATTTTATTTGTTGAGATATTATTTCTTTTTTTGTTTTATTCCTATACATATATGTATGTATGTATTTGCCTTTTCACGTTTTTCCGCGAGTGATGGGAAATATGAATCGCTGAAATTAAATGCATATACGGTGGGGATAATTTAAATGGGGAAAAAACATTTTATTAAATTTTGGCTATATTTCTTTACTTGCAAAGTTTTTGGTATTCTTGTAAATATTTTGTCCCCGAACTTTCTTCCAAAGAAATTATGTTGCGACAATTTTTTTTTTTTTTTTTTGTGAAGAAAATGCGCAACACCTTCACCAAAAAATATGCCAATAAATTAACGGTAAGTCCCAGCTACTTAAAATTTACACTCTTTTTTACTAAGATTAAATGGGCTACAAAACTATATAGTGAGGATGTTTTTAAGAAATCTAATTAAAAATCTTAAAATTTTGGTGAAACTTTGTCGAATTTTCTAAATATTTGTACAAAGTTTGAATTTTTCACGTAAATAGTTTTTGTTAGATAACAAAAAAATGAAAAATAATAAAATTAAACAAACGAAAGGGAGGTAGCCAAAGAATGCTAAAATCACCCTTCCCTATTTATATTTTCGCCACTGTACATATAAGTTCACATGAATGTTTGTATGCATACTTCATACATATGTACATATATGGGCTTTGGTAGGTCCATACATACATACATATGTATGTGTGCATTAAGGCACTTGTATATTTGCTATATGAAACATGAGTCCAACTTATTTACTGGGACTCATATTCAATGTTGTGGACAAGGCTCATTGAACATGCAGTATCAGCAGAGCAGCTGATTTGTTTTTTTTTTCAAATTATTTGGTCTCGAAAATGTCAAATATGTTTAATTTTTTTTCACAAAAATTCTAAATTGTTCCATACAAAATAAGCGATTGAACAGCTGCTTTTGGAATGTTCGCCCGACTCAGCAGCACAACCACTGATTAATGGGCCTTGGATCAATGCTTCGAGAAGCAAACAAATTTGCTAAGAAAGAAAAAGAAAAGATAAGGATAACGCTTAACTTAGAAAATGCATTATCTTCAGTGAATTTGAAAATTCATTTGAATTTGAAAAAATTATACGCGTAATTGCGTATAAAACGTATACGCCTCGTAGCTCCAACCGCAGTCATATAATAACTTGCACGCCTTAACTTAAAAAAAGGAACAGTCCAGCGCCTTCGTCTTGGTCTGCAGGCTGTATCGGAGATACAACCGCTATATTTAAACGTAGAATACGTGGTATGGTTATTGATAACAATATCAATAGAAAAATCGATAAAAATATTGGTAACAAAACCAATAAAAATATCGATAAAAATATCGACAACAAAATCGATAAAAATAGCGGTAACAAAGTCGATTATAATATCGATAGCAAAAACGGTAAAAATATCGATAACAAAACCGATAAAAATATCGATATCAAAATCGATAAAAATATCGATAACAAAATCGATAAATAATCTATAATAAAATCGATAACAAAATCGATAAAAATATCTATCATTATATCGATAAGTTCCGAAAATATCGATAGAAAAATAAATAACAAAATCGATCATTATATCGATAAGTTCCGAAAGTATCGATAACAAAATCGATAAAAATATCGATAACAAAACCGATGACAAAATCGATTAAAATGTCGATAACAAAATCGATAAAAATATCGATCATTATAGCGATAAGTGAAAATATCGATAGCAAAATAAATAACAAAATCGATCATTATATCGATAAGTTCTGAAAATATCGATAACAAAATCTATAAAAATATCGATAACAAAATCGTTAGCAAAATCGATAACAAAATCGATAAAAATATCGATAACAAAACCAATAAAAATATCGATAACAAAATCGATAAAAATATCGATAACAAAATCGATAATAAAATCGATAACAAAATCGATAATAAAGAGATAACAAAATCGATAAAAAATATCGATCATTATATCGATAAGTTCCAAAAATATCGATAGCAAAATCAATAACAATATCGATAAAAATTTCGACAACAAAATCGATAAAAAAACCAACAAAATATCGATTATATCGATAAGTCCCGAGAATCCCTAAAATCCCGAAATAGTTCCGAGATTGAGTCTCTGTGCCTTTATCTATATCCTTTTCTCTACAACTACCTTTATTTTAATCTTTCTTCCTCTATCTTCATCTATACTTTTATCGGTATCCTCATCCGCATCTTTTTCTTTATATTTATCTTTGTTTTTATTTTTATGTTTATCATATTCTTCATATACATATTCCCCTTCACCTTTGCACTTATACATATAAGTAAAGTGTTTAAATTTACCTTGGTCTTCATGTTTGCCTTTATCTTTACTCAACTTTGTTTTTGTGTTTATTTTTACCTTGGCCTTTATCCTTTTCTTTATCTATGTACGTCCTCACCTTTACTTTTATTCTTGGATTGGACTTTTTCTAAATGTTGTTTCACTTCGAAAAGTCTTCGCGTATTATGCATACATGTGTTCATATATGTATGTACATATATAATATGTATGTACATATGTATGTATAGACATACATAGATTACTAAAAATAGAAACAGATCCACATTAACTGCAATCAACATATGTACGTATGTATGTATTTACATATGTACACACGCTGCGATTAGGTTATAAATAGCGCGCCTCTGTTTATCAAAAGCCGCATTACATACGCATACATACTTTTTGTCTCCTTCCCACACTTCCAACATATGCACGTGTTTGCAAAATGATGACGAGGTGATTTTGTATGGAAAATCATTTATGCCCATATATTTGAATAAAATAAACATATATAGAAGATATCAACCAATACTTCCCATATACCAAACGAAAGGAAAACTCTTGAATTTTTGATTAAAGAAAACAAAAACAAAATCATTCGAGCGGTTTTCGAGCATTTTGGTAATGAAAAAAATTTGCAAATTTTTTCAACAATTTTCTGCCTTAAAATGCTCAATATTTGTTAAATTTATATAAAATTTGTACCCGATAATATTTCTAATGCTCCAAAGAACCTATATCCCGAAAATGAAAGTTATATATGCCAACAATAAGTTGCTAGAGCACTTTAAAGGCTCAAAATTGACCCCAAAATAAGGCAATGTTTACCGTTGTTTTTACGACAGAAACCGAATTGGTTATTTACAAAAATGAATCTGTCGACAGGTTTGGAATTTTATCTTTGAAACGCCACACTTTTCTTTGAAATCGCTTTATTAGTTCTCGTGCAATAAGCGTTTTTGTGAAGCTCTAAAAATTACAACTACAACATTTGAACATAGCCCCCATACCTTAAGGTAAGACGTATTCTACGTCAAAAATATACTATTTAAAATTAATTAAATATAGGCATTTACGATTTTTACACCATATTCCTTATGCACATACTTATATATTACTTCATGTATATAAAAATTTTAAATTGAATTTCGCTTTTTCCAATAAAAATTTATTGCAATAAATGCAAGAAAAATGCTTTAGCGTGTTTTTTCAGCCGAGAATAGGGAGTGACACTAAAAACCAACTCGTGAGATTTGCTCACTCATCCACACTCATCTTCCCTGAAGCACCGATCATTTTAAATTAAGGTTTTTTTAGTCATTAACAACAACTCAAACGCCTTTAACTAACTATAAAGTGCAATATACACGTATTGTGATGAAATTTCTCTTAAAACGTAAAATAGCAGTGAAAAAATTCCAACATCATCTAAATGTTTTATAAAAGACACGCTATGAAAGGTGGCTTGGCAAATTATTATAGCCATGTTTGCACATATTTACCGATTTTCATGCCTGTGACAGCAGAAGCGTAGCAGCTTTTTTAACTAAACGCTCCCACACGACCCTTGGCGCTGACTCCACTAGCAGGCTGTGAGTCACATTCGCTGTACACGCGACAACCAGCCAATCAACTAGCTAACCAGCTAATCGACCCCCGCTGACATGCGAATTTCAGCACAGGTGGTTGGAAAAGTACTATGAGCAGGCAGACAAAAAAAAACAATCTTTGAATATTAATTAAGAGAAAATGATAGCAACTTGCGGGAAACGAAGCTCCAAAAGAGGCTGTGCAAAATTTTTGGAAACTTAGAGAACTCATTTCAGGACGTTGGGGTCGTTATCATACACTGAGGGGGAAAAATAGTGAAATCAAATAGAAACGTATTTGAATCAAGTTAAAACGTATTCAGAAGTAGTGTATAACGCATAGTCGGCTACAGCCAGACATGTAAATGTGCTAATTACTGGTCGTTGAGGTCAGTTATAACAAGCGGCACTGAGGAGAGGCTCTTTATGGTTATTTAAATAAATACCACTACAGTCGTCACCAGCTCGAAACCTAGGCGTTGATGCCTCTGTAGCGCAAAAGAAAACAATTTACTGTTATAGCTAAATGTTTTCGCTTCACTTTGCTGAATCATTAGCCTGAACTTGAGTCAAGTCACGAGAAATCATTGAAGAGTTACCCAGCCCTAAATCAAAGGCGATCTGTAACAAACTTTAACTAACTGTATGATACATGTACCGACTGTTTGAGTGGTCGAACATTAATAAGAACTATTATGTACATAAATGTATTTTCAATTCAATTCAATTCAATTCAATTCAATTCAATTCAATTCATTTATTAAGTCAATGGCAAAAAGCCTTACTGACTAGATTTACAGATTCCTTAAACTTAAACTTAAAACTAATAAAATATTAAATCAATGGCGGATTATCTCGGTAGTAAGATTCAATATCTGCCTTGAATTGGGACCTTGACATTGCGAAATCGAGATCAATAATTCTGCAGATACGATTTAACTCGTTGAGCCCTCTTATAAGTGGGGCAAGTTTGAGATAATTCGATCTCAGAATACCAATATAAAAAATATTAGTAGAGCGTAGAGCTCTATTGGGGATATTAAAACATATCTGTCCAAGAAGAGCTGAACAATCAATGGCACCGGAAATTATGTCAAAGATAAACATTAGATTTTGAACAGCTCGCCTAATATCGAGCGGCTGAACATTAATTAACATACACCTGGCAGGATAGGGTGGCAGAGGACTAATAAAATTGAGAGGTTGAACAGCAAATCGTGTGAATTTGCGTTGAACTCTTTCAATTCTAACAGAGTGTGTTTTATACATGGGATTCCATATAACCGAGCCATACTCTAATTTTGATCGCACTAAAGAATTAAACAAAATTTTCCTAGTATAGGGGTCTTTGAAATCCTTCGCATAGCGTCGAAGAAAGGCCAAGTTAGAATATGCTTTCGGTATAATATGGTTGACATGGTTAACAAAAGTGAAGGAAGAGTCAAAAATTACTCCCAAATCACGAAATTCCCGAACCGATGCAAGAGCTACATTAGAAACCAAATATGTATGCACGCGCATTCATAGACTTGGAGAACGTTATGTGGCAGCACTTACTACCATTGAGGCACAATTTATTTTGAATAGCCCAAGCGTTAAGAGCATTCAGATCTTCCTGCAAAAGCAGGGCGTCCGATTCAGAAGAGATCCTGCTGAACAGTTTTAAATCATCTGCATACAATAGGGGTATTCCATCGTCACGGGTGGGACATTTGTACAGCAAAAATAGTTTTTCTTTTTTAATTTAAGTATAAAGTACTAAGCAATTCTACATTTTGATA
>NW_023458566.1:22206500-22217330 GCF_013731165.1 Rhagoletis pomonella | reverse complement strand
GTCTGGGTTTTTAGATTTTCAAAATGTCTTAGCGCTCAACATAAAAAGGAAATATAGAAAACTTTTCAAATACGATCCATAACTTAAGAAGTGGATGAAATGCAAAAGTAAAAATTGCATTCTATGCTCAATGTGTGTTTGAGAGATTTGAGTGGCTCCAGCGTTGACAACTAACGTAGTTGAGTTGTTAATAAAATTTTCATTAATTTCTATTTAATGTTTTGATGTATTTGACCGATCAGTAAAGTTTTGATCGCTAATTCAAAGAAAAAATATATTAACGCTTTTCGGTGTTTTCTTTATCACTTTATATTAGTATCTAAGTTTTTGTTTTATTTTTTATTTTTGCAAGGTTAACTAGGGTTGCCAAATTTATTTTTATTTCAAATGGTTTTTTTATAGGAAACTGTAATATTTTCTTTTTATTTTTTTCTTTGATTTGCAACTTTCTTGTATTCAAATTAAACAAAAACAAAAATTTTTTAATTATGCTTTACACTTCTTTCACAATTATTTATTTCAACACAACATCAATTGTAAAAAAGTATTATATGTATAGCACTTAAAAAATTGCTTCTTCAAAAATATTATTTTAATAAAAATGCCGTTAAATGACTGTTGATATTCTTATTTATGCTTTCTATGAATTACTAATTGAATCTAAGTAGTTTACAAGCCCTTCACTGCTAGTCAAATGATCAGAGCAACACAATCTTTCTTTTAATAAAAAATCGTATTTCACTAATTCCACAAATTCTCGTGAAAAAATGCACAATTAATAGCTGAGATTATTTGCAATTTTTTTCTCCAACAATTTCTTGGAAATTTTTTCCATGCACAATTGATGCCAATCTTTATGAGAAATTCCACTGTTGCACTTCCAACGAATTGCATTTGAAATATTTTACTTTTATTTTTATTTTTTCCTCTAGCACATACTATAACTATATGTATTGTGTTTTATATCGGTTCCACAATGGCCCAAACATTTTCTAAAATTTTCAATTTAATTTTTAACCAGGCAATCACTTTCGAGATCTATGTATTTTCTAGCGCGTTAACACCGAACCACCGATCAGCGACGGCATTTAGTTATTTGTCAAGCAAAAATGGGTTTTTTCCGCGAGTTAATTTTCGCTAAACGACCAAACTAGCGTACGTCAATTCGTCAACGTGAACGCGAAACGACCAAATGCCGGCCTTAGCACCAGCTCAGGCTCATCGTAGCCACCCAGGCAGATCGGCAGCAGCAGTCAACGGCTATCAATGGCAGCAGTCAGCTAGCTCGCCACCTAGCAGTTAGTTTGGCAGTCGACCAGTCGAGCAGTTGCAGCGACGCTGCTGCGACGTCAATATGGCAGTCAGCGCCCACAGCCCACATCAGTAGCGGCGATAGCATGCGCCTGTACAACGTGAGCGCCACTGTGCTCCAACAAACAAATAAGAATCAAAGCAAAAAAAGATCAGCCCTACAAAGGGGTAACTAAGCTAGTCTACGGTAGAATAGCGGGACAAGGGTGGTGAAAGGGTGGTGACAGCGGCAGGGGTCGCTAGTTGCTGTGCAGCGGCAAGCGTTAAAGCGTTCGCGCTATAGAATATACATACATATGCACAAACAAAATGCGCATATTGAAATGAAAAGGTAGACATACATACATACACAGAAATGTGCATATCGTCGTTTAAAGTACAAAACCGCGTATGGTGGCTCTGCAAAACCTCGTAACTGACATTTGTGCCAAAAGCGATATTTGCTCACCGGAAGCTACTGGCCCTCCAAGCCCTTCTAACTATCGATACTTAGGCATACACGAAGAAGAGATAATTGGGATAAAAGAGAGAACCGTTTTAAAATTTTGGCAACCTGACATACGAGGTTTTGCATTTTCGTGGTACGCGGTTTTGTATTTTAAACGACGATATGTGTATGTGTGTTTGTTCATGTGTGACGTCCTATTGATGGAATAATTTCTCAAAAGTAGCTGCTGCGGCCACTAAAATAGGATTTACAAGCGACAGCGTATGTGAATCAGAAGCACATCTATACAGGTAAGTAGCTAAACAAAAAAAAAATACAAATAAATTGTGAAGCGAAATAACTGCACAGCAACGGACAACATCCCCATCGGTGTGCAACAAAAACAAATAAATGAAAATGAAATAGAACTGTTCCAAAGAGGGGCCGTCCATAATCATTGTGATTGACGGTTATCTGTGCATTTAAGGGTTGCTTGTTTGGCTTGCTCTGCATACGGTGTAGGTGTGTGTGTGCGCGTGTTAGTGGGAGGCTGGCGCAGCTGCTAACGCTACTGGTCGACATTCATGCGCGCACAGGTATAGCAGAGCTGTGGATCAGATGAAATTAACTACGGCAGGCAGCGGTGCTGTCGCGTTGGGTTTTAGCATTCAAGGAAAACTAGAAATTGATGCGCAAAACTCAAAATCGTATTGATAAGATTGAGATAGCGTGTTTTATTTAGATTGACTACTCTACACCAACCTCCTTCGCTTCTTTTTCTAAGCTGGAAAATTATACGCTGGCGTCCATGGCTCTCAGGTAGACGATATCAAAATCATCTAAGTAAAAAGTTATAAAGTGGCACAACATTTTTACGAAGCTCGAGTTTTTTTTTGTGGAACTCATTGTTTATGGTTCACGGCTTTAAGAAAAAAATACCAATTTGACAATTTTCCGAAATTTGAATTTTCTGGAATTTATTGGAATTTTATTTGTCCTCTTGCGATTGATAATACCGATTCTGCTCAATTTTTAAACAGTTAAAAATTATACAGTTATTCATATAAACGCGTAACAGCCTCGTAACTGTGTAAACCTCGTAAATAAACCGGTTTGCCGTTCGAAATTTAACAATTTTACGAAGTTTACAGGCTTTTACGCGTTTAGTTGAAACGCCCTAAAGTGTTTTCTAGAATATTTTTCGTCTCATTGGACTTCGGCATTTTTGTTTTTTTTTCTAAACAATCATAAACGGAATGTACAATAATATTAGCCCAAAAAGTGATCTCAAAGCGATTGAAAAGTCAGTAATATTTAAGAAATTGTTAATAACTTTTATAAAAAAAAAATGGAATTACAAGATAGAAATGGGAAGAAAACCTCGCCACTTTTAACGGTTTAAAAAATTAGCAGAAAAGGAACTACCAATCGCTACAAAACAAATAAAATCCAAGCAATTTCGAAAAAAGTTAATAGCTATAACTTCCGAAATAATCCGAATTTGGAAAAATTTTCAAAATTGTATTTATTTCATCGTTGTGAACCATCAATATTTAATTCCTATTAGTTTAGCTGGAAAAACAAGTTTGGATATTGCGTCATATAGACAGATTTTGTCGATTTTCTTATCTAGTGTCATCTCCAGGATTTGACGAATTGTGTACAAGTGTCCAATAGGAAATTTTTGAGGTTGCAAATCACTTCGATAAGGTCCAATCAGTTGCTTGCTTTCAAAACTCCGTAACTGTAGGCCTCTCATGATTGAGTAAGTAAATATAGAAGAGCTTCAGAGCAGCGTCAGTAGCTTTTCAAATAATCAGCCTTGACGATAGTTTCTGAGAGATGTCCTTTCCTACGCTCCTTGTTCCTCCTTTTTGTGTACTCGCAATTCCGTTTTGTTATTTCTCTGTAAAAGGTATAAAAGGGAATAAAATATGTTCCACCCGCGCAGTTCCCTAACTGAAAGGCCAGCGATCAGCTTCTCAGCACAATGGGATCATTCGAGCTTTCAAACTAAAACGCTCTTAATCACCCTTCCTCTCTCTCTATCTCTCTTCTAGACCTTTATAGCAACATATATTCAACTTGCTTTGAATTATTATCAGCTTACGCGTCGATAGAATAACAGCCCATACAACAGTAATAGGTACATGCTTTTGTAACCGAGCTACGAAAGAACACTCGCCTAAATGACGAAATTCATACAAGGTCGGTTAAAAAATACGCGACCGAAAGGGTAGTGTTGGCAAGTGAAAAAAACCTGCTCTATTGTGAATTGTTAATGGGAAAGTGGAGAGGGACTTTTTTGTTTCCGTATATAAATGATTTGTATTTTAATACCTCACATAATTACTGATTTCGATTGTTTTTTTCTTTGTCTAAATCCCGTTAAAATAATCACATTTTTCTTGCCAGATACCAACAGGGTTGCTTAAGTAGCTAAAAGGAAATTGTACCCGAGTTGAGCGTTCTTTTGTCACTCGTTTAAAAAAAAAAAAAATGCAGCTAATATAAATTATGGAATCAAACTCCCAGACAAAATTCAATTCTTAATTTTTCGCAACATCTCAGGCGATAAAGAAAGTGACTCCGTCAAAATAAACAGTAAGCCATATCCAATAAGTTTACACTAGAAGAGCCAAGTGTTTTCTTAAACATTTCCCACGAGCCTCGTGTGAGAACTGGGCTCTGGGCTCTGACGTACGTAAATATATAACCAAGAAACATTAGAAGTTTATACGCACAAATAAGCAGTTATAAAAATAATCACTGGGAGCCCAACGAACCGAATATAATTCGAGAACACTGCTATGGAAATTTTCGCACATGCGATCAGCATAAAAAATTGTTTTTCAATTCGTTTACAAGCTCATCAAAAAAACAAAATAATTCCTTTAAAAAAATCAACGACGACAGAAAACAACTACTATTTAGCGGCATTCTTTCTGCGATTCTCGCATTTCAAACGTGAGCTAAAACGGCTACCATAGCCGGATACATGTCTGCAACATGTGAGATGGAAATAGCCGAATAAGTCCAACTGCAGCAAGGCGGTGACGACAGAAACAAAAAGTGCTGCAGTGGCGGCTAATTGACAATAACAAACAGCTCGCGAATGTATGTAAGGCGAAGTAAGGCAAAAAAAAAAAAAAAAATTTAAAAACAAAAAAAAACTGTAAAATGCAACATGCAAGAATTTAAACAAATAACAATAATGAAAACATGACGCCGACCGACGCCTCAGCTGTACGCTTGGCGAGGGGTGGCGCTGCGGCAGAGAGAGAGACACAACGAGCGTGCTGGAGACAGCGTCTACGAAGCAGTTTGAGTGCGCACACGAATCAACAACAACAACAACAAAAGCAGCACAGTTTGCCCAATGCACTGAGATAGACTGAGCGTACAATCGACGTCGCTGCCGCTGCTTCAGCGGAATGCTAACAGCGCAGCTGGCGCAGCAAGTCACGTGGCTTTCGATATGACCCAAAGCCCATTGTCTGGGAGCGCCAGCCGCTCTAAGCACGTGTAGTGCCACATTCAGCACACCTCCTCCTCAACTGCGACGAGCATTCAGACTCAGCTGGCGGTGGCAGAGCGAGAACAACAGCTACCGCCGAGACGCAGTGGAGCAGTGGAGCACAGCACAACAACAGCAGTAGCAACAGTGCCAGCAACGGGGGCTAAAAGCGTCAATAAAATTAATCACAATGGCAACTGTAAATGCAGCAAAGCAGTGAATGGGCGGGCGGCTGACGGATAGGGTGCGCAAGCCTAAACGAGGGGGCGGAGGAATGCAGAGACAATGCAAAAAGCAAATACGATTCGAAAAGTAAATAACAACTAGTTGGCTGACGTACTCATAGAAACGCGAATCTAAAAGCGTATAGAGTACAGCGCATGTAAAACTAATTTTAATGCAATTCATTGCATTGCCTTGTGTGGGGCTGCTCAGTTGCATGGGACGCTTAGCGGGGAACCGCTGCTGATTAGTGATGACGAGCACTACGATTACTACGGGGCATATTATTACCTGGCTTTCATGTGATGAATTGTGAAATTTCTATCGCGATACCATTTACTTTAGGAAAATATGACTGCTTGCAATAAATGTTTATTTTTTTGTGATTTTACTTTATTGCTTGTTCTGGCTTTATTATATCTGGATTAGAAGGACGAAAAATGGAGTATGTGCTCATTTGGAGTCGTTGCAAGAATTTGTGCAAGACAGTCACAGTATTATTACTAATATTATTTGATGTAATACCAATGCCGCGACCTGTGCTTATGTATGTACATATGTACTCGTAAACATATCAGCCTATGAGATATTGCGCATGGGTCATCATGGAGCTCACAGAACCTGTAATACTGAAAGTATTCCATCTTCCTAAAATAGTATTTTAATTCTCAGTATTTTTACAGAAAGGCAGTAAGAATTACCTGCCGCCTAACATTCGTAAGTCCTTCAGAAATATCTCTGGAGAGAGTACTTTATCATAATACATATATGAATGTATATAAACCTCATTGGGACCCCATTTTGCGATTCTGTCCGGCTATCAAAACACTCATACAGTACAGGCTTTCTTACGGATTATTTCCGGGTGATGAAGTACTTGCCAACCTTATCACAAGAAACGGGAGACAGTACAGCTTGGCATATGCTACTGAGAGAAGCACAGCATTCATCCAGGAGAGCTCACGAAGTTACCTAACTATGTGCTTTGTAATTTAAGAGCACGCATATTTGAACCCAAATTGCAAAAAAAACACGTTTAAGTGGAGTGAAGATATACATAGAGAGCCATTTTCAGTACCATTGAGACATCATTTTGCCAGACGATGTGTAAGAGAAACCGGGATTTTCTTCGTAAAAATTTATAGGTTATAAATACGGTTTAAAACAGTTCAAAAAAAGATAAATGAAGGAGCCCCAAATGGGTTTGACTCTTCAGAATTTAGTAGCAGAGTAGTTCTATGATAATCCCAATCAGTTTCTTTAAGTCTATACCACTTCTACCGCATGGATATTCAGAAATAACTGCTCGAAATCTTCAAGGTTTGAGAAAATCCACTCTTAGGTAATGAAATAGTAAAATGTTTGTGTATTTTGAATCCAACTTTCTTAATCCCTTGACAAATGTCAACTTAACGTCACTTAAAAATTGTTGTAAATGTATTTAGTTTATATTTGGACAGGCGAAACTTAGCGTTAACGAAATCCAATATCAAAGTTTGTTTTATTTGAATTGTCTAAGTTCTATGTTATGTTAAGTTAAGTTGCCAGAATCAGACCTTAAACCTGTCCTATATTCAGTGCCTTGGCAAAGCGTCTCATCGGATCGCTCGGATCGCCGGCAGCGATATTTGTTCCCAACCTACGCTAAATATTTGATGTAATTCATTTGCTTCCAGGTGGATATAAATTACTTTGCTTGATAATAATATTATTAATTAAGTCACCGTGATTTTCCATTTCGACTTCGACTGCAGTACATCTTGCATGAATGTATGTATGTAGATACCTATAAGTAAATTTACAGACATAACTACGCTTACGGCCAGACTTACCCTTCCTGAGACTTTGGCGCACCGATATTATATTACCAATTCATTTTATTTTATTTGTCGAGATATTATTTCTTTTTTTGTTTTATTCCTATACATATACATATGTATGTATTTGCCTTTTCACGTTTTTCCGCGAGTGATGGGAAATATGAGTCGTTGGAACTAAATGCTCGTACGGTCGGGATAATTTAAATGGGGAAAAGACATTTTATTAAATTTTGGCTATATTTCTTTACTTGCAAAGTTTTTGGTATTCTTGTAAATATTTTGTTCCCGAACTTTCTTCCAAACAAAGTATGTTGCGACAATTTTTTTTTTGTGAAGAAAATGACCAACACCTCAAAAAAAAATTCCAAGAAATTAACGGTAATTAAAAATCTTAAAATTTTGGTGAAACTTTGTCGAATTTTCTAAATATTTGTACGAAATTTGAAATTTACACTTAAATGGTTTTTGTTAGATAACAAAAAAATTAAAAATAATAAAATTAAACAAACGGAAGGGAGGTAGCCAGAGAATGCTAAAATGACCCTTCCCTATTTATATTTTCGCCACTGTACATATAAGTTCACATGAATGTTTGTATGCATACTTCAAACAATTGTACATATATGCGCTTTGGTAGGTCCATACATACATACATATGTGTGCATTAAGACACTTGTATATTTGCTATATGAAATATGAGTCCAACTTATTTACTGGGACTCATATTCAATGTTGCGGCCAAGGCTCATTGAACATGCAGTATCAGTAGAGCAGCTGATTTGTTTTTTTTTTTTTTTTTCAAATTATTTGGTCTCGAAAATGTCAAATATGTTTAATTTTTTTTCCACAAAAATTCTAAATTGTTCCATACAAAATAAGCGATTGAACAGCAGCTTTTGGAATGTTCGCCCAACTCAGCAGCACAACCACTGATTAATGGGCCTTGGATCAATGCTTCGAGAAGCAAACAAATTTGCTAAGAAAGAAAAAGAAAAAGATAAGGTACGCTTAACTTAGAAAATGCATGATCTTCAGTGAATTTGAAAATTCATTTGAATTTGAAAAAATTATACGCGTAATTGCGTATAAAACGTATACGCCCCGTAGCTCCAACCGCAGTCATATAATAACTTGCACTTAACTTAAAAGAAATATTATTTAAAATTAATTAAATATAGGCATTTAAGACTTTTAAACCGTATTCCTTATGCACATACTTATATATTACTTTCTTCATGTATATAAAAACTTTAAATTGAATTTCGCTTTTTCCAATAAAAATTTATTGCAATAAATGCAAGAAGAATGCTTTAGCGTTTTTTTCTGCCGAGAGTAGAGAGTGACACTAAAAACCAACTCGTGAGATTTGCTCACACATATGTACCTTATCTTCTCTGAAACACCGATCATTTTAAATCAAGCTTTGTTTGGTCATTAACAACAACTCAAACGCCTTTAACTAACTATAAAGTGCAATATACACGTATTGTGATGAAATTTCTCTTAAAACAGCAGTGAAAAAATTCCATCAACACCAAAATGTTTTATAAAAGACACGCTATGAAAGGTGGCTTGGCAAATGATTATAGCCATGTTTGCACATATTTACCGATTTTCATGCCTGTGACAGCAGAAGCGTAGCAGCTTTTTTAACTAAACGCTCCCACACGACCCTTGGCGCTGACTCCACTAGCAGGCTGTGAGTCACATTCGCTGTACACGCGACAACCAGCCAATCAACTAGCTAACCAGCTAATCGACCCCGCTGACATGCGAATTTCAGCACAGGTGGTTGGAAAAGTACTATGAGCAGGCAGACAAAAAAAAAAAATCGTTGAATATTAATTAACAGAAAATGATAGCAATTTGCGGCTGTGCAAAATGTTTGGAAACTTAGCGAACCCATTTCAGGACGTTGGGGTCGTTATTATACACTGAGAGGAAAAAATAGTAAAATCAAATAGAAACGTATTTGAATCAAATGAAAACGCATTCAAAAGTAGTGTATAACGCATACTCGGCTACAGCCAGACATGTAAATGTGCTAATTACTGGTCGTTGAGGTCAGTTATAACAAGCAGCACTGAGGAGAGGTTCTTTATGGTTATTTAAATAAATACCACTACAGTCGTCACCAGCTCGAAACCTAGGCGTTGATGCCTCTGTAGCGCAAAAGAAAACAATTTACTGTTATAGCTAAATGTTTTCGCTTCACTATGCTGAATCATTAGCCTGAACTTGAGTCAACTCACGAGAAATCATTGAAGAGTTACCCAGCCCTAAATCAAAGGCGATTCGTAACACCCTTTAACTAACTGTATGATACATGTACCGACTGTTTGAGTGGTCGAACTTTCATAAGAACTATTATGTATATAAATGTATTTTCTCACCTTATGACTGATACAAGGTATTATTTTGGATTAGCATACAAACTATTTTCCAGCAATGCCTCTTGCTCGACTTTTTTCACTGCACACGTAAACGAATAAATTCGTCATGTCAACCCCATCATCAGCTCCATCACCGTTGGTAACGGATGTGCAATGTGACCAACACTTGGATTTTAAAGTTGCCACATGCAAGAGTTGACTTATAAATAGCAAAATCGAAAGCGATTGGACATTGATATTCACACACAATCCCCCTCCTATCGAATCAACCACACTCACCGCTCCACCACATCCATTCGAAGATACGCAGCAGCAGCACCGAACCACTAACTGCCTATCAATAGCAGCTAAATGTGGTCTTGCAGAACTCAAGAAAGATAGGGGTAGAGCGACGTGGCTACGAAATGCAAGCAGTGGCTGTTTTGTCGAAAGCAAGCAGCTTAAGAAGAAACAAAAATAAAAAGCAACAACACAACTATCCAACCACTACGAGAAACCAGCCAAGAACAAGCAACACGCTCTCAGCACACAAGCGACGCTGCATTCGCGCTGCTACTAGTCGCAGTCGACGTCAACCGCAGGCAGCGCACATTCCATCACATTTGACGTTGTGCTGCGCAGAGCTGTTATCACGTTTTGGCAACACGTGCTTTTCCCCAACCAACAAGGTACATATTAGATTACGAAAGGAGAGACTCGCACTCGCACTCGCACTCGAACCCAAAACCAGCCGAACTGAGCTGTTGAACAAATTCAACGAGAACACAGGGAAAACACAGAATAAATGAGCAGACTTGGCGCTGCTTGCCCCGCTACCACCGCAGCGCCCAACACCTTACTGTGTACTGTGTATTGTGATTGGGGGCTGCAGCTGCACGGCAGTGGGACGTACGGACTAACGCCAATGTATATTCGTGTGGGTGCGTGTGGTTGTATGCAATGAATGTAAAAATCTGAATGCGGTCGATTTGGCGCATGCAAGTGACGGCTATGGCTGTGTGGGCTTTGATGGGGAGCGGACGTGTGTGCTCAAGGAGGGTTATTATACATATGTACATACGTATGTACGTACAATAATATTGTGAGCAACAATAGCATATTTACGTAGATTACTGAGAATAATACTATTTAATAATAAAA
>NW_023458566.1:22203588-22206400 GCF_013731165.1 Rhagoletis pomonella | reverse complement strand
TTTTATTATTAAATAGTATTATTCTCAGTAATCTACGTAAATATGCTTTTGTTGCTCACAATATTATTGTACGTACATACGTATGTACATATGTATGATACCCCTCCTTGAGCACACACGTCCGCTCACCTTCAAAGCCCACACAGCCATAGCCGTCACTTGCATGCGCCAAATCGACCGCATTCAGATTTTTACATTCATTGCATACAACCACACGCACCCACACGAATATACATTGGCGTTAGTCCGTACGTCCCACTGCCGTGCAGCTGCAGCCCCAATCACAATACACAGTACAAAGTAAGGTGTTGGGCGCTGTGGCGGTTGCGGGGCAAGCAGCGCCAAGTCTGCTCATTTATTCTGTGTGTTTTTCCCTGTGTTCTCATTGAATTTGTTCAACAGCTCAGTTCGGCTGGTTTTGGGTTCGAGTGCGAGTGCGAGTCTCTCCTTTCGTAATCAAACATGTACCTTGTTGGTTGGGGAAAAGCACGTGTTGCCAAAACGTGATAACAGCTCTGCGCAGCACAACGTCAAATGTGATGGAATGTGCGCTGCCTGCGGTTGACGTCGACTGCGACTAGTAGCAGCGCGAATGCAGCGTCGCTTGTGTGCTGAGAGCGTGTTGCTTGTTCTTGGCTCGCTTCTCGTAGTGGTTGGATAGTTGTGTTGTTGCTTTTTATTTTTGTTTCTTCTTAAGCTGCTTGCTTTCGACAAAACAGCCACTGCTTGCATTTCGTAGCCACGTCGTCGCTCTACCCCTCAAAAATATCTTTTTTGAGTTCTGCAAGAACACATTTAGCTGCTATTGATAGGCAGTTTCTATCTATCGTATCTTCGAATGGATGTGGTGGAGCGGTGAGTGTGGTTGATTCGATTGGAGGGGGATTATGTGTGAATATCAATGTCCAATTGCTTTCGAGTTTGCTATTTATAAGTCAACTCTTGCATGTGGCAACTTTAAAATCCAAGTGTTGGTCACATTGCACATCCGTTACCAACGGTGATGGAGCTGATGATGGGGTTGACATGACGAATTTATTCGTTTACGTGTGCAGTGAAAAAGGTCGAGCATGAGGCACTGCTGGCAAATAGTTTGTATGCTAATCCAAAATAATACCTTGTATCAGGCATAAGGTGAGAAAATAATGTAAATAGCCATTTCTGCATTTTGGGTGACTTTAATCTAAATAAGGTTGGTTGGTCAAAATTGCACAATGATGTAATTTTAACTCCAACAAATGTTAATTATGCGCATGAAATAAATTTTTTAGATACCCTTTTTAGTTGTAACCTTATTCAGATTAACTCTTATGCGAATATGCTAAACAATATATTAGATCTCATATTTGTTGATGATAATTTAATTTCTAATTTGACGGAGTGTCAATTTCCCATTTCTAAGTCGGTTATGCACCATGTGCCGCTATCTTTGACCTTAGAATTTGTAGACTTTGTCCCTATAGACCGAACTCCTCAAAACATTCAATCGTTTAATCTCAAAAATGCAAATTTTGAGTTACTCAACTCGAGCATATCGCAAGTTGATTGGGAGTCTAGTTTCTCTGGTAAAACCGCTGCCGAATGTTTCGACATCTTTCTGCTTGAACTGTCTGATGTATTTAGTAGAAATCTGTCTCTGCTTCCGGTTAAAAAACATAGATTACCTTGGTACAATTCTAGGTTAAAAAAGTTGAAAAACCAAAGGAACAAATTTTTTAAGAAGTACAAAGCAACTAACGATATATTATTTAGAGAAAGATATCTATTTTATATGAGAGAGTTCAATGTACTCGATAAATTTTTATACAACAAATACATTCTGCACTGCGAGAATGAATTGAAAGAAAATCCGAAATCTTTTTGGAACTATGTACGTTCAAAAAAGGGTTCTGGTAATATTCCCACCTGTGTTAAATATAATGGAGTTTCCTCAAATAACTTAGTTGATTCCGTAAATCTTTTTGCTGATTTTTTCAAATCTAACTTTGTTGTTGACTCTGATTCTACGGCTAACAGCCTTTTTATCGGTACACCCAAATCCCTGGACTTTGGGTCAATGTCTATATCCGAAACAGATATTATTAATGGAATATCGTCCTTACAATCTTCATCGAAAAAGGATATTGATGGTTTGTGTTCATTTTTATTCAAAAAATGTAGCTATTCCCTTAGTGTTCCGTTATGCCATATCTTCAATGTTTCGCTATCCACCGGAACTTTCATTGATCGGTGGAAATTGGCGTCGATCACTTGCTGTATTCTCTCATTTCTGTGTTTCTGCTTTTAAAGACGGATGTCAAGTTGATACAATTTACACCGATTTCTCTAAAGCGTTTGACACAGTATCCCACAAAATACTGTTGTCAAAACTGGAAAACTTAGGTTTCCACTCCGTTTTTTTGTTGTGGCTTAAGTCATATCTCACTGATAGAATCTCTTTCGTCCAAATTGAGTCTGTGAAGTCTTACAACTTTCTTCTTCTTGTGTGCCACAAGGTAGTATTCTTGGTCCCATCTTATTTATAATTTTCATCAATGATGTTGGCTTGCACCTAAAGCACACAAATTATCTATTGGGGTATTCCATGAGTAAGTGAAACTTTGTGTCCAATTGTAGAGTAGCTTATTGAAGATGGAATGCTTGATGAATCAATGCTCAATACCTGAAATTAACGTTTTTTCAAAAAAAAATTTAGTTATATTATTTTATTACACTGTAAATACACTCAAAACTTCAACATTAGAAAAGTAGTTGAATACGACAACATATTTTAATATAGAAGGCTCTGCAAAATCAAGTATTCACAAAGTTA
>NW_023458566.1:22200329-22203488 GCF_013731165.1 Rhagoletis pomonella | reverse complement strand
GCATACTATTTCAAATTAAATGTAGAAAAATGTATAATTACAGGCTTATAAGCCTGAATATATGCTTGTATCGGCAGCTCCACACAGCTTGGACATATATTGTAACTTTAAAGAAGTAAAAGCTGTAAAATAGGGCAATTTCCTATAAGACTGTAAATGATTTTCTAAATAGATTAAAACACATACATAAATATCGATAATATAAGCGAATTCCTAATTTAACCATGCAGCCACTCTATTCTAGTGTATCAGTAGTTCATTTGGCTCAATATTATGACAATGCAGCAAAAGTTATTTAATATAAAAAAGCGCCTTTCCATACGGTTTTTGTGTATGTTTTTTTCCATTGATAACCACGATATCTTTTATTTTTCTACTTTTTGAGGACAAAAATTATACAAATCCAGCAATTTTAAATATTAATATTGTTCTGAAAACACCAAGTTCCTTAAAAGTCGCGATAAAACGAATTACTAAAATGGAGTATTTTAGATACTATTTCCCAACGAATAGTAGTATAAAAATTGAGATCGGCAGCACTGAAAATAAGCAAGCCGATCTTGTCAAAATCACAACAAACACGTCGCTACTGACAACACCTTGTTATTATTCCACCATGATTCCAGAATATCTGTTGGACGAAATTATCGATCTTTCTGATGATGATGACGATGACCAAGATATTAGAGAGAGCAGTGATGTTGATCCACAGCCGCCTGCTAAACGGACCAAATCATTAATTTAATTTATTTAATTTTTTACTCAAAACTTTTCATAACTAACATTTCAAAATTATATTTTTTCCATCTTTTTATAATTTCTTTTTCAATGTTTCTTCAAAACCAATACTGAAAAAATTGGTATATAAGAAATGAGAAGTAAATTAATATTAAGCTGGAAAACGCAAGTTTTGTATTATGATTGTTTTCTTTTCAAATGAAATTTATTGAAGAAACTGAGAAGCATATTATAGATCAAACAGAAAGCAAAAAGAGACTTAGTTTTGTGGAAAATATGTTCAAAAAGCACAAAAAAAAATTTCCAACATTTTGCTTCATAAGCACTACAAAAATTTTCTAAATCAATTTTTTTTTTTTAATTTAATTGTTGCACAGGTCTCTAGCAATAATTTGGCTTTAACAGATTGAAAAAATATCAATTAGTCGACGAGTTATAGCCAAAAAACCATATAAACAATATGCTGAAAATCGGCATTTGACTGCAAAGTTCGAAGGTTGATTAAAAAAAAATCGAACTAACATAAACAAACGCCGCGATACGGGTTTTCTAGTTTAGCCTCTATTTTCACCCCTCACTCTCAGAATCGACCTAACTTTTGTTAACCTGAATTTGTTCCACAGTGTTAGTATACGTACATACATATGTATGTATTTATGTTGATGCATTTCCATGGTGAAATTATAAGCAGGTGAAGTAATAAAACAGCTTTCTCGCTTTATTTTCCTGACATGCGGCTATCTTATACAAATTTTTAAAGGCAAATTTTCGAATAAGATAGGGTCAAATGTGGTATAATTTCACCATGATGAGGTTCAATTGATGCTAATTTCTAGCAAACATAGCATGCGCACCTCATAGGGTTAATTTGTTTGTTTTGACATTTTTGACATTATAACTAGCTACAAGAGAGGTCGAGCTAGTTGTCACTTCTACCTTGTATAAATTCGCCTTGATCGTTCTCAACAAAAAGCTAATTTTGCTTTGTATGAAAATAAGACTGTTTGGAACTGGAACTCCAATACGGAACACGGTTGTCACTTTCGTAATTTGGCAGGCAGTTTCATTAAGGGTCAAACCTTATAAATGCATTGTAACTCGTATAAACTTATAATTGTGTAAACCTTATAAACGAACTGTCAAAATTTGTATGGAAACTCGTTTACGCATTTGTGATAAATTTCTCCGGCGATTTCACTGAATAAACTAGATAAACTGAAGCCAATGCAACTCTGTCGCAACTGTAGCTATATTTCCTTAGACGATAATCGGGATCCGCATAAAAATTTTGCACGCAAATTCAACAACAACGATATGATCCTGATAGAGATCTGGTTCAATTATTATCCGTTCTGTTTGTTTTGTTTCACTGATAATTTGGCCGCACAGTTTGGTAGCAGTGACAAATGAATTCATACAAGATATTCTGTCATTGTTTCTTTAAAATTGCTTCAAATAATCGCCTTTATGATATATGTGCATTTATTTAAATAGATATCAAAGAAAATTGAATTTCATACATCTAAATATTTGCAAAACAAGCGACCAATGTCTTCTGTGAAATGAAAGAAAATATGTTGCCCACCGCAAAAATTATTATCTATATATTATTCTGAAACACTTATGAACGCACCCAATGTTCCCTTTGGCTCTGTACATATGTACATACCAGAGCTGTGTAAGTGGGAAATCATTTTCAATTTTAAATCAACAATTTTTTTCTGTTCAGCTTTCATTACTTATTCCTAGCTTAAGATTGAGGTTTATAATTTTTAAATTTTCCATTCAGTCAAAGCAGTTATGAATTCACACATCAACATATTCATAGCAAGATTGAAAAAACCAATTCCAAATCAAAAAAAAGTTTAACACTAATGAGTATTGAAAAGGCTGCAATCTTTTATGTGTGTGCACTCTTTAATTCAGTACCAATCATTCAATATAATTAGTTCAAAGACACCCTGGTAAACAACTTTTTGATAAAAAGGCAGATTTTTGACAATTGCCCAATTGTAAAAATTCGAAGTGGCGTTACCCAATTTAAGTTTTTTGGTAGAGGGGATTTCATATCAAAAGTATGGAATTATATATAAAACAGGTGTATTAGCATTTACGTTTTAAAAACAATTCATATCTTATCTTGAAAATTTTTAAAATTTACATTAAATTCGATAACTACTTCACATAAGCTTTACATTTAGGTTGATAAAATTTTAGTGAAAATATTTTAAAAATCTTAGTGTCCTTAATAAAAAAAGAGCTCATCATAAAAATTTTATCGCCGTTCGGCGTCGGCGTAAGACTGTAGGTCCAATTTGTGTGACAACAAAGGCGCACGCTACAAATCGGAGGAGAAGCTCGACCAAACACTTAGCAAAAGTGTCAACGCCAAAATATGATTATTATAAATAAATTTAGTTT
>NW_023458566.1:22169990-22200229 GCF_013731165.1 Rhagoletis pomonella | reverse complement strand
AGCATATTTACGTAGATTACTGAGAATAATACTATTTAATAATAAAAAAGGAACAAGTGGAAATTGGCTAATTGCAAGACAAAGTCGAAAACAGAGACAAACATACATATGTACGTATGTGTATACCAGGGATGTTGCGAATATTTGGATTCGCATTCGTTATGCGAATGATTTGCATCATTTTACACATTCGACATTCGCATCAATTGATAAGAATGTTTTGGCAGAATTGATAGAGTCAACTCTAATACCTAGAATTAATTTTAGGTTCCTCCAGCGCAAGCGAAGGCTCGGATGTAGAATCTGGAGACATTAAAAAATGTGAAATTAAAGCTCAATTGAAGTCCAGGACTAAAAAAGAAAAACAAGTGAGCAATTGTTCAGTGCAGCCGGACTTATATACGAGCCCCTGAGAAATCGTCTCATGGGGGAAAAGGCAGCAAAATTACTTTTTTTTTTGAAATTTTGAATACTAAATTAAAACACTGCAGTATAGGTTAATTACTCGTTCAATGTTCTAATAATTTACAAAATAGTAAGTAATAAAAACGATGACTAAGTTCATTATAGCTTTTTTAGATAATGTTATTCCTAACATTCGTATTCGCAATCGCATTCGCATTCCGAAAATTCGTATTCGCATTCGCGAATGTGAAAAGTATGACATTCGAAACATCTCTACTGTGTACGTAGACATGCCCATACAATTGTAAAGAAATGTGCAAACGATTGGATATCAATGAAAATGTATAAAAAATAATGCTGCTGTCAGCTATGAGCTTTTTAAATGGAAAAATCAAAACAAATAGTAGTTGTAAATATGTAAGTAGAAATAAATATAGCAAGTATGGATGTGGGCATGGGTATTAGTTAGTTGCAAAGAAATACTACGCCCACATAATTTAAGTGAATAGAAAAAGATTTGACGGACGCAAAAATCGAAGAAAATGGAGGGCACTTCCTCCAAAAGATTTCGTACCACTACCACATACATGCATATGTATGATATAGGCAGCTAATACCATGCAATTTGATCTGTTTACTAATTAATCGTTGAAGCAATACTTATCAACGGCAAAACTCGTCCGATGAATAGCTTCTAACGTCACACAGCTCATCCTTGTAAGCTCGTTAATGGAGAAGGTCACAGAGGTATGCGTGTTGTAAAGAATGCATTGCGTAGAAGTTCGCTAAAATTGCATCGATATTCTTGCAAGTAATATGCACTTTTGGTTTTCTGGGATTTAATGGAAGGAGAGCTATTAGCACATATTACGATGTAGTAAAGTTTTTAATTTAATGAAAGTATATTTCTGTTGAGACCTAACACTAAAATGGCGGAGGTCAGGAAAAGCTTTGTCTGGTCATTTATTTCGGTACATTATCTTGTGATATTTTGGGTTCATGTACATATCGACTGTTGATTGGAAGTTCGACTTATGACAAAAAACTTTTCAAGAACGCCCTATTTCAGAATTTCATTGAAAAACACCCCATCTCAGAATTTGGTTGAAGAATGCCCTATCTGAGAATTCGGTTCAAAAATGCCCTATCCGGGTTCAAGCATTATTGCTTTCTGCATTTTTTCGGTAGGATCACCATCCAGTTGAGGTTTTGCACCACATTGACATAACGGAGAGAAAGCTTAGCTTGAAGTCAGCGTATTCAATAATGTAAACTAAAGGAACCCTTTTTATTACCTTGCATAAATAGTACTTAGTAGTTTATGCGGCCGTCAGCGAAAACTCCAATTTAAAAATACGAGTAAATTTGTTTAAACTGTTAATAAATATTGATATGATAAATAAGTTTTGCACTTTAGAAACAATCTATTTCGCATAAGTTAGTGATTACATTGTTATAAATAAATGATTTCTATATAACTAAATTGATTTAAAAAACACATTACATAGTAGTTGTAAATACATATATGTTTAAAAAAACTATCACTATCAAATACCAGGTAGAAGAAGAAGAAAATTGCATTAAGTCCACGATTTGGAATATTAAAAAGACAAAAATGCATTTTTTCAAATAATTTCAATCTTTTATTTTTAAAGCTTGTTATTTGCACTCAGTACTGTCCGTTCTTTGGACACTTGTTAGCTGCACTTGTCTGCATTGGCATATACATATGTATTCACATACATAGAAAAGAGTACTCATATGTGTGTCCATGTGAATTTACATATGTATTGAAGTTTGTACTAAGCCTGGGCATTAATTAGCTTAACGTGTAGGTAATTCAAATGTAAATATGCAAAAGGTGCGTCATTCAATACAAAACAAATTACACATTGCAACACACATTTTCGGAAGTGAATCAAACCAATTCACACGCTAGTGTTCAATATGAAAAACAGAAGCCGCAAATCCATTTATTTTTGTTCAACTAAGTGACATTTTTTTATAGTATTTTGAAATTGGAATCTTGTGGTCCAAAATTTAATTAATATAACATCTAAAAACTTTGTTTAAATTTTTGGAGGAATATTTTGACGAGACCTTTTAACCCACCAGCTTACACTCGTATGGATCATTTTAGTTATATTTTTCAAAACACTCATTAATAGTCTATTTTGGAGGGAGGTCGAGGGTTAATACCTTCCATACAAATATTCTCCAGAAAATTTTACTACGAGCCATCGAAGACAAGTTAAAAACTGCACCGTAGGCATATCGCTGAAGGAGAAATTTTCGGCGGCACAAAAAAATTGGATAAGATATATAAGAAAGATACAGCAGAAAACGTGATTTAGCTGTTTTAACAGGTGACTAAAAAAGGTTTGCACCCAAATTTTTTCTCAACAAGTGTTCAAATATAGCTGAAACACACTAAATTTTTCTTCGTGATACGCCCTAATGTACATTGTTTTTGCATATACCAAATGAGCAAATTAAAATATAAATATATCTAGCTTCATAGATAACGAGCTCTGCAGGCGAGTCTACCTATGAGCTTGTGACAGTTCAATAAATTTTGTGCAAATTGGAAGACTCCCCCCAATTACAAAACTAAGTAGTATTTGTTGCCATTAAATGTAAATTTTTTTGTAAATATTGGAGCATACTGGATCCATGATTATTGATATTAAATTTATCTTTAGACTTCCTTATCTCTAAATTTGTGATTTAAAAAAAAAAATATTCAAAATATTCACAACAACAACTAAGTTTTAGTATTCGGAGACGATATGCCTCAAATACAAACGTATAAATTCAGAAATAAAAATAAATAAACATACAAAGTGGTTATCACGCAAAAAAACCAGGCATTTACCCACATATATGCTCACACACAAGCGCACACATATTTACGTACGCTTATTTTTACACCACAACCGCTTAGGCGAAGGAAAGATAAGCTTACAAAAAGACCAGTCCCATATTGTTCTTTTTGGAAGGTCTTTAAATTAATGCAAAATATGCAGACCTCCGATTGTACTTCTTCGAAGATGGCGTGAAATTGTACTGCCGATATATAGTTAGTGCAGCTTGGTCATACTTCCCGGTGAAATATTAATAATAATAATAATAGATTGGCGCTTACACATATATATGTTGGTGTTTGGCCGAGCTTCTCCTCCGATTTGTGGCGTACGCCTTGATGTTGTCACACAAAGCAGAGGGACCGACCTACAGTTTTACGCCGACTCCGAACGGCGATTGTATTTTAATGAGAAGCTGTTTTTCATGGCAGAAATACACTGGGAGGTTTTTTCTAAATTTTTTTGCGATGTTGCTTTGACCAGGGCTTGAACCCAGGCGCTGCAGAGTGGAAGCGCGCACTGCTTACCACTACAACACAGCGGCCGCCTTCCCGGTGAAATATGTATGTAAATTAAGGTGCATCGGTACACATATATATATTTATATGAGTGTATGTATGTACTTCGATTTGCGACGAAAATGTATCCATGCGAGGAATCCAAAAATACATACGTCAGGTAGCAGCTACAGCCACTGCCAAAACGGCACACCTCTTCAACATGTGACCGAGGGAAGCAAATACAAGCTCATCAATGAGCAACGTCAGAGCCAACAGCAATGCAATGACGCTGCAAAATGAACAATAAAATCAGCCAACGAAGGAGCATACGAACGAAAATCTGAAAGTGCAAGGCGACGAGTCGTAATGGCTCAGTTATGCATACTTGGCATTGCATGAGAGTTGCCACATAGGGAATCTGTTAAATGAGGTTTGCCAAAAGCACAGCACTACATATGTAGAAGTCCGTTGGTTTTTGATTTCTACGTAAAAATTACATGCTATGCATATTTGACTCAAGCAAAATAGGGGAACATTTACTCCCTGGTTATAATGCACGGGGTCAATCGTAAGAAATCGCAGCGAATTCGTAAGGATCTATTGATTTTAGATGCTTCCGTTTTACGTTGCTTACCCATACAATAGATAATTAAGTGACAATTCATTCCTTTCCTATTCCTAAATATGTACATACATATGCATAGTTATGCTGGGCGCAGAAACCCTGCAAGCTCGACAAACATTGTGCAATTCGAGTTTCTCTTCTATTAAAAGTTTGAATTTCGAACCCAGCTTTATTTGTTTGCCAACTTTTCTCCTTATCTTGTTTCTTGCCCAGCAACTTCGTTAGATATGTTGGTTGGCATTAGAGTGTCCAGATTTGGCGATTTCGATTCGATATTTGAGCGTAAAAATTTAGGATTTGGATGGCGATTTTTTCCCTTCAAATAAATTTTTTCCAATTATAAAAATATACACAACATAGTTTTTCACGATAATTTAACAGAAGAGGCTAATGAACTGCGTGATAAACTTGACATAAGAAACATATTAAGAGATTGTCAACTTTGTTGAGTGCGTTTTTTCCGTAATGAATTCAACAAAAACTAAGATTCGAAATAGGATGAGGTTGGAAAGTCTTAATTCAATAGTTCGAATAAAGTGTTATAGGAAGGCTAATAGTTTCTGCTGCAAAACGTTTCCAATATCAAACAATATGTTATCAAGCTTGAATAGCTCAATATATGACAACAACAGAAATGTAAATCATTCAGACACTACAGGTGATTTTGAAGAAATTGTGGAAATAGCTGATCTCGCCTTATTTTGGGTTTTTATTTAATTTATAGCGCCGAGCTCTTAAAAGCGGATTGTGCGATTAATCAGTTAATATGAGTTATAATAAATTTAATAATTGCGCAGTCCTATTGCAAAATGTGTTGAAACAAATATTTTTAAACAGTATGCGTATTTAAAAAAAAAAAAATTGTTTGTACGCCACTATTATCTATATAAGTGATTTGTGTTATTTATTATTACCCTTTGAAGGTATTACATTCGTTCTTGGTTTTCAAAACTATTTTACAACATCTCATTTTTAAAATGAAAGATTTGTTAAATCGATTTCATAAATTAAAAAAAAAAAAATTGTGATTTTTGGCGTTTTTTTTCAGAAATTTCGTTTTTTTAACAATCTGGGCACCCTGGTTGGCATCCCTCACCTCATTGTCATCAGGTTGGAGCTTCTGTATGTAAACATGTGCGGACTGTTGGGTATGGCATAGCTTTTGCTCAGCTGCTACTAACCACACTAATGTTAACTGACAAAAGCTTTCGCGTAAGCTTTACCACACCAAGCAATGTTTGATTTGCTGACGCCAGAGTGTGTTGCGCTATTTTACTGCTAAGCCAATGAAAGCAGCAAATGTATGGTGGAGCTTTTTTGATTGAAAGTGTAGCCAGGCCAAGTAAATTTTCCCCGGAGCCTAAATTTCAGTGGCTGTTAATTTACAATTAGTAGCGTGCTTTTGAGATGGTTTAACAACTAACGAATTCGTTATAAAGTTACTACAACCTTTATAGTTGGGGCCTATTACAAGTTTTACTAGCCTTAACTATATATTTTTAAAGTGTGTGTTATTTAAAGCAGTCGTCCTTTCTGCACAGAAAGTTATTAAAAGAGGTTTATTCAATGTAAGCTCAGTTGTTATAGAAATGGACGGGGAAACCCGACCTTTGGCTAAATACTGTTTTAAAAAATCTCTCAGCACTTTTTGCTGGCAGTGTCAGTCTGGGGCTAGAATACAATTATTTCATTCTAATCTGCAGTTCAGCCGCGGAAAAGTCCGTTATCGAGCTCAACCAGCCCCTAACGGTACAGAGAGCCTTTGCCGGGCGTACAACACTCTTCTAAGAAAAAGAGCTGACAAAAGCAAATATGCCATCATCAACCTCTTCTATGGTATAAAAAGCCCAGAACCAAGGCACAGCCAAGGTACACAGTAGGTTCAACCCGCCAACATTTAGTCTAAAAACCGGAAGGCTAGCAGCTCAAAAGTCGAGCTTACTGTGCCCTCCAGTAGTAAACTCACCACGTCTGCTTAGATTGCCGCAGATAGGCATAAAACCCAATTGAGGGCTAATGACTTCAACAGAGCATACCTTTCTTAAAGCCATCCACCAAATCCGTTGTTCAGATCGTTGTCTGGGCACCTCACCGATCACTGAGAATTTAGAGGGCTTCGCGGAGGTACAAAAGATATTCTATGGAGGGAATCAATAATTCTGTGTAGCGAAATAGATTCCTTTGAATAGGTTACTAATAGGAAGTCCAAGTGGCAGCACCGGAGAAAAGCGCCACAACAAGGGGCCGACAATAATCGTTATTATGAAAGATATTTATTTTAAAATCATAGTGAAATGGTTATTTTTTATTCATATTTTTACGAATATTTTTAATTGTTATTTAATGATTTTTGTTTTTCCATTTTTTGATTTTATAATTTTTCGATGAAAAATAATCGTTATTCCTCAGATTTTATTTTTTCGATCATGTTATATCCGTTATTTTAAGATTTCATTTTTTAGATCATAAATAATTTAAATAGATTATAAAAACCGTCTCTATTATAACGGTTACGAATGATCGAAAAAAAATAAAAATCCAAAATAACGATTATAGATGATCGATGAAAAAAATCACATAATAACGATTAAATCATGATTATAATATAAAAAAATCATAACGATTACGGTACCTGGCCAAAACCCATGGAATCTGGGCTCGATCCTTTGGAATTATAGAAAAATATCCGAAGATCATGGGCATCATAGATGCAAGCAATAAAGAAGGTAGAATTACTATGAGCCAGTGGAAGTGATTCTACACCAATTGAAAAAATTAGTGCTACAGGCGAAACACCACAAGGCATGTATAGACCGGCCGCTTATACCGTTGTACGTAGACGATAGTAGAACCGTGGAGGTATACATCGATAGAATAGATTAAGTCCACCCTGAAACTCGCGTAAAAATTATTGAAAACCCAGACACCCCATAGTGGCCCAAAGCGATAGCTACGGTACTATTCCCTAGACTCCTGAAAATGGTCCAAGAATTTTACCGGTGTGTCAGGCGCTACACCTTACCAAAGCTTCGTCAATTGATCGCATCCTACAGCAGTAAAAGTTAATTTTTTTCGATCAAACATACTTACCGTATGCTTATGCCTAAAGAAAATTGAACTTTATTTTCTGGAACTGCCCTTCCATTGTAAGAAAGGCTCATGAAACAAATTTTTTTGGAAAATCCTCCCAACTCACTGGAATTTGCCTCTTATTCTAAGCCACTAGATATGTAAACGTGTATTTCAAACAGAACGAAATGCACCTAAAAAAACCATATTAGCGCAGCTAATTGAGCTACAATTGTATAAGAAATTTTAATTAATTTATCTGTTCTATTGGTACTAAGCTTGTGCAGGTATTTCCGAAGCAAAACAAAAATGCTGCATATTTAGTACCACGAACTTCTCCACAATTATGTTCAGAGCCTTTGTTCAACAGATAAATACAACTTACTAGTTCGACTAATTTATTTTACACTACCGGAAACTAATGGATAAGTAAAAGTGATTTAAGGGTGGTGTCAGTAAGCATTTAGCCATTTATGCGTATTATTTCACTTAACACCTGCCTACATATGTAAGTATATATATATTTCGCATATTATGTAAATTAGGGTGGTCCAAACTAAGTAAAATCGGAATTTTAATGCTCTCACCCCTTAGGATTGTTCTATATCGAAAAGGTATACCCCCACATTTTTTATTTGAAATCAAAAAATATTTAAGAGGTCGCCCAAAGCACTCAAAGCTTTCCATGTACATATGTATTTTATATGGGAAAAAACAACTTTTCGTAGAAATGGTATAGAATTCTTGAAAATCACATTTTTTTGGATCGGAAAATTCCGATTCTCTTCAAAAGACTTCCAGTAAACATGCCCAATGCTTTATTTAAACATTTTTAATACTAAAGGTTTTTTATTTATCCCCCATTGCATTTTCTGGGGGATTTGGCGGACCTATAAAATATATCTAGTTACTATGAAAAAGTGGTTAAATAAATAATTGGTTATTATTATTGGTAATATCCTGAAGAGAAATAGAGTTTTCCGATCGAAAAACATTGGTTTTCAAGAATTCTCAAACTTTTATACCAAAAGTTCTTTTTTCCCCATATAAATTACATGGAAAACTTTGAGCGCTTGTGCGACCTCTAAATATTTTTTGATTTCAAAATCAAAAAATAGGGGCATATTTTTTTCGATATAGCACAAGCCCTGGGGGTGAGAGCATAAAAATTCCGACTTTACTTTTTCACATTCATTTTTAGACCATCCTAATGTACTTGCGAGCCATCGCGTATGAGTGCATAAGAAAATTTTTATTATAAGGGTATTCATCAAACCTTATAAATGCATAAAGTATAAACTTATAATTTTGTAAACCTTATAAATGAACTGTCAAAATTTGTATGGAATCTGGTTTACAAATTTCTGATAAATTTCTCCAGCGATTTCACAGAGTAAACTTGATAAACTGAAGCCAATGCAACTCTGTCGCAAGTCTAGCTGTGTTTTCTTGGACAATAATCGGAATCCGCATAAAAATTTTGCACACAAATTAAACAACAACGATATTATCCTGATAGAGATCTGTTTAAATTTGTTATCCGTTCCGTTTGTTTTGTTTCACTGATAATTTGGCCGCACAGTTTGGTGAGCTGTGACAAATTAATTCATATAAAAACAGACATTCCGCCAATGTTTCTTTTAATTTGCTCCAAATAAATCGCCTTTATGTTATATGTATATTTATTTAAATAGATGTGATCTCGTAAATATAATTTTTCCCCATTTAGTGAGTTAGTTTCTATAATTTCTTTATCCTCGTGCTAGTAGTACAAAGTTAGTGATACTGCGCTCGATAACCAAAGAAAACACGACTGTTGTCGCAAGTGTAAACGAAAAGAGAGTGTGTGGGTCGTTCATGTAACAGAGTGCGTAAACTTATAAGATTATCTGCTTGATAAAGTTATCGGTTTAGATGAATACCACTATTATTTCATTGATTAAAGTGTACACTTATAAATAAACGCTGCGTACGACAAGCGGAGATGTGGCAAAGTACAAATAGTTTGGCATTCCAAAGGGTGAAGGTAAACCTGATAACCTGATAACTGGTAAGACATTCATGTCGGACTTTAACTGCAAATAGGTACACATTTTGCAGACGTTGGCAAGTCGCTTGGGATTAGATAAGGATTTAATTCTATAAAGTGCCCAAAATCTTAAGCAATTATTCTGTAAAAAACATGGCAAAAAACAACTCTTAACTACCAACGCATTGTGTCTTATTTCATTGAGAAGCCATTTTCTTCCACACTTTCTTTTTCTCTTTCTAGCTACCGCCAGTGAATTGGACCGTTTAGCGTTTCAGCGTAAATTGTGCGTCGCCGGCATGCGATTCGCATACATGCACGCATCTTATATTATGTGTATGTATGTATGTATGTATGTAGCACCACAATCAGGCACTTCATTCATTTATCTCCGCATTCATTTTTTTTTTAATTTTTCATGTTTTCTTTAATGTCTTGACGATTTTGCGTTTTTGCGTTTGATATTTAGAATGAATCAAATGCGTGACGCAAACAACAACACGCGCAACAACATAAAATCACGCGCTCCTCTAAAATACTATAGGCACAGTGTACGATATACATACATATGTATGTAAATAACAACAACCATCAAGGCTGCTAATGGCCAGCCAAAGTAGACAAGTAGAAAAATTAGTTTTGGTGACTAAGAGATGGGTAAAATATGTATATGTATGTTTAGGTACATACCCTACACATGTATGTATGTACATATGTAAGGTTGAAAATTCTTAGAAAGAATGAAAATATTTATAACGGCAGCAATTGAGTGAAGCGTGGCTAAATTTGGGAGTGTATAAATCATTTCGAATTTCGCAGGACAGTCCCAAGGAGAATGAGGATCAGCTCGATCATACACATATATGTATATAATATGTGCATATGTATGTACATACATATAAAAAAAAATATACACATACAAGATGTATATACATATGTATACTTAAAGTGTAATTGTAATCACCGACATTCTCGGTAAGGTCATAAACTTAGTACTGCTTCATCGATGCTAAATAGACACCAAACTGAGATGGTAGACAAATGTCGAGAGCCTACATAGCCTACTATTACGTATGTGGATGGATCTTCAGTAGAAGCGTTTAACCCAGTTATGCCGGAATTTTCATTTATTCAAATATCTGATGCTTTCTTAGGTAATTTTTTTTTTACTTTGAAAATAAATTTTATCATTCGGAGCTCATGAACTCAAATTAAGTTATAAACAAAACATAAACATGTAAAATAGAATAAGAAAAAATTCGAACTTCCTCGATCGCTTTTCAAGAAAACCTTTCAGTTTCTTCAGGTTTTCTTCTATACAGGACTGTAGTAGAGGCAGGGTAACCGTGGAGAACTGTGCCGAGATCGACTGCGATGGGGATGCGGAGGTATTTTCTGAAATTTTGGATATCTCTCTTTTTCGTTTCTCTTAGGTCAGGTTAGGTTGAAGTGGCTGCCAGTGGGACCACCAGCACATTTAGTCCCTCACTTGCGCCCGTTGTGATACCACAAGGGTTCTCATTAAGCCCTTTCCTTCCTATATAAGCCAGTATGTGATGTTGACTAATTTGAGCAATTGCCTTATCTTTATGCTTTATCACAAAGTAAGTGTCTTTCTAATTCAGGCTCCTCCTCGATTCTGCAGCTCCTGCAGAAATTATAGACCGGCACACAGAATCTCTCCGCATGCCTTCCTAGCGCAACTTTCCAGCTAGATAATTTTCGCAGTCTGAATGATAATTTTTTCCCGCTGCATTTTTCTTCCTTTCATGTCTGTGGGTTCTACTGCGTAGGGTTCCACTGATTTTACTTCGAACTCTTCGGGGCCTAGTAAACTTATTTCCAAAATTTTAAATAAACTAAAATGTGTCAAGCACATTGCTCTGTAGTTTTTAAGAGACAGCCATGTCTGCTTCAGTAATTGCATACACAAAGCTTGAAATTAAATTCTTCTGTTTAGCAGCAGAATGCGTACAAATACCTTTCGAATATCTTTCAAGTGCCTGCAGTAAAATTAGATTAAAGCAAAGAAATTCTTCAAGCTAAAACTGCTTATACTAGAACCAATAGACTTCAAAGCTTTTCAACTATTAATTTACTAAATTAAAATAAAACCAAAATTCACTTAGGAAAATGAAAAATTGCAGTAAGAAGAAAAGAGCTTGCTTGGAAGCATTTCTTAAATAAAAATTTTTACTTGCATATTATCTTTCATAGCACATTCTTTGCACACTGTCACCACAAAAGACTATAAACTTTTATAACTTTTCATTACAGCGAACTAATGCCAAATTTTGCGCAGCAAATGGGGTGGAAAAATATTAAAAAGCGTAATAAAAACGGTTAAATGCAACGAGGATCACTTGTCATGCAGGCAATCAGTGGGAACGTGCGCCCATTAAATAAAATTTGGTATGTACACGAAAGCCAACAACAAATATGTGTTAGGTTAGCCTGCAGTCCATCAGTCACCAGCGCTGACGGGTGAGATTATTTGGATGTATCCGTCGCTTTGCCGCCCGTATGCGAATGTCCATTGTGTGTGTGTGTGTGTGTGTGTACTTTCAAATTAATGCTTTTTTAACTATTACAACAACCACAGCCAATGTCCACATGCCCACTGCGCCCCCACCACTTCCTCTGTATTTTACTTTCACACTCCCAGCGTAGTACGCTTGCATGCACTCTATGGCACGGAAGCGAATGCACACAAAATACCTACCCGTCGCTGCAGTGTGCTGTAAAATGTTAGTAAACAAAGTTTCACCATTCAAGGCAAAACAATAATAACAACAACAAAAACAAAAGGAAAAGCAATAATTAGCGTAATGCCATGCTCCAGTCATCGCAATGATGTAATCGAGTTTAATGATTATTTGCGAAAATTAGCCCAACCCTTACACCCTTTCAGTCTTGCGCGCATCTTCCGACTATTGCGTTGCTGGAAATGTGTGCAACAAAAAAAAAAAAAAAAAATAGAATAAAAACAACAGATATAGAAAAAATACAATTCACTGCCTTCGAATGCTTTACTGCATTCGCCATTCGCATGCACTTCCTCTATTTTTCACTCTGCTCCGCTGCCACTCATCCGGCCATACGTAAATACTCTCGCTCACCTCCATCTCAAATTACTGTAGAAATATGTATGTATATACGAGTATGTATGTATGTATTTAGTGTAGTGCAATTGCGCTGCAATGCATTTAAGTATTTCACAACTCGCTCATTTCGTGCGCGCAATGCGAGAATTGCAGTTGCACTCCGTGCGAAGCTTTAATTTTCGCTAATTACAAATTCGTTTCCAGCGCCAAAAGGTCAGAGTTCAACGCGACAGTGAATACAGTTTTTTCTTCTTTTTGCAGGCAGTTTCATTGTTTTTGTTTTTTTCCCCCTCTTGCATGCACGTAATGCATAGGTAGATATGTTTTAGGTGATGACCTCACTGTTTCGCGTGGGTGCGATTTGTTGCAAAGGCAGGAAGGAAGTTGAAAGGGTTTGCATTGTAATAAACCAGCTAAATCTGTATGGCGTCATAGTGGAACTTGAAAGTTGCCGAATGACTAAGAATTTGAAATGAGAGTGCATTTTAAAATACTTTTTTTGAAGTAGATAAGGTAATGGAAACTTTAGTGTCTTTGTATTAGATAAATGTCGCTCATACGCGAAGGCGTACCCTGTGTGTGTGGTATGGAAGTAATTCAATCTACAAATAGAAATACATACATATATATCGCTACCTTAATATAGAAAGGCCCTAAGTCATATATATAGTCGCTGAAATACAGAAAAGCCCTAACTAACTAACAATTTTTATTGCTTAAAATTATGCGGGCACTTATAATTCGATGAAATGCATCATCATCTAGCAAAAAGGTAATTTGGAATTTTTACTTAGTTATGCCATTTTGTATTTGAACGGCAATGTGAGAGCGGGTCTTTCTACATTAAGGTAACGATATTAAGGTAAGGTATTTGGCTCGTATGGAGCTCATCTCAGTAAGGTCATAAATGATTTAATTCCTGTGAGAAGCTTCTTGGTAAGACCCTAGCTTTATTTTCACCCAAACTGACATATAATACACAGAAAGCAATATCGAGGACGGTCTATTCATCCAACTTATCACAGTTTATATATTATTTGAGCAGGAGTGCTTAGCCATATCAAAATGCCCAATATCAGCTGAAAATATGGCTCTTAAAACCAATATTCCACTTGAAAAACTTAGATCCGATATCAGTATGCTGCAACAACATCAAGGTGGCAGTACGTTGGAAAAACGTAAAACGTAGGATCTGTCACCTTGAGGAATTCCACCTTTTGCACCATAAATTATGCATGCGGGGTGTGATGGAGCGGACTCTCAACTAATTGCGTCGGAGATCTGCTTACAAATTTTCACAAAGCGATAGCCGTTTCCAAAACAAAAGCTTTTTCTGCAGCCTATCGCGGCGGAGCCTGATTCACTGCTTAACCTCCCAATCTTTTTGAAACTGTACTGATTGGTCCAAAACTAGCACTGTGTCAGGTTTTGGTGTCTCTATGGAACTGCCCCCAACTTACGGGAGACATGAATCTGACACCTGCATGGCCTGAAATCTATCTATAGAATGTCTGAAGTATATGCTGCACAAGCAGATATTGAGGAGATAGCGGTATTCTCCAGTTGTCGGCGCCAACGTAAGCCAAAGCACTAAAAGTAATCCTGGAATTTGTGACCACGACTTATGAAAGTTTCGTTAAGACATTCTAAAAAGATAATTGCTTTGTTAAAACTTCTCAGGAACGTAATAAGCAGAGCACCGCTGCTAATAGCAACAACTAATTCCTTTTTTTTCTAATTTTCATTCAGTGGTACTTTCATTACCGAATTACTTTTCATTTTGTTTAATTATTGGAAAGTACTTATTTTCATAAACTTATTTGGCTAAAATTTCATGAAATATTCAAGAAGATACATTTTTTATATTATTTTAAAGGCATGTTTTCTTACCATTTGCAAAAATATATAAACCAAATTCCAATAGGGAAATTCGCTTACCTGCAAGTAAACAAAAAAATAAAATATTATAAAAATCGTTTGAAGATAAAAGTGTTTATTTATAAACGTTGGCAAAATCCATTTCGGAACGTAAACATATTGTAGAAATGTTTCTTGTAGCTGTACGGAAACCTGTCAATTTGTGGCGTTACAAGTCATGTAAACATATTGACATATAGATGCAATCCTGCATACATACTTGCTAGATACATATATGTATATGTATACTTAGATGTAATACCAATATTTCCGTCTCCTTTCGGCGGTTACGCCAACAACAAATATATCTCGAATGTAAACAACCAAATATAATAGAATAATATTCTTGCAAAATTGTTGATATTTAAAAATTCAAAAAAAAAAACTATGCAATCTGTCAATTTCATAAGTCAATGAAATCCGGAAAGAATCCGTGCCTAGCGCCAAATTGGATGTTGTTAACAGAGTTGAACTGTGTAAGTTGTGGTGGTGTTGTGAGTTGGCAAAAGGGTAGGAAATGCGCTCACATGACTAATTGTGAAACAGCAACAGAAGCAAAAAAAAAAACTGTATAAACAAAACACAAACTGTAGCTCAAACTCACATACATATGCGCATGCATACATTCATACACACCTACCACTATATAAATAAATTTTTTATTAATGTTTACATGTATGTAAATATATTACAGCGGCAAATAGCGTTGTCGGCCCGTCCAATTACAGGGATGTACCTACGTACATACATACTATGCATTTATACATACATACATACATACAGATGTAGTACATACATGGCATACCGCCATTTGTGCAAATACCTATAGCCCAGCATGTGACTGCCGGCCAAATAGTCGAAGCACAAAAAAAACGAAAAAAAAACGAAAAAAAACGAAAAAAACGAAAAAAAAACAAAACAGCAGCAAAAAATCAAAAGCGAGTTTTCTTATTTATTGTTGCTTGCTTGGTCTTGGTCTGGTTCTTGTTGTTGTCGGCGTTGCTGTCATTTGAACATTTTCGTAATTAAACTAAAATTGGTGATTTCATTAAATTAGCGAAAAACGCTATGCTTAATGCATTTGCACCCATGACGCCAAACTAAAAAAAAAACGAAGAGGGAATGCAAAATAAACACGCATACCTAAAAACCACAACAACAATAAATATATTCACATATACAATCTATGCATGTATGCATAATAAACCGAAACTATTAAGCCACCTTCGAATGGCGTCGTCGGTGACGACAGTTTGGGTTCACAGCGCGCACAGCAGCAGCAGCAGCGGCGGGGCGTTGGGTTTGGCAGTCATATGGCGAGCATTTTGCATTTAAAATTTTGAAATTTTGCCAATTTTTTTTGTTTTTTTTTTGTTTTTTGCCAAACTATTTATAAAAATGAAAACAAAAGTTTTGCGCTCACAGAGCAGAGTGAAGAAGTGAAGACACCAACACACTCACCTTGTTTGTGCGCATATATGTATGTATGTATATGTTTATATTGCTAGCTTAGAGTGAAAAGTTGCCAAGTCCAATATTTTTTTTATGTAAGTAGATTTTGATACAAAAAAACATTAGCAATTAAAAATGCATCGTATTCTAAAAGATCGCACCAATCATTTTATTTCTAACTGTTTCTGTATAGCAACAAATGGGCGATTCCACCGTCATGGGTGGGGCACTTGAACAGAAAAAATTATTCTTTCTTGTTTAAATTTAAGTATAAAGTAAAGCTACACCTAATTGACTATTATATGAGTTATTACGAAATACGACAAAAATGCCAGCATACTTTTATATGGAAAAAATCTGAGCTATTTCTTCTGACACGGGTGGGACAAGAAAAGAACTTGCTTTTGGGAGCAGATCTATTTTACGAAAACTCTGCGAATTTATTTCACTTTTCTGTGTGAACTTTATGTCTTATAATAAAACAAAGAACCACGAATGCAAACAAAGCTAAAACTACAACAAAAATGATGGCTTTATCATAAAAAAAAATCCGAAATTCCTCTGTCACGGGTGGGAAAACATTTGTCACGGGTGGGACACGTACGAATTTTTATATGAAAAGGAGCTTTTAGTGTGGTCTATATTAAAGGCTAGTTATTAGAAAATATAAGAAGCCGAGTAGGGGTTCAGGTCACTCACGTTTTATCTTAGTATAGTGCCTTTTATATAATCAACGCGATCTCCTAGCGGCTTGAAATATTCACCTTTACCTACTTAAATTTAATACGCTATAAAACTGCATACCTAGAATTTTGATAAAAATTATGAACAAAAAGTTTAAATGTAACCGTTAAAATTTGTTGAAATTTATAATTTTTGTACGAAGTTTGTAATGTGCTAGACTTTTATAAAAAAAAACAAACTATGAACATTATTAAACAAAAGAAAAAACCAAAACTGGTCAAAATGTCACTTAACTTAATCAGCTGGCCTTAAGGGTATATAGCTAATGGGCGAGTCCGCGCTTCCGCCCTTCTCCCCTGCGTCCACCTCAACAACAAACAAATAAAGCTTATCAGCCCTGTAAACCTACCTCTAGCAACTGTACCACCCGTAGCTGCCACGGGTGGGACATGCTTGACTTTTGAATTATTCTTATCTAACTATGTGGAAACGAAAATGCAATTGAGGTAAACATTGACAATGAAGTTCTAACATTATGTAACAAACCCGAAACACAACTTCAACTTCTGTAATTAATAATAACAACTTTTACCTTTTTTGTCACGGGTGGGACAAGACCAATACTGCTTAATAATAGCTCGTAATATAGATAAAGCACACAATTTAATACATATTTAATATAATTTTACTAAACGCAGACGAGTTCTACTACAAATTTTTCTTACCAAACTCTTCAATTAAGAATCGCAAATTATTTGACAGTACTTTCAAAACACAACCTATTTGAAACTCACACAAAAAATTTACTTACAACTTGATTTCAAAACGTAAAAAAGGGCAATAAAAATGCATTTAAAGCTTTAATTTTTTTTTTTTTTTTTTGGTTGATTTAAGATTTGTATTCATGTCTTATCCATACATCTGAGGTTCAGTCTCCCATGGAACCTCCCAAATAATGAAAAACTTTTAATCAACATTGTGCAATTTGATACGCTTGGCGTTCCTTCAGCTTGGAGTACTCGAAGACTTGTATTAAATTTTTTGCACAACAAGTGTTTGAAGAAAATTAGTTTGAAAAGTTTTTATTCTCTCCCGGAAAAGTTGAAAAACTGTACTTATTAACTTTTCACTCTAAGCTAGCGATATGTATGTATGTATGTATGTGCATGCAAGAGGCAAAAAGTCAACATCGGAATTTCTACTTAATTTCCCACATACAGAGCACATTTTCTCTTTTTGCTCACTATACACTACATACATAAATCACATAAATAGATGGCATATCCGAAAAACCTGAGAAAGTTGCTCGTAAAAATTGACAGAAAAAGCCAAACAAAATTTGGAGTACTTACTCGTAGTTTTTGGCAAGGCACATAAATTAAATGCTAAGCAGATTTAATCTCGGTAATGCTGACGTTGGTAATCTGTATAGTGAACGCTCGGAAAATGGTAAAATATATGCGCCAAATGGCGTTCGTAATTTATGTGTAGGCGCATATGTATCTACATATGTACATGTATATCTGAGTAGGTTGTTTTTCACATAAAATTTAGTGAAAGCGTAGAAATTGCATACAGACACTAAAGTAAGTTGGGCTTGGTAAAGGATCAAACGATTTTAATAACACATATTCTACTTTTTGTTTATTTGCAAAAATAGCGAATTTTCCTATACGGATTTGGTTAATATAATTTTCCAAATGGCAATCGACATGGTGGGACTTTAAATCCAAATTTGGTTTTCAGTTATTATATACGTACGTGTATCCTAATTTCCTACTGACCTAATGTTTATATACATATGTACATACATATATATTTTTGAGTAACCAAAAAGTATGTCAAAGACTCTCAAATTATCAAAAATGTATGTCCAGTTTTACAAATCCAAAAGTTTGTATATCTAGGTCCCTACCTCTACTACCCCTGTTCTTTCTAATTACATTTATGTTATTCTGTTTTCGTTTATCTTCATTTTTATCTTAATACTTTATCGACAACAAAATCGATAGTAACATCCATCAAAATATCGATAACAAAACCGATAACAAATGCGATAAAATTATCGATAACAAAATCGATAATAATATTGGTAGCAAAATCTAAAACAAATTCGATTAAAATGTCGATAACAAACCCGACAACACAATCGAAAAAAATATCCATGACCAAATCGATAAAAATGTCGATAACAAAATTGATAAAAATGTCGATAACAAAATATCGATGAAAACATCGATAACAAAATCGATAAAAGTATTCAAATATTGATGTTCAACCAGTTGTTTGCCAACCATAACTAATTGAAGGTCTGATTTTCTTCCTTGGAACCAACTGTTTACTTTAACATGTCGATGTCCTAGGAAGCAGTCAATTATCCGACTCTGCATTTGGCTTAAAGCACTTCAAAGTCAGTATATTTCTTTTGCAGATGTATATTCAACCCGTATAAAATTACTTAGTATTTTAAGTGCTGAAATAGTTAATTGCCCCAAAGTTAGATGATTTTTCAACTAATATTGAATTATGTATTTGCACAGTTATAAAAAGTGTAAGCATTTGGTTTATCGCAAGGAGGCTGCTAGGTGATTATACATCAATTTGAAATTAGTTGCTACATAAGTAGAAATTAATTACTTTTCTCAGGTAAATGGTTCGCGCTATGTCGTACTGGGAACATTCAAATGCGCATGCATTTATACATACATACATACATAGTACGTACATATGTGCATATGTATTTTTCATTACACGACCACAAATTGCTCTCTGCATTCTTATTTGTTTTAATTATTCAATGCTCAGGTGCCGCACTTGACATTGCTGTGGCAACTTGTAGTAGAATTTGCTGTTGAGTAGTAAACCGACACAATAGGAGCAGATAGCATAGCGATTTACCTGCGACCTTTATACAAACATATATGTACATAGGTTCTTTCATACCTATATTTGACTAAAATATCCTGCGAAGAACATTTCCCCTCTTTTCGTAGTATTTCAGGCTCCTAAAACTGCTACTTATGTTCGTACGGAACTACATACATATGAATGTACCCTAGTTCAAGTCGTTTCACATTCGACTAAAAAAATTGCAAACACTTCTGGAAATGCAATGAGTCTTATGAAAAAGTTTACCTAAGTAACGTCATATGACTCAATTATTTCTTTTATTTATTGTTGCCGCTTTCGGAAGAAAATTCTTTAAACAAAATCTTTATTTTAATGAAACTGTACTTGAATTCAGATATGAAATTAGATTTACTAGTGCAAGGACTTTGTCTACCTAGGATCCAGCATAGACACCACCAATAGAGTCAGCCTGGAGATATAGCCAAGAATAACTCCTATCAACAGTTGCTACTTTGAGCTCGGTAGACAATTGAAAAGCAGAGCACTCTCTCGACTAACAAAAATAACGTTCTTCAAATGTCTCATCTATCCCTTTAGATATACGGCGTAGAAGCATGAAGATGAGAAGGCTTTGGAGACAACTATTCTACGCAAGATCCATGACCCTGTTCGCGTGGGCGAAGAGTACCGAAGAATGGAGAATAACGAACTGTGCGAGCTTTTTAATATATGTACATATATAGCAAACCTTTTCACTACATAAAACACGATTTTAACAAATTTTTAAGGCTTAGTTTTTTCACAGAGACTATCTATTACAAACTTCTTTCGTGCCCCAGCCTAATGTACGAGACTTTTGTATTTCATCATTTGGACCTTGACAACAAACTATAGTGCGCAGAGCATGTTGATATGAATAACTTTACATGCATATATATGTATGTCTCTAATTGCTTGATCACACTTTCAAACTATTAAGTGTATTCAATTAACACATTGCAGTGAATTGATCATCATTCGATGATTGTTGAAAGACGGTGCATGAATTTATAAAAATCTAGAAAGGGAAAATATATCAATAAAAACCGAAAAAACGGCTGATGTTGTTATATCCAAGTAAATACTTATTCGGCATATGAATTTGAATTTGAACAAATAGCGACTACTTCCAATTTGTGACTTAAGTATACTTATAGGTCTCGTTGAGATATTCAAAAATGTGAAAAATAAAGCTATATATTTCCATTTTATACTTAAGAGTATGAACTTAGATGGATTGCAATAAATTCTATCTCAATTTGACGTTGTACCTATGTATGTATGTATGTACAATGTAACAATTATTTCTGACATTTCTATGAAAAATAAATAAATATTCAACGCCGTTGAGCTGTACATTTTCAACGCCGGGCAATGCTCCTTGGCTATTTAATTACAGGGAACAGCATTGAACCCGTGATGGCTTTGCATGCTAAGCAATAATTATTATTTTCAATTAATAGGACACCATAAAATTTTAATAATGGTTAAATATAACTATCAGCTAGAGACCGTATTAAGTCTTTTGATCAAGTTAAAAATTAAACATACATTTGCATTTTATTTACATAGTTTCATTAGGCTTATCCGTGCATGTACGGTTATGTACGCATGACCGAATCTTCAGTGGATGACAGTCGTACTAATACACACTACCAAAATTTCATAAATAACTCAACAGCACGCACAATAGAATCTCAGCAATGTGCGTTGGCGTTGGCGTTGGCGTCGGCATCTCATCTCAACATAGGCGCGTTTACGTATGAGCGCAGTTGCAAATATAAGCAGAAAAAAAGTTCTATTACTAGTAGATTAACCTCAACCCCTTTTGTAAAATGCACACAAACATATATATCTACATACATATATGTATTCAGCTGCACAATTTAATCGCACCCAGCAATGTAATTGAACAAAAAAAAATAATGCAAAATCAAATAAAAGTTGCAATGACGAACATGTTGGTGTTTGCACAAGTGTGCGGTGAATTCATAGCCAGATGGCACAAAGTTTCACTTACAAAACTACTTTTCGAAATCGGGTTTACTTTTATTGGATTAGCTGCATTCAGAAATCTTAGTTAATCGGCTTGTGTCGGAATCTATTTGACATTGTTCAGTACTGATCAAAATGAATTTACGAAAATCTCAGCGCTAATATTTTGGGTGTTATTACTGTAATCACTGGTGAAGCACGGCAGTGGTAAAAATTGTCAAAACTACTCCTTTCTGTGACCTTTTTCTTGGTTTAACTAAATTTGCCAATGTAAATAATTGCCTTTTGTATTTTTTTCATTACTCTGTCTATTCTGCACCAAGTCTACCATTATCTTGACAGAAATCCCGCATTTTTCATTAAGAAGTCTCATTTCTCGGTATACATATATTCGAAGATATATGTAGTAACAAAAACCTATTCTGAACACTTTCCGACCGAAATCTAATGATTACCTTTAAAAGTATTTAAGTCACCCATTGCGCCAACTAAACAGCATTCGCGAAGTATTAATCGTAAAAAATCAGTTTAAAAAAAAACAAGTGTTTTTTAATTTTTCTATCACAGCTCTTAATTGTTTACCTGCGTACATTTTAACAACATTTTTATGCATTAGGAAATACGCAACATTCCCTACTGGGCCATCGTTATACATACATATATGTATGTATATATACGCATTGCGTAGCATTTATATATTTTCGCATTTCTGCCACATTGCATGCGCTGCTGCGATTCAGGCGCTGCACGACTAATTGAATTGCAAATGTGTTTCCAACTGTGTTGCCACATTCCCTGGCAACGCATGCAACAACAAATCATAGAAAAATATTTGCAAAGATATTTGAATGTGCGAACGTTGCAATTTGCTATTAATTTGCGCATTTAACACTCAAATTCAAGGAGGCACCCTGTGGTTATTATGACTGTTTGGCTGAATATTAGAGATTTGACGTGAAGATTGATTGACTGCAAGAGATTCAATAACAATAAGCAGTTCTTAGAAAACAATAAAAATAAATCTACAAATAGTATAAAGGTAAGTCGTGATTCTTTGTGCGCGGTAATCTCGAAAACTATTGAACGGATTTTGACGAGATTTTCTCAAATATACTCTGTATCGACAGTAGAGGGATCTTTGCTTACTTAGAATTTTAATAGAGTTGCCACCTGTATAAAAAATTATAATATCCGCACCATTCGTTGGATTAGAAAAGATGAGATATCAAATGAAAGGGATTGGCCTCTAGAAAAGAACTAATATTATTTTTTGAACAGGGTTGCCACCTGTAAATAAACTTAACATATTCAATCAAAATAAGCGTAGGCATCAGTTCTGTACCGTCACTGTCAAACGAAAAGACTTATCCTCTGGATGTGTAATAATGTATTGTTTTTCTGAGTAGGGTTGCCACCTGTTTAAAAACTATAAGATCTACAGCGTTCGTTGGATAAAAAATAAGATACCAAATGAAAGTGCATGACCTTCGCATGTATGTACAAAAACTTTAAATTTTTTTTGAGTAGGGTTGCCCTGTCATCACTGGTGTTAATTCTGACTTTGCAATTTAATAGTAAATTCTTCTGTCACATGTTATACAAGGTCAGCATTAATATCACCGATGACAATTAAGTCTTAGGTAGTTTATTTGTATCAGCATCTCATTTTTGTGATAAAGTGCAGATAGAGGGTATTGTTTTAAGCAACGTAATAGGCTCTACGCATTAAAGCGGCCAGTACACACAATTATGAGTCATTTAAAAAACGAGAGCCACCTATCGGATCAATGCTTTTATAATATTAACCCGGTAGGGGTTAGGTTAAGCGAAGGTTGTCGGAGCGCAATTGCACCATAAGCGTTGGTCTTTTGTAATGCCATTACGAACGATAGCAACTAAGATATAACGAAAAATTCTGTACGCCAAGTGAGAGAGCTGCTCGTGGCTGGTAAAAAAGTACGGTGTATACTCCGCACCCTTGCACATGCTGGAAAGTTTAACTCCTATATTTAGTTACAAAAAATGTTATTTGCGTTGTAAATTGTAATTCACAGAGGACTAAATAACTTTGTCTCTAAAAAAAAAAAACATTTTGTACCAATAGTTTAATATAAAAAATGTACAAAAGTACGTGTGACACTACCTTAAAATATATACATACATACATATCTGTATGTATGTACATTACGGAGCATCACTCTCCATCTAAAAAAAACGGTACTATTCTTCCATCGGAATTATAAATTTTATTATGTTTTAAGATTTTTGTCAAAATATTTCGGAAAAATATTAAGATTTGCGTGAGCTGGACGCATTTGAAAGTTGATAAAATGTTCAAACATTTTTTATGCAGACCTTTTAAGCCTAAACTCCCCTATCATATGAGGGGATGTTTTGGAAAAAAGTAGTTTTACAAACTAGTTTTATTTATAAAAAAAAAAATAGATTTTTGAATGTCTTTTCAAAGCGGCCCAGCTTGCGTAGTCTTAATATTTTTTCGAGATATTTTTTAGCGGAAGTTTTCAAATATAATAACATTTTTAAGTGATTGGCAAGGTGCTCAAATGTTAATAATTTTTCATGAATAAATGTTTCCCAAAATCTCTTCAAAACTTCAGTAAATTTGTCTACTTTGACATATTTTTTTTTTTTTCAAAAATGGTATGATCAAATATGTATGTAGATAAATGAAGGTGAATCAGATATCGTTACTATTTTCAAAATTATTTTTTTCGAAAAAAAAAAAATTTTTCTCTAAACATGCTTTCGCTTTCTCACCAGTTTTCTAGTGCGCATTCCACCATTAGATAAACCTAAATTATTAGGGGCTTAACTGTGACTTTTTGTATACGGGTAGATAGATGAAGCAAGAATTTTCACTTGACGTTTCTAAATAAAACAGAAACTATATACTTGTTTTCAAAAATCTTCCACAATAAAGAATTACTAACTATAATATATGTACACACATACATACTTATATACATACTCTTTCCTAAGCAGGCAAGGTCAGCCAATTCGGTTCATTTACTTCGTACACTCATAAACACATTCACAAATATATATACCCTTTTAACTTATTTTTGACTTGCGATGAAACGTGTCAACGAATCGGCACAAATTTCAAGGTGACTGTCAAATGGCCAACATCAAAACTAATCTTTACAACACTGTCATATTGGCTATTTGTATGTACAAATAAGTATGGACGTGGGAGTACATGGCATGCATGTAACAATTACAAATGTCAAAAATACATAACTCAATTATTTGCAATAATTTCCGCAAATAATTTTTCGGTGGCGAAAACTACACAATTTCGTATGTCAAAATGAAGTCCAATTAAAAATGCAAGCAAATGACAAGTAATTTTTTGCAGTCAGCATACTATCTGCTTGAGAATAATAAAATTTGGCAACGCTTGAATGCGCCAAAATGCCCCCAAAATCGCAACTGAATGGACGGCGAGTGAGTAAGTACTTTTTAATTATTAAGCATCAAACGAAAAGAAATTGCGTACAACAAATGCATACCTGATTTGTACATACACACACATATGTATGTATATGTAGTTATATTTGTACAACAGTACCCCGCCTTCCAATTGCTAAGCGTCTATGTTGTCAACCACAGTTTGGCTCGTGAGCAATGACAATTAACTTGACATTTGTGAACCCCCTCCTCGCAAAAGAAGAAAAAAAAAAAAAAAACAACAAAGCGTTAAAGAATTTTTCTAAATTATTGCCAAATGTCATTTCTTTAATTTAATAGCCAGTCGGTAGACAAGCAGTCAGCTTAAGGCGAGCGGCGAGTGAGCTAAGAAAATCAAAGGATATACAAATTTTCACAGCCAATCTGTCGTGCCCGAACCAATCGAACCAAATGGCTTTCAAAGTGCATCGTCAGAAAAGGTATGGGAAGGGAATTGGGAGAGGGAAAAACGAATTCGGCATTCAAAACCTTCCTCGATTTTCATCACGAATTATCTATGTACATCGTCGGTTGGTGGTTTGCTGAAGGTGCGCCAGCCAGCCAACCAGCCAGCCACAAATGCTGGTGACAATCAGTCAGTCGATCTGTGACGGTACTCGTACTTTCGGCATTCAGCTTGTGTCGGTTGCTGGGGCGCACAATACGCCAGCGCTTTACCAGCAGCAATCCACCAACATCAAGATGGCAGACACCTGGCGAATGGCCAAAATTTCTTTTCTCAACTACTCGATAATTTTAGTGACCAAATGTGAGGACATACGATTGCCTATGTATGTACATACATATGTATTCCAACAATTGCATTATAGCACAAACTGCCTGAATGGGCAACTCAGCTGCCCAGCCACCAAGAAAGCAAGCAGCCAACCCGCCCAGCCCCGAACTAACCATTGGCGCTGCATGGATATGCAATGCAACCTGCGACATAGCCGCATTGCCAAAGCAAATGACGCGTAGTTAATGGCAGTGGTAAGGAAAGCCCCACAAAAGCAAAAATAGCAATGCAAATGGAATGCAGTAATAATTTAAGAAGAACGTATTGAAATGCTGCAATGCAATCTGTAGTTGGTTAGTATAACAATTGGCTGTCCATTACACTCGAATTGGATTGAAATATTGTGCGCGATTGAATGAGTACAATGAATGTACATATGTATGTGGGACTTAGCACCGGCTTTTTTTCTACTTTTCATTTCAAATGCGAAAGCGCACATTTTATTTCTTCTTATAACACAACCGCGGCCGCTGTGGTGTAGTGGTTAGCAGTGCGCGCTACCACTCCGCAGGGACTGGGTTCAAGCGTGGTTCAACCCAACATCAAAAAATAAAAAACAAAAAGGTTTTTTTTAATAACGGTCGCCCCTCGGCAGGAAATGGCAAAACCTCCCAGTGTATTTCTGCCATGAAAAACAGCTTCTCATAAAAATACCGGACACTGCCCGATGGGAAAACACGGTAAAAGGTTAGGACACCCCAGCAACGATTTTTGTCGCAGTTGCAGGGACGAGGAGGAGGTGGAGACCATCGAACACTATCTCTGCCGTTGTTCAACAAGTGCTTTCTAAATTGTTTAGCCGACTTGAATACGGCGAACGTAGTTACTGGACTTTTTGTGATATATAAAACGCACTCGTTGGTTCAATTACTAAGGGAGGGAGAGAAACAAATGGCTTCGGCCAGTGGTATCACATCGGGCTTTGCCAACCCACGTGTGCTCCGCGCTCTGCGAGGGGCAGCCACTATAATCTCCCAATATAAAAATATTTACTTTAATCCTTTTAGAATCCCTTTCATTTGACAGCCACATTGTTATAATACATAATTCATTTAACCTATTAACTAATTGATTTTAGCCTTTGAGAGAGGTAGCAACTCTCTTCGAAACATATGCCTTATATTTATCGAGGTCATAGCCATGTGTGTGTCAAACTTTGTTGCAATACGGCCAGCCGTTTTAGCGTGAACGGGCAACAAACACTTCACTTTTGCATATTTGCAATATTAGTAGGATTACCAAACTTAAATTGAGTTGCACGCAAACTCGTCCAGTGCAAACAACCTTAAATTTAAAACATTTAGGGCCGTTTTCTGAAGTAACCTTTAACTTTAAAGCTCACTTTATATTTAAAGGCTGCATTAAAATTTGTGGTTTTGTCTAAAGTAAATCATTTTATTGTCGGTTTTAAATTGATTATCAACCAAGAAACATACATACGTCAAAAACCGATAATAGAAATGCTTAACTTTAGACATAGCTTATTTTTAATCCAACCTTTAAATATAAAGTGAGCTTTAAAGTTAGAGGTTACTTCAGAAAACGGCCCTTAATGTATGTGTTTTGTAACTAAGTTTGTAAGTATCCAAAATTTTCTCGCCTTCCTTTCTTTATGCATAGTTAATCACCCAAATACTTCCGGCAGAAAACAACAGCACGCTTAAAAAGAAAATGTTGCCAAAATAAAGTTGCACGAGTATCCATTTTGTATTACATATTAATACAAGTAGGTTCATACGTCAGCGTTTTGCCGATGTCGATAGCAGCCAGCATACTCATTCTTTTAGCCTTGAAGCAGTGCGTTAAGACGTCATCCAAATGTGATTTGTTCACTTTTTTTACTTTTCCCCAATATTCTTGAGCATTTTTCCATGTTGTACCTACAAATGTATCTATGTATGTATGTACATACACATCTACACATAAAAAAATATTATTTCCTTTGTCGTGTGACTAAGTGCATATGTACAATGTACATATATACATGTGTATTGAAAATATGTACGTAAATAAAAATTGCTTCCTCAAATCGGTTTTTCGAAATCAATTCCTGCATATACAATATACTATATGTATATTATACATACATACATATGTTTGTATTTAGACAAATGGCGGTACGCTTTCAATTGCTTTATCGGTTACAGATTACGTTGGTTATTGATTATAAGAATACTTATGGAGGTGGACGAATTCCTGTGAGGATGTGTGCTGCTGAACTGTACAGCTACCGCTTGAAATACTAACTGTGCCATTCGCACTTTTGCAGAAGGTAGACTTACATATTGTTAAAATACCATATCGTATATGTACGTATAAGCGCACTATGTATGTGTATATAAATGTAGGTAGGTATTCATAAATATTGCCTGCATATTTTAGATATGCATATTTTATTACACACAAGTTTTTTACGTACCTACTTTATAAACATAGCATTTGCCCACTTATGTATATACATACGTACGTACACAACCATTTAGCTGCACTTTCATCAAATTTTCCATTTGCTTACAACGATTTCCTTACCATTTGACACTTTTAAATTTGTATTATAATAAATGATGAGGATACCACAAAATCGTGCACAACTCAAATGCAGAGGAAAATTACCAAACCCATCGAGCCAGTGCATCGCATCACCGATTCATCAACGATTGACCTGCTTCAATGTCTCATCGAAGTGTGTAGGTGTATATATGTATGCATGTATGTATGTGTATAAATGTCATCACATAATATTGAGTTTACCCTCAATGAAGATTTATTGCAAAACACTTTTGCTGAGTGGTTAGCCAACGGAAGAGCTCCAGCTGGTCTACACACTCGACATTTGCAGAAGATGGTAGTATGTATGTATATGTCAATTTGTAAGTATGTATATGTGTATGCATGTACTATATGTATATTAGCTATACTTGCTTGTCGGGTTGCTGGTACATCTGCAGTAAAAGGTCACCAGCAGCAACGTTACTTGATTGGCATTTTTAAAGTCAATGTTGCTGCTGACACGTGGATGTCATGATTGATTAGGAAAATTTTAGCAAAAAATTTTAAATTTGGACGGATTTTATTTTAAATAGAATGTGAAGGTATTATTTTTAGCGTCGTTTAAGTATAAATCAGAATATTTCTCTCGCATTTTACTCGGTTTTTACCAAGAGACAAATGGAATATTTTTAATTTAAAAACTGTAAGCATAAATCTTATTAACTAGTTGGTTTTTTTTTATTAATTTTGATTATTATTAATTTTAAAAATGCATTGGAATAAAATTCAATATCAATTTTTTTGTATGTTCGCACATAAATTTGAAAACATCAGCAGAATATGTAATTCGACTTGACATGATTTATAAATAATTTAGTCTTAAATTGTCGCAAAAATTAATATCATTTATTGTCCTCCTACATTTTTCGAATTCAAAGACAAAAATATATACATACATTTATAAAACCAACTAAGCACTGACTATTTGACGGCGCATTGTTGCTGCAGCAACGCCTCTGCAATATGCAAAAATGTATGTGGCTTGGAATTTCACAGCGAAGCAAAATAATATTTCAAACATTTTCGCCCACAAATAATGGTGAATAAATGCATTTCGGTGACAAATATTTTTAAACGGCAATATGCTGATGTGAACCCAAGTACACACATAGATCTGAGTATACTCATTAAGGTGGTTTGCAGCTTTGACCAAAAATACCAAAATAAACCAAGCCAGCATAAAAAGAGACAAAACTGAACACTGCACGAAATTTTTCTTGATATCGATTATCTATCTAATAAATAAAATTGCTACAAATACTTTCAAAACAATGGTATTTCGCCCATTTAAAGAAAAAAAAAACTAACCAAAAATGTTTAAAAAATTTTAATTTTTTTTTTTCCACTTCAATAAATTTTATAATCAAAAGCCAAAGAACCTAAAACTTCACAGCAGTGAATTGGACCACCATAATGAATATATGTACAGTGTATAAAAAGCGGCTATGCAGAAACGTGCATATATTTTTGACGTTGGAAAATATGTCATCCTAATTTTATTATCTCGATTATCATTATTATTGTTATCGTTGGAACGCAGAAAGTATTGCAACGCTCAACACCGCGGGAATTCGCCTGGCCAGCGGCCAATAAATATGTATGTATGTACTTTGCGTTTGTATATGTATAGTATTTAGATCTGAAATGAAATGAAAATTTTAACGAACCTTTTTTTTTTTGATTTCAACTCAATGTCACTCTCACTCTAAGCATAACATCACAAAAGCAATGGAAGAGAGTAACGGTGCTGAGGAACAGACAGATGGACTGATGACCTGTTAGATTATTTGACAAAATTGCAGCTGGGTATTTTTTTTTCTTTTTTTTCTATCATCTAACGGCTGGTTATTATAGTTTTACAAGATTTTACAGCAGACTAGTAATTTATT
>NW_023458566.1:22166842-22169890 GCF_013731165.1 Rhagoletis pomonella | reverse complement strand
TTTAAAAAAAAAAGGTATCAAGCTCTTAAAAAATCACCCGTTATTTAACTTGAATGGCTGGCTATTGTACTCGCATACATACATATGTAAAATGCGCTTCTAAATGTGTTTGCATGCAATTAAATGCAAATTTCGTGCGCGGCGCTTGCGAGTTAAAGTTAGTTAGCGCTTTCTAAGCTGTTTCCTTTCGTTTGCCTGATTTGTTTATCTTCACTTCTATTAGGTGCTTTTGTTCATCACTCCCCCACCTGCACACTTACGTTTTGAATTAACAATCAACAAATTTTAATTGCGATTTGTTTGAAAACTTGGCGGTGGGATAAATAGTTGGGCGTTTATTTGGCGACCCGTAATTGAGTGCTGTGTAGCTATAAAATGTGACAGCAAATAATTGCAAGTTTTTGTGAAAAAAATAGGACTACACACTCCAAGTATTTCTCAAGTTGGCGTTTAAGAGTATCGTCTTCATTCATGATTTGGGCACTTTGATATAGTATTCTTTGAGGCTTCGATTTTATGCTTAATAACACAGATCACTGCGTTGATAGACCACCAATAAGTTCTGAGTGAAGCAGTAGTGCTAAGGTGAACTTCTACACGGTTGGGTCTGAGCTAAGCAAAAAGGCCAGTGGAAGGCTCCTTTACCGGGAGTTTTCCATCAACCTCATCAAACCATTATGCTTTTAGATCTTTGAAGTATTCTCCGAAGATAACTGCCATCAAGAAATCAGACGATTTACTACTCTACTGAGCGACGCCGACGAAGGAGGTAAATATCTACTCCTAAAGCTAGTTGGGGATATTCGGACTTCTATTTCGGTAGTATGTGAGTATTTCCTAGTAAGATTTGTTAGGTCTACCTTGTATTTTAAGCGTATGTTGAAAGCATTTCGGCGCCATACATTTTTTATATCCTTTTAAAAACCACCGAAATGGTTTTTTTTTATAATTTTGTTTGTTGACATCAGATTTTTGAAAGTAATATGTCCTTATTTTGGTTTTCTAAAGTTTCTTTCCTTCTAAATTCGTTTGAGCTCTGAAGTCGTTTGTACTTAGTTGGGTCAGTTACCCAGAGTTTTAGCCCTTTCAAATGACTCAAAAAACGCCGGCGCATGTAAACTTAATTTTGGGTCGTAGATTAAGAATCTGTATATCGTTTTTCTAGATCAGGTCATTTCCCCAATATGTTTTCATTTTGAGTTTGCATAGCGAATGAAAAAGAATTCTAACTTTAACATGGAAATTGTTACTCATACGCCATGTAGGAGTACGGCTACGTACGATATGGCGTATGAGTAACATTATTTCCAGCCTTATCATAAAAAAAAATTATTGCCTAGTAGCTTGAGTTTTTGGCAAAAGAACAGGCTTTAAACAAATAAAAAAAAATAGATTTAAAAAGAATACTTTGTTTTAAAATTTTTCCTTGTTAAACTTTGAATATTTTTTTCATAGCAATGAACATATTTTGACAAAATGGCCTGGTCTGGAAAAACGGTATACAGATCCATAATCGCAATATTAAGTTTACGTATTTCGGCGTTCTTTTTTGTCATTTCAAAACTTGAGATTTGCCCTACAGTGTGATTAGACGATATTGAACAAAACAGTTTCTTTTGAGCTGCCCAGCTTTTAATAGAAGTGGAGTCTTCATAATATACTGTGGGTTAGAAAGCTTTTCTTCATATTGAAACTCAAAATAGCAATGCTTTTGATTATTAATGGTAGTAATAGATTGGCGCTTACACATATGTTAGTGTTTGGCCGAGCTTCTCCTCCGATCTGTGGCGTGCGCCTTGATGTTGTCACACAAAGCGGAGGGACCTACAGTTTTACGCCGACTCCGATCGGCGGTTGTTATTTTTATGGGAAGCTGTTTTTCATGGCAGAAATACACTGGAAGGTTTGCCATTGCCTGCCGACGGGTGACCACTGTTAAGAAAAAACATTTTTTCTACCTTTTTTGCGATGTGGCTTTGACCAGGGCTTTGACCAGGGCTTGAGCCCAGGCCCTGCGGATTGGAAGCGCGCGCTGCTTATTTTAGCTTTTAACTAACTTTCAAATAAAAAATATACTCATTGCTTTTAGTTTTAATTTTATTTTAAAATTTCGTGAAATACTTACACACCCTCGCTATTTCATTAACAGCGGCCAAAAGTTATAATTTTTGAAAAAATTCTCTAAGAAATTCGCAGTAGATGTAAGAAATTTAAATAGTCTGCAAGCAATTGACTTCGCAGCTCATTAAAGCCGGAAAGTGAAAATACATTTGCTAGCGCACAAACATACGCACAGTGAGCGTCAAAAATAAGTATAGCCTGGCGTGTTGACGATTTTATTTATTTATATTTCTATATTCATCTTCAGTATATGTATTGGACTAGATATATGTATATACATATATGTATGAACGGTGAGCGTTAAAAATTAGTGTGCCCTGGCATTTTTACCGATTTTATTTATTTATGTTTTCCAAGCCCAAAATATAGTTTATTCAACATTTAAAATCACAAGAATAATTTTTTTTTTTTTAATTTCATACTGTACTCGGTAAAATACAAGAAATTTTCAGCGAAATTTAAAATTTTTCAATTCGATTTAAGCCCATTAAATTTTATTCTAATAAAATCGAAAAAAAAAAATTCTCAAAAATTCACCGCAATTTCTAGCGCCTTGAAAATTTCTCTTTATGATATGATAATTTCTCTTTAGACTAAAATTTAATGGGCTATAAAACTGCATACTCAAAAAAATTAAAAATTTGTACGAAAATTTCTTGCATTTTCCCTAGTTCTGCAAGACATTAAAAAATTTGATTCTTGCGGTTTTCGCTGTTGAATGAGCTGCATAAAAAACAAATAAGAAAAATTTTGTATGGAAAATATAAATAAATAAAAGTGTCAAAAAGTCAGGGATAGGCACTTATTTTTGACGCTCACTGTACATACACATTTGCATGTATATCTACTACAAAACATATGCTGAAGATGACATAATTTGAATAAATTACTAGTCTGCTGTAAAATCTTGTAAAACTATAATAACCA
>NW_023458566.1:22163118-22166742 GCF_013731165.1 Rhagoletis pomonella | reverse complement strand
TGGTTATTATAGTTTTACAAGATTTTACAGCAGACTAGTAATTTATTAAAATTATTTCATCGTCAGTATATGTTTTGTACTAGATATACATGCATATATGTATGTACAGTGAGCGTCAAAAATAAGTGCCTATCCCTGACTTTTTGACGCTTTTATTTATTTATATTTTCCATACCAAATTTTTCTTATTTTTTTTTTATGCAGCTATTTAACAGCGAAAACCGCAAGAATCAAATTTTTTAATGTCTTTCAGAACTAGGGAAAATGCAAAAATTTTCGAACAAATTTTTAATTTTTTTGAGTATGCAGTTTTATAGCCCATTAAATTTTAGTCTCATAAAGAGAAATTTTCAAGGCGCTAGAAATTGCGGTAAATTTTTGTGATTTTTTTTTCGATTTTATCAGAATAAAATTTAATGGGCTAAAATCGAATTGAAAACTTTAAAATTTCGCTGAAAATTTCTTGCATTTTACCGAGTACGGTATGAAACTAAAAAAAAAAAATATTCTTGTGGTTTTAACTGTTTAATAAACTATATTTTGGGCTTGGAAAACATAAATAAATAAAATCGTTAAAAATGCCAAGGCATACTAATTTTTAACGCTCACCGTACATACATATATGTATATATATGTATCTAGTCCAATATATATACTGAAGATGAATATAGAAATATAAATAAATAAAATCGTCAACACGCCACGTTATATTTATTTTTGACGCTCACTGTGCGTATGTTTGTGCGCTAGCAAATGTATTTTCACTTTCTGGCTTTAATGAGCTGCGAAGTCAATTGCTTGCAGACTATTTAAATTTCTTACATCTACTGCGAATTTCTTAGAGAATTTTTTCAAAAATTATAACTTTTGGCCGCTGTTAATGAAATAGCGAGAGTGTGTAAATATTACACGAAATATTAAAATTAAAATTAAAATTAAAATTAAAATTAAAATCAATGAGTATATTTTTTATTTGAAAGTTAATTAAAGTTAAAATAAACAGTGCGCGCTTCCACTCCGCAGGGCCTGGGCTCAAGCCCTGGTCAAAGCAACATCGCAAAAAAAGGTAGAAAAAATATTTTTTCTTAACAGTGGTCTCCCGTCGGCAGGCAATGGCAAACCTCCCAGTGTATTTCTGCCATGAAAAACAGCTTCTCATAAAAATAAAAATCGCCGTTCGGAGTACGTCCCTCCGCTTTGTGTGACAACATCAAGGCGCATGCCACAGATCGGATTAGAAGCTCGGCCAAACACTAACATATGTGTAAGCGCCAATCTATTATTACCATTATTAATCAAAAGCATTGTTGTTTTGAGTATATTATGAAGACTAAACATCTATCAAAAGCTGGGTGCGATGATTTTGTTCATTATCGTCTAATCACACTGTAGGGAAAATCTCAAGTTTTGAGATGACAAAAAAATATCGCCGAAATACGTAAACTTAATATTGCGATTATGGATCTGTACACCGTTTTTCCAGACCAGGCCATTTTGTCAAAATATGTTCATTGCTATGAAAAAAATATTCAAAGTTTAACAAGAAAAAATTTAAAAACAAAGTATTCTTTTTAATTTTTTTTTTTTATTTGTTTAAAGCCTGTTCTTTTGCCAAAAACTCAAGCTACTAGGCGATAATTTTTTTTTTATGAAATAAAGCTGCAAATAATGTTACTCATACGCCATATCGTACATGGCTAAAACTCTGGGTAACTGACCCAACTAAGTACAAACGACTTCAGAGCACAAACGAATTTGGAAGGAAAGAAACTTTGGAAAACCAAAATAGGGACATATTACTTTTGAAAACAAAATTTAAAAAAAATAAAACAATTTCGGTGGTTTTTAAAAGGATATAAAAAATGTTTTTCGCCGAAATGCTTTCAACATATGCTTAAAATACATGGTAGACCTAACTAAATCTAACTGGGAAATACTCACATACTACCGAAATAGAAGTCTGGATATCCCCAACTAGCTTTGGGAGTAGATATTTACCTCCTTCGACGGCGTCGCTCAGTTGAGTAGTAAATCGTCTGATTTCTTGATGGCAGTTATCTTTGGAAAATACTACAAAGATCTAAAAGCACAATGGTTTGATGAGGTTAATTGAAAATTCCCGGTAGAAGAGCCTTCAACTGGCCTTTTTGCTTAGCTCAGACCCAACCGTGTAGAAGTTCACCTTAGAACTACTGCTTCACTCTTCCTACTAATAACAAAAGAGTGTGTGAATGGAGCAAGAACTTATTGGTGGTCTACAAACGCAGTGATCTGTGTTATCAAGCATAAAATCGAAGCCTCAAAGAATACTATATTAAGTGCCCAAATCATGAATCCCCAGCCCCCAGTTGCTAAGGAAAAATATTAAGAATTTTAAGGTGACAAAAGTAGAAAGCTCTCATTAACATTTTTTTCAAAGACGATACTCTTAAACGCTAACTTGAGAAATACACACTCCAAAGCAGTCCTATTTTTTCGCAAAAAATTGCAATTATTTGCTGTCACCTTTTGTAGCTACACAGCACTCAATTACGGGTCGCCAAATAAACGCCCAACTATTTATCTCACCGCCAAGTTTTCAAACAAATCGCAATTAAAATTTGTTGATTGTTAATTCAATACGTAAGTGTAATTATAACGCTTTCTTGTGCGGCGGATGGCGAGGAGCAAAGATGCGCAGGTGGGGGAGTGATGAACAAAAGCACACTAATAGAAGTGAAGATAAACAAATCAGGCAAAGGAAAGGAAACAGCTTAGAAAGCACTGACTAACTTTAACTCGCAAGCGCCGCGCACGAAATTTGCATTTAATTGCATGCATACACATTTAGAAGCGCATTTTACGTATGTATGTATGCGAGTACAATAGCCAGCCATTCAAGTTAAATATGTAGCAACAACAGTGCAAGTGTAAGTATTCCGAATTGCAAGCAGCCTTAGCAACCGAGCCATCCACCAACAGAGCCGCCAACTAACCGCCACCGGTTTGCACTGGCAGGTACTTCTCTCTCCGAAACTGACATGCCGACGAAGTTAGTCGGCACTTTTCCGGATGATGTCAGCGCGCATCGTGTAAGCTACTTGCGTATGCTAAAGTTTTCAAAGTTAAATCCCTTGGATACATGAAGTTTGATTTACAGGTTTAGTTGAGTTTTTTTTTTTATGCACTTAAACTGCAACGAAAGCTGCTACAAAGAATTTTAATGCGCATAGTACAGTTTAACTGTTTCCCTCGTTTGTTGCAGAGTTTTACACTGCAGGTAGTTGGTGTTTGCTTCCATTCGGAAAGTTTTAAATATTAATTACCAAAAGACTTGTGTTATTTAAGAAAGTAGAGAATTATCCCAAGGTAATTCGAAATTCTTGTCGTCAAAGAAAGATTACAAGGAAACCATACGGTACTATAGCCGAACTATCGAAAAATGACGTCCTTCATCGCCAAGTGCAACTGTGGAAGAATCCCACAATCGGGAAATCGGTTGCCTCTGAACGAAATTCTGCGTAAATTTGCATTGCTTTATAATCGAATGTCAGCTCGTTCGCAGTTTGTTTATGACTTGGTTCAAAAAAAGCCATCGTTTCTCACTTTTAAATTCAAATCATTGCTTTTATGTAGTACGTTTTC
>NW_023458566.1:22105249-22163018 GCF_013731165.1 Rhagoletis pomonella | reverse complement strand
TTTCTCACTTTTAAATTCAAATCATTGCTTTTATGTAGTACGTTTTCAGTTTTCGCAAGCCAATATTTTCAAAATTTTTTTTTATTTTTTTTTTTGTTTTTTTTAGCTTATCTAGCGCCTCTACGTGACTTCACACTTCGAAAGTGTATTCAATCGATTGAACGAGAAAAATTTATGTTATTCGACAAAATTTATGGCCGTCAACATAACATGCATTTCACAAGTTTATTTTCAATGCACGATGCAAAAGTTTTTGCACAAATATGCAAGTTTATAAGAGATGCATCCTACTCTTGCTACAAACGTGTATGTACAAAGTAAGGCAAGCAAAGAGCGGAGCACAGAGGAGTTCGAAAAAAAAAACAGGTGAACAAATGAAGTTTATTTTAACAACAGCTGCATCACAATTGAATTTGATAGCAACTTCGAGAGGAAAAAATAATAAATAAATAAATTGCAAGTGAAATAAGCAATCGAAATAAAACTAGCAAATAATTCAAACCATGCAAAACACGTATACCCGCCTTAATTTAATAAGCAAATTATTCACAACATATCTCCTTAAATAAGCAGAAAATTGGGTTTTAGCTTCCATTTTTATAATTTTAGCATAGTAAACACCTTTCTCCAAAGACTTTTTCAACTTACATAATTTAAAAAAAAAACATTTTTTTACAAGTCTTTCTTATAAGTTTAGTTTAAAATACATTTGTAAATTTTTGTTTAAAATTTCATTTCATAAATATTTTTAATTTTTGTTTTGTGTATTTTAATTTTGAAAATTTGAAGTAGGGAAATTTCGCTTCATGAACACTTTTCCGATTTGTTCTTTATTTTTTTTCCAAAAAAAAAATCTTTAGGGTGAAATTGGAAATTGTAAAATTAAAAAAAAAAGATTATCATAAGCTTTTGGTAAATATTGAAGATTTGGTAAATTTTTTTTCATACTCTCTTTTCTCAAAGTATTTCTTTTTCAATTTATTCTTAAACAAATTGTTTCTACGCATTTTTTATCCTTGAACAAATTATTTTAGTTATATACTATATATATAAACGAAGAATCTAAAGCGAAGTTTTGGTGCACAATGGTCGTTTTATCTATTTTTTGCAGATCATTTTTCGAAGTTGGTTTTCGAAAAACTTACAAATGTATTTCTGTTTTTTTTGTTTAATTTTTTCAACAACTTCTATGTAGTTAACAGGCTTAGGAGAAGTAAAAAAAAAAATGTTATTCGTATGCAAATTAGAAAGAAACGCGCATTTAAATGTAAATTTTTTTGCTATAAAAAATTTTAATACAAATTTTATTTTGAGAGAAAAAATCTTTTGATTTTATTTCCACAAATATTTCGAAACTTGTATAAATAAACAAAAAGTCAATTCAGTACTATTTTGATAGTTTTTTTGCTATAAATTTACTTGTGTTCTTTTTTCAGCTATTTTTTTATTTGATTAGGAGGAAATGGGTAGAGGATTAAAATTATTTATTTATATTTTTTTTATTTGAAACCCCACCAAATTGGATTTTTTTACTTTTCTTTCTATACGAATTTCGCTTCCAGTTTTTTCTTCTTAAATATTTGCATGTATTTTTTTGTATTGAATTAGTACTTTTTTAATTTTTATTTTCAAAAAACCAAATTCGGAACATATGCGAACTGTTACAGAATTTTTAATTTATGTTGAAAAGAAAGAGTTTAGTAAAATAATTTTTTTCAAACTTTCATGCCGCAAATAAATTTCAATAAATAAAAAATAAACAAATATTTGAGAGGTTGCACAATTGCTAAGTGTTTTAAATATTTGGCAAAGCTTCTCCTCCGATTTGTGGCGTGCTTCTTGATGTTTTCAGACAAAAAAAGGCACCTACAATTTTATTTTTTGGCTCCATTGTGTTTTTTTTTTTGCTGTTGCTCGGACCTGGGATCGAACCACGGACCTATCGCTTAATACTAAAGAAAAGTCTCAACGCCGGAGCTATTGCCTACACAAAGGGGAATCACAATCCGGTGCGTATAGTCTTGCAATCACCAAACTTTGACTTAGATTTCTCGATATCAGATAAAAATTAGAGCCAGGAAAAGTTTATTAATTTCGCTCGCAAAGAGTTTATAAAAACAATTCTTCACTCATGATTCTCTAATAAACAAATCTTTCAGTGATATATTTCATTTTATTTATTCATTAAATTTTTGATCATTCATTGATTTTTCTTCCATATAATCGGCCAAAAAATTAATCACGCCGCATTATAGCTTAGATAATTTCCAAAAAAAAAAAATCAAGCATTTGTTTACGTTTAGCAATATTCATGCACAAAATCATACATAGATATTTTGATTTGATTTTAAACAATGCGAAATATAAGTAAATGGGTGCTGTGTTCAACGTAATTATTATTTTAGTTATTTATTTTTTGTCTGTTTTTTTTTCATAGAAAATGCTTCCTGTATCACATAAATTTATAAACAAAGATATCAGAGAATGCATTTTAGAATAAATTCGAATTTTTATTGTAAACAAATAACTGATTTTTATTTTATATCAAAACTCATAAATTTTGCGGAAAAACAACTTTACTGCAAACAGCGTCGCGAATATTGAAATTTGTAGCGTGGTGTTTCAAAATAGTTTCGATATATGTACATACATATGTATGCCCACAAATATATACATATCAGCAGGTGGGACAATAAGCGCTGTGTAGAGAAAATCTCATTTTTTATGAATACTTATACATATATACCTACATACATATATCTACATACATATATTAAAAATATATGGTTTCCCGCATCTAAATAAAATGAGTCTCAGAAGGATTTTACGTACACCCAAATCTTTTCTTTGCCAGGCAATATATGAATGAAATATTCGAAACAGTTATCGGGCAATAAATTAAGAACAAATCGCCAAGAAGCCAAAATCATTTTCCATTTGCCAAAGTTTAGATCCTTAAAAAATTATCCCACATATATAATAGACAGACATACATACATACTCACTAGAGGGCTGTATGAATTCATTCAAAACGGCTTAAGAATTTTTCATATACATACATACTAAATGAATAAATGATTTTGGCTTAAAATTTTTTGATACATGTGTCGACATTACGATATTCAAACAAAGTGAAAAAAATTGAATTAAAATAAAAGCCAAGTTTTTATATGAATATCCAAAAATATTTTTTCTATATACATATCGAGCACTAACCGCCAAAATAACATAAGCGACATTTTTTTCAAAATTTTCTTTTTGATGCAGAAATGCATCTAGATGCTCTAGGAATATTTCTGCATCGAAAAGAAAATTTTGAAAAAAATGTCGCTTACGTTATTTCGGCGGTTAGGGCTCGATATGTTTGTAGAAAACAACTTTAACCGAAATTCATTCACATTCTTCCATTTGAAGGTACAAAATTTTAACGAAAAAGGTATATTCATTCATAACTTACAAAATTCCAAACGCTGAGTGTTTTGTATGTGAAGTGAAATCTTCAAATCTACTGTACTCTGTTAGACTAGAAGTTGGAATGAGTTCATGCAGCCCTCTAATATACACCCGTGCCATACAAAAACACACCGCATAAACCACACAAACGAACATCTCCTACACTAAAAACAACAAACCAACGTGTTCTAATCTATTCCGCAAGCTACATATACATAGCTATAGTTTTCATAATGGGCTATAAGATAAATTTGTGTACGTATGTTAGTATGTATGTATGTAGGTAGGAAGGTACGAGCATATGTATGTGCGAAAATTGTTCGCTCTCCAACGCAAATAAGAATAGTTAAAATGAAATTGAAAAATCATGTGAGCGCTGAAAAGAAATTATTATTGGCCCTGTTGAATAGAGAAACATACATACATACATACAGCCGAACAAATCGGAAAACAAATAGAATAAGCAGTACTGCAAATATCAAATGCAAAAAATAATAAAAGATGTAGAAATAAATAAGTACGAAAAAAAGGCAAACAATGAGCTGCGTTTAGAGATAAAAATGGAACTATGAATGTGAACGAAGTGAAGCGAATGTGCGTAAGTTTTTGGAAGTTATTAATTTTCTATACGTACATAAATACATAGTTCAAAAGCAACGACAAAGCAAAGAACATAAAATTATTAAAAAAATTTTAAAGATTTTCGCAGGTATTCCCTGAGATTTTTTTTTTTCAAAAAATTGTGAAGAAATGATAACTGGAATCGAATGCCAGACTGAAAATTCCTTTTTTTTTAATGTAGTAGAAGTTAGGTTAGTTCAGCTGGAAATCCATTTAAAAGTTTTGAAAAAAAGTAAGCCTTTTGCTATTTTCTGAAATTTTCTAACTCTTTTATACCTGGTATTGCATTTGGGGAAAACGAGGCGTCCCAAGGTCACAGCTCTTTTACAGTTTGCATGCGATGAAAATTGTTCAACAATTGTTTTATAGTTATTATATTTTAAAGGTCCGCCAAAACCCTCGGAAAATACAATGGCGGTATCAATAAAAAGTCTTTAGTATTAAAATATGTTTAAATAAACAATTCGGTATTGTTACTGGAAGTCTCCTGAAGGGAACCCGAGTTTTCCCGATCGAAAAATATTGATTTTTAAGAATTCTATACTATTTCTACGAAAAATGGGTTTTCCCCCATATAAAATACATCGAAAATTTTGCGCGCTTTGAGCGACCTCTAAAATATTTTTTGATTTCAAACTAAAAAAAAATTAGGGCTATATTTTTCGATATAGAAAAATCCTAGGGGCGAGAGCATTAAAATTCTGACTTTACTTATTTTGGGGCACCCTAATATACGTACACGCATAAGTACCCCGCAGCGCAAGCTACTAGTTGTGAACTAGAATGCTACCAGAGTTTTCGTTTCAGCCCAACTAACACGCATTCTATCCTTTTTCAATGTTATCGACTTTTTTTCAATGTTACCGCCGACTGGTAATTTTAACATGGCGGTGTCGCAATGGTCGGCAGAGCAAAGGGTTTTTTTTTTTATTATATATTTTTTTAAATAAGGTTTTTGGTTGTAATTTTTATTGATTTAGGGCGGGTTACTCAATGCCAAGTTAACACTCATCTCCGGTTAAACATCTTTATAGACATTGCCGCCTTCCTGTTCAGTGTTGCCACTTGAGTTTATTTTTAGGTAGCAAAACGCCTACCAAATCAGTTTCCAAACTACCAAATTTTTGTTCATTATTAAAACAAGATTTCTTAGATTTACAGGGTTTTTAGCTACACGAATTGGCAGTATAATATTGTTTACAGTGTTGGTTAACCATTCATGCCAATCTTTAAGGTTAATCAACACAAATTCGGGCTTTTAAACAAAAGAATTAACGTATTGCGTAAGAAAACTTTTGTAAAAATGTGATTACTTTTGAATTTAATTCAATTCATATCAAACATTTTTAATGTTGAAAAAACCCAAAATCAGACATTTTATGCATGTCAATAAAACAAAATTCCAAATCTTGTTTCAATTTGCATACTCTCACCCTTATTTTTACCAATACACTCACACTTTACAAATTGCCTATCACCAATTTTTCTTTCAAGACGATAGGCAATTTTTCGTTCAATTTCAACAGATGATCGATCATAGCTTTGGGAAGTGAGTTTTTATTTGTAGAAAATTTTGTGCTTAGTAAAATTTAGAAAAAACAAAAAAAACTTATACGTGTGAGCAAAGTGAAAGCAATGTTTTCAACATATAAATGCAAAGTAAGTGAACAAATCTTAATGCTAAGTTCAATTGAATTTTCAAAACATTTTTGCCTACCAAAAGCTTCATCAAACCAACCAAACTACCAAAGGAGAATGAAGCTACCAATTTTGGTCCAATCGGACCAAAACGACAACGCTGTTCCTGTCCTGTCCATGCATATAGGATTCGAAGACGTCGATAACGATGTTTTGCTAGAGATTAGTGTTAACCAGACTTTGCGAAACCAGTCCTTAATTTGAAAAACCTTAACCACCTCCAAGCGAATTCGAAACTGCGATCGCAGGACAAGAATCGGTTATCTTCACGCGACGTCACAACCGAAATTAGAAATAAAAGGACTTACTTGCGTTTTATTTTTGAATTTCTCCGCTGATCGCATAAGTTGTTCGAAATTGTGGAACTGGTCCATCGCTTTACTACATACTAGCTAAAGAACTATTATTATTTTAACTGAGTGGTTCTTGTTTTCACCGCAGGGTATATACATACATACATTCACAAATATGTACACATCCCCATACACGACTTTATAGCTTTTGTTATGTTTCACTGCTGCTGCCTACATACATACATATGTATATAGAATTGTTGCTGTGAGTGGCTATGAATTCTCTAATGCATTTAAAATACATTTATGGCTCTGTACTTTCTACGAATAAAACGGTTTTGTTAGCACATCATATCTACTGGCTATTGTTCATAGAGAAATACGCATTTAATTTTATGGCATGCGAGTAAACAAGTTAATCCTGCTCAGTCAGTCAGTTTTAAATGCGAATATGCCCTTCCGCCCAAATGTGCTACCAATTGCAGTAACACAGTTAGATATGTATGTAAAGTCAAGTCAAGTTCACTTGTCACTCACTCACTCACTCATTTAGACCGCAGTCTCAGTGGCCAGCCAGAGTATGTGAGACGACCTGGCCTCGCTTGATACGAGTTGTAATAAGCAGTGCTATTCGATGATTGCGTGGAATGCCGACCTCAAGATTATTTGGATTATATTTGGCGCGTGTGCTCATCTCCATACAGTTGTTTACTTCAAGTTGAAAGCAGGGGGGTTGTCTTAAATATTTGTGCTTTTTTTCTTTGCTCTCTGGCTTAGCATAGCTTTATAGCTTTCGTGATAATACACGCTAATGCGATAAGCTTAAATCGAGTATATATTGCCAGACCAATTTTATTGTTGGAAATTTTTATTTAATTTCCTAAATGTACTAATTCAAAATCAAGCTTATCAAAAGCATGATATTGAATTTTGGGTGCATATACTTGTGCACATGTTTTGAAATATTTAGTGATAAGTCAACGCCATTTTTTTTTTTTTTTTTTTTTTTTTATAATAATCATGGCTTGGGGTGCGCTGATGGTCCGACATGACGTGATCCAATCAAATCAGCTTGCATGCAGGGAAATGTGCTGGCAAATTGGGAACGTGATTTGTCAAAATATATTCACATTAAATTATTTAGAAACTTTTATAGATGGAATTTTTTTAAGGAAATTTAGCAAGCAGTTTTTTTGGGTTTTATTATTCTTTCAACTCCGTTCAATGTATTTAATGATGTTATTGAATTGGTAGCAGGCCTTTTTAATAAATTCTAAATAACATTGAATTTCGCTACTTTATTGCTTTTTAATAATGTTGTGACCTAAATATCATGTGCTTCATATTCTTGCTGTGTCGACATAATTTAACTGCGGCGAACTAGTTTTTTTAAAACGCAAATGGAATATTTTAACTCTTGAATTTCTTCATATAAAATAAAATTAAAAAATGTCTGCCTATAAAAGTAGTCTAGAGTAATCGCTTTCACATTAAAAAATCACTCATACGCACCGTGGCCCCCCTAAAGCAGCAGAACATCTGTCTCTGATTTGGAATTTTTACTCTGAAGACTTAAATACTTTGGTTTTAGACTAAATATTGCAACCTTGAAATGATAAATCGTCAAAAAACTAAGTAAATAAATTCGCATATACTTTTTATAAAAGTACAGCTCATTAAACCAAATTTCCATAAAAGTCGAAGATCCAAAACTTGTGAAAAATTTTGGAAAATTTATCAAACATGTCAACTTTTTAATTACTCTAAATAGAAAGATTTTTAGTATACAGTTTCATTACCCATTGAATCCTTGTGCGATAAAAAGCGTAAGTACCGTTGATTTTTAGAATTTTTTTTTTGTTGAAGGCGTTGTTCATTTTGTTCCGTATGAAAAAATTAATTCGGGCTTAAGTTTTGTGATAGAAAATATTCAATTCGAGGAGAACTCTTTTAGAGATACCAGAGACTCCAGAACTATGCTTTGCTATTGAAAAAGGTGAACTATAGCACACATCTGTACATACTATATTGTAGGGTGATCGAATATTCGCCAATTTCCAAAACCGGTTTTCGAGTTATTCGAAAAATTTCAATTTGAAATAACCGATTCCCAATTAAGAAAAAACCGGACATACGGTTTTATTTTACATAGTTTTCCTACAGTGATAGATTCGCGTTTGGTATTATTTTAACGGTTTTTTAATATTTTGTTGGATTTTGTCTGACCTTTGCGGATTAGAGTAGTGCCCTTGTCACCGTAGCCGAGTGCTCAGACACTCGGGAGTTCCAAGGTTCAATTTGTGGTCCCAGCAGCATCAAAAGAGTATACTTCTGCCATAAAAAAAGCTTCTTCGCAGGCGGAGTAAAAGTGTAGATCTCCATTTGTGTCACAAAATCAAGAATCAAAACACGATTTGGAGGAGAAGCCCGTCCAAATACATGGAAAGCTTTAAAGCGCCAAAAAAATGATATACTGTACATCCGAACATAACCTGGAATATAATTTTAAAAATACTTAGGGGTTGCCCTGAGGCTTGAAAGCTTAAAGCCTTAAATAGGTATGACGCCCGTGGCTCCATTGAAGACTTTCCTTCTGGTTATAGGTTGAGTATACCATCTTCACTCTATTTTTTTCCTTATTTAACATTCGGATGATATAGTTAATCTCAGAAGGTAATAAGTATGTGGCATGTCATGTTGAATAGAAAAAGTCTAACCTGTACGATTTTCATTGCTAAAAAGTTATTACACTCACTAATGAGAACTGCGATAGAACTCAACTTTGAACAGTGATTCTCTTCATATGAAATAGAATTACTTCTTACCAATAAGACATTTTTGTTGCCAACTTATAACTGTTCATATGTAATATTTAGTCTCCAGCATATTTAGTAGCTTACCTAAAAAAAGATAGAAAAATAAATTCATTAGCTTCTTTGTTAACAAAAAGGCTTTGTTTATTTTGGTATAACTATGTCATCGGAACTTATACAAGTAAAGTATATATGTATAACTAAGATATAAAATTTCCTTAAAAAAATTCCAAACAATTTTGTTCTTTTTTGTGTGGCAAAATATATATATTTATCGCACTTTTGTTTTAATTAAACACTTTCGACTGGTGGGACAAGGATTTGTGAATCAAAATTTCTCCCCAAATTAATTACGTTTGATGTAAACTTTTTCATAGACAAAAACTAAAACTTTTTAAATGTTTTTTGTTACTTTTTAAAAGATGAATGAAGAATAGTCATTCAGTAAGATGTTGCTACTCAAATGGGGATAATTAAGACATTTTCAAATTTACATCGTTTTCATCTTTTACATAGAATGTCCTATGTCTAAAAAAAATTTTATCGAAAGCGTCACATCGAAAATAATACTAGGCAGCTGAATCAGTACTATCCAAAAATGCAATCAGAGCTGACCAAACACAGATCAATAATTCGATCGAAGCTTAAAAGTCATCAGTGGTTCAGTTGGAGCTGAGCAGTCAGTATTCATCGCAATTCCATGATTTGCTGCTATTAATTTTTCTGACCTATTTTCACAATTAGAGCCAAAAATATGGGCTCCTTCGGATAGGCTTTTGAAAGTTTATGTTCTTCGAAAACGGAAACCATTCAATTGCCCAGTCTCTATGCAGCTCTTAAGAATAATCTCAGGAAGTACTTTTCATTCTTTCGATGCTTTGGATTGTGTTACACAAATCACTTTAAAAAAAAAACTTTACAAAAAAAAAGTTACCTCAAAATGTAAAAAATTCTTAAGAGCTGCATACTGGCTTAAGAAGTTTTTGATAAAAGAATCTTTTTAATTTATTGAGCGTTTTTGTATGAAATTCCTTTTTCCTTCATAACTACTAAGGCAAAGTGTACTTTATTATAAAAATGCGCTTGATAACACTGGTTTACAGCAAAAATGATCAATGGATGCCACTATCCAATTCGCTGATTCCGGAAATCGACTTAATTTTTTATTCTATGTATAAGTTTTCAAGATATTTTCAATTTACCGTTATTCAGCTTAAAACAAAAAGTGATTACACTTAATCATGTATATCTTACGAACCAATTAAACCATCTCGATATGAAATACGGCAAAGGAAAGCTAACGGAATTCTACATAGACCGTGTATATATAACTTTTCGATAGGTCTGATAGTTTCTGACAAATCAGAACCTGTCTTTTTTTTTATTTTTTCTTCGGTTAAAGTGTTTTTTTTAAATATTTTCATGAAAGAGGAAACAAAAAATCTTGAATGATTAATTATGTCAAATTTTTGCCTTTGTTCTAAAGCCTGTTCTGTTACAAAAAATCAAGTTACTAATGAAGAAAATCGATGGTTAAATAAAGATGTAATGAGTGGTCATATGGGCATTTCCCAAAGAAGGTAAACCGAAAATGCAAGTAAATGAATTTAAACCGCTTTATAACTTTAAATTTCGTATTCAGATGGCGAAAAGTATGTATATATGAAAATGCGCAAAGATTTTTCTGTGTAGAGTGTAGAGTGCGCAAGGAACGTGGCGAGCGATAGTTCACCACATAAGCATCTAAATATTTAAGCAAGATGGTTGCCATGTTAGATGAACTACGATGGCTGGTCTCTACATTGCAATTGGCGCTTGCTCTGCTGCTACTGACCGCTAGCACCATTTGATTTTGTAGAAAATTCAGTGAAATTGTGAACCCACGTTAATTACCTTAAAATTTAACTTACTCTTAAACGAACAAACACACAACAAAGTTTTGTTTCTTACAAATTGCGAATTCTATGTTACTCATACGCCCTGTACGAAAACAAAATTTAGTATGTTCTTCAAATCGGAAATTTTCACTTAAATCGTAAACAAAAATTTCCACTACCAATAAAGTATCCACTATTTAAGCGGATTTGTGCAGTCGTTTATCTGAATAGTATCAACTTTTTCACTTTTGGTAAATCAAGCTTTAATGAAAGAAGAACAAAGTATTAGACACTCTCTTAAGCAGCGCTGCATAAAAGTAGCAGAAAAGTTGTGAGAAGAAAAATTACGTACTCGAACTATTCATGGCCAACACTTCGCTAATTCAGGTTTAGTTAGTTATGCCGTCCATATTTTCTACAGGGATTTTTTAGACACGATTTTTAAAGCTTGCCTACCCTTTCATACAAAGCTCGGCTGTAGTGCAGCATTATCATATACATACACATTAAAATTCGCATCGTTGTCTTATTTTTTTAAGTTAGTGTATTTATGACACTCATATTGTGCCTAGTTCTTGTTGTTGCAAATTAAATGCAATGTTGACTTGACTTGTAAGCACTTTTTGTTAGCTTTTTCTGAGCACGACTCGTGACAACGATCGCTACAGAAAAATTGGCTGACTATACAACAGCATACATACATACATACATATGTACACACATAGTGGAACACAGGTGCGGATGGGAGGCCTAACATGGCCTACAGAGTACGATTTATCTGCACACACACACATTATTACAAAGTAGTTAACTTGATGACGGCAAACTTGCCGTATATGCACAGTGCATTGCACACACACACGCAGGCACTTATTTATGCAGGTATGTATGTGGTCATACAGTGGCATACCGGCATATTTATGGCAAAAAAAGCACAGCGAAGGCAGCAGTTAAAACTTGCAAATAACAAAAGGAAAATTCGTTTGTACCGCCACTGGGAGCACGACTTATTAAGAGAGCGTGGGCGAAGCAGCTACATAGAGTGATACTCGATACTGCTTTCGAAGACAGCGAAGAGTGGCGCGTGCGCGATACGAGTGAGTGGTTGGTAAACTTTTGAGCGCAAAAAGCACAAACCTCAACTGAGCGTATAAAAATATACTAAACACTCGCCATGCAACTCCATACACACTCTCCACTTAAACAGAGCAGTTTGAAATATTCTAAAGACCACGTGACAGCTGAAAGTGGAGACTTTGCGGCACAGTTGTTTGGTGGTGCTAAGCCAGCTGCTGACACTGAGCGCGCGGGTGGCCACTACAAAGGGTGAGAGGAGAGTGCTAAAAAGACAACCAACAAAAAAATTTAAAAATAGTTAAAGAAAAAGAAGCAAAATAATCCAATGAGAAGAGAGCAGCAGAGAATAGTTTTCGCGAGAGCACACTACGGACTCACTAACGTTTGCAAATTCCGTAATACACACTTGGTAAATATTCGAAAATTGTCCTTCGAATTTCCGGGTTTTCGCTTGCCACTTTTGACATTTGCTTGCGCTTCTCCGCCCCTCCGCCCACCACAGTGACAGTCAACAACATACAAAAAAAAAAAAAAAAATAAAGCGCTGAGCAAAAATCACAATGCTTGAGGAGTGTTAGGTGGGAAAAGAGGTGCGGCGCCATGCGAAGCACTTATGTATGTACATATGTAAGTGTAACTAGTGTATAGTGATTTGGTTACTTTTTGTCTGCACGGCCTGTTTATATCGACCTCTAGCGAAAGCTGCAGCAATAACAACTACAACAATGCATATCAGTGTCAAAACAACTACAACTAGACAGCGAGACGTCAAGCACCGAGCAGCAGCAGTTAGTCAGCAAGGCAGCAAGGCAGCAAGGCAGCGCCAGGCAGCCTGCTCAGCGAAAGCCCACAACAATGGCGCTATGGACTTGAGGCACCCCCACACGCACATATACACAGTCGCACACTCGCAAGCAAAGCAGCCCTCAAAAGGACATCTGGTGTATAGATACGTTTGCACAATTCAAATAAAATATTCAAAAATGCACACACACACATACATATACTACATTTGTTTGGCCAAATAATGGGTACAATGAAATATAAATAGGTGTGTGTTTGTATAGTTTTTTATGTATGTGCACTCTCTTACTTTTGTAATGGAAGTATGTACGTTTGTATTATCACAAAAGTAAAATCACTTCAGTGCAATTTGATGTCATTCTTGAGTGTGCAGGCAGTCATGGCGTGATATATGTACATATGTACGTACATATACCATACATATATTGAAAGGATTTCTTGGCCAAATTATTTTAAAGATTTTAAGTGAAGGGCAAATTTTGATTTTGGTTGTTGTTTTAAGCCTTTTATATAAAATCGAGAAAATTAAGGGAAAGTCGTCATCAAAGCGTGCATCATTTCCAATAACGTTGAAAATAACGATATCGATACTGACAGCGATGACGATAAAAAAAAAACGATATCGATATCGATAATGTCAACGATAACGATAATGACAACAAGATATCGAAAATAATTACCATAACGATACCGATAACGAAGTATTTAATAACTATCGATTTGCTGCATCGATACATATTTTTACTTTTAACACAAAATTATCAAAGACCCTTAAGGAAGACGTAGTGAAACTTTGCGGCACATTTTCATATTCATATACTTACATACATACATATATGTACGTATAAAATATGTATGACATACAAATTTGCTGGTATGTCTGCCATTGAGGCTACAATAGGCCTAAAATACAGTCATCATCAAGTAATGTTGCAGACAAGTTAGAATGCCATTTGGCCCCGAAAGCCAACAACAAAAGCCGCCGAACTTGTTTTTGGGTAGTTGGATGGCAGTTACTTTGAGTACTCGTTCGCGCGCTGGTAATCCTTTTTGCGCCATTTTAGTGAAATTACTTTTAAATTTGTATTTTGTTTGTATATATGCATATAATTTTCAAATATACGTATGTATGTACGTCTGTATGTATGCTTGCCTTTATCGGCATTAAGCAAGTAAGTAAAACAAATTGGAATACATTTTTCATGAAGAAGATACCAGCAGAGGAAAATCAGTGTTACACGAGCATACATATTTACACAACTACATATGCATATACACGTGTACATACCTACATACAATTTGGTAACTAAATATTATTACCGCTGTGAAACAATGTAAGGCCAAATTTGTATATTCACTCAATTTACAAATTTGCTATTTGCGCTAAGAGCTGGAAAAGGTTTGATACAAGAAAAAAGAAATACCCTTTGCATCATTTAAACGAAAATCATTTTTAAATTTCCTTATATCAGTAAAATCTTAAAACGCAAACATTAGTTTTTGCGAAACATTTTTTTTCAGCCCAACACAATTTTTAGATTTTTTTGGAAAATGCTAATTTTTTAATATTAAAATTAAATTAAGTACCTTTTTAAAACCTTCATGTAAATTCGAAAACTAGATGTTTTTTGAATTTTTCGAGTTAATTAAGGAAAAATATTTTATGTTTTTAAACTTTTCTGAAATAAAATTCGATTTTTGAGTAAATGTTTTTTATTTTAGATGAAAATTAATTATCATAAACCTTTAGGGCGCTGCTTTTATTTAAAAAAAATTATACACACTGGTAAATATATAACTACTAATGATGAAAAATTATTATTTACTAATAAACCCTGTTCAAGCTTACTCATCCGCAGTATTTCTTTGATGCATCACAACGGATTCATCATCATCAGAGTATATATACACTTGTGGTCAGCTGATTATTGATTTTTTTATAAAAATCTAGCACTTTACCTAACCAACGCCACACAAATCCACATTTCTAAGTTCGTAAAAAAATTATGAAATTTCAACAACTTTTTATTTAGAATTTTAAGAAATTGTCGAGCATATTTTATATGGAAGAAAATGCACAACACCGTCAACAAAAAAAAATACTAAAAAACAACGCGATTTTCTAGCGTCTTGAAATTCGCACTTTTACCTACTAAAATTTAATGAGCTACAAAACTGCATTTCCAAAATTCTCCTAAAAATCCTAAATAAAAGGTTTAAAATTTTTGGGTGCAAAAGTTAAAGTTTGTAGGTAAAGTGCTAAACTTTTTTAAAGAAAATATAAATATTAAATAAACAAAATAAAAATAGCCAAACCTAGTAAAAATATCACTTGACTTAAACAGCTGACCACAAGTGTATGTATGTATGTATGCAGATTCTGTTTGATCTCAAATAAAACAAAAAGTATTTCGAATTCGCAACAATTCTCACATCGAGCTGAAGGTAAATCGAGTGCATAAGTCTTTTGGAGGGCGAGGGAGCACCATTATTTAGACTTGGGTTCTGAGGCCGATTACATGTAGTACTCTGGGTATACATAGACCGATTACCTGACTTAGTGACAACTGCATTATTTTGTATTGTGACAAGAGAGTCTTAGTTGAAGGCGCAGGAAAGGACCTTAGAAAGGCCATTCGGTCTTAAAGCAACTAAAACCTGGAATTGGAGCTGACTGGCATCTGAAGCGTAATTTTATACTTTTCTCCTTTAGATATTTGCTGACTGGGTAATTGGCGAAAAGTGACGTAGATGAAAACCGAGAATCTGCAGTGACAGCTAAGCTGACCTGAGGGCTTTTAACACTGCTCGCGCCTGATATTGAATTTATTTATTTATTTTTTACTTAACATTTATATTTAAATGTGAGTCAGAAACACACTTTGGAAATCAAGCCGTAGCATTGTTCAACTAATGTATAGCCACTTCATCTTCCACCTAATTCCTTCACCCAGTAGTTCCTTTTGACCTTCAGCTTCACTCTTCCAATTTCTTAATAGCGTTTTCATAAGAAATATTGCCCAAATTTGCGCATAATTCTTTTTTATTACCCGACATTCGTCATACGCCTTTCTTATTGCCGTTCGTATCTTTTTTTTTCATCTAACAATTTTTACTTTTATTATGATTATTTTCCGTTTCTTGCTTTTACTTTTATTTTTCTGCTCCAACACTTATTTCCTTATTTCCGTTATTGTTTTTCTATTTCTTATGGTTTTTTTTTTTATAGTTTTTTTCGGATATAAAATTTTTCCTGTGCACAAACATTTATTTTGTACATTTTCCACTTCCATTGTTCTATTTCCGTTACTTTACTGCTGCCTAACTTCTTATCTTCCCCGCTATGTACCAGCCATCGCAATTTCCTTGCAGGCAGCGAAAAACAACAGCAATGCGAATGTACAATCCATTCAGTCAGTCAGTCAGTCAGTGAGCCAGCCAGCCATTATACATCTATCTATCCATTACGTTGCTGCAAGTGAACCGAACATTCGTCCTACAATTCTACTTCTTAGACATTAAGTGTACAATAGTATATGGACTTATATGTATGTATGCATCACCTGTGTGTTTTTTTTTTTGTTTTGCTTTATCTTTGTCTGGGTATGTATTTGTGCATCGGTTAAGGCCCACCGCAATGCAAACCTTTCGCCCCTTCAGCCCAGACTTCAACAGACAAATAAACGCTTTAGAGTCCTTATATATATGGAATAAGGCACTATGAATTTAAGAAATTGAGCCAACATTGCTACAGTTGTCTGTATGTGTGTACATTAGTATGTATGTATGAGTGGGTGTGTTCGAGCATTTTGTGTCTCAGAGTCTTTCCTTTTGTTCATTCTATACGCTTATTCGTTGTGCTCACTTTTGTCTGTAAGAGTATTTGAACCATTTTTGTTGCTTTTAATTTTGTTATGGAATTTTGTATTAAGTGATGAGTAGATGCATTGCAACAACAACAAATCAGCAGCCTGGCACGAAAAACAATAATTCACAACTTTGAATTGGGTCCCAGCTGCAGCAAACGAAAAGCCAGCCGAGGACGAGGCGAAGCCGCTGAAAAAAAAAAAGTGCAGAAGGACTAGTTGTTGTTCGTCGTGCCCTAGAGCGCGCCAGGACGCAGGCTGACATAGTTAAACATCTTCCGGAAACAACGCCTCCAGTGCGAAGCCAAAATAGCGAGTGCGGCGATGGAAAAGGAGCAAAATTGCTACATATATCTTTTCAAGTGTGCGTGTGGCTGTGTGTGCGGGCGCATGTAAATGAAATGAAAGGCACTGTATGTATGTATGTGTGAGTGTATGCAATCTCCTGTATGTGGTTGCTGCTCCTTCACCATTGTATGTGCGCGCTCGTGACTAGCTGTGCGATTTTTGCGCTAGCACGAAGCAAAAAGTTTGCAAAAATGTTACAGAAAATTGGTGGGAGTCGCGAATGTTTAACCTAAATTTGTATTTTGTTCCGGATTTTTGCTATTTTCAAGCTATCGCGTTATTTATGTGCGCGACTGTGAAAAATTAGTGAGTGTGGTTGAGAACTTGTGAACAGCCACTGGTTTAGGGTATCAATATTTGCGGGCTCATCCCTTATATTCTTGCAATGATTACAAAATTGATACACAATTTCCATATATATTTAAGGCCAGGCAGTTGATAGCCAATTGGACTTTCCATTTAAAATACTGATTTCGGCATTTATTCTTGGAGTGCACTGGTCCTGATTATACAAAAAAAATTACACTTAGGATGGCACAACGCAGAAACCGGTTTGTCTCAGTAAGATCGAATCTACTTAAATTAGAACGCAGACAAAGGTTTATGACTATTCACCAGGTACCAAACTTTTTATATCCATTTTCTGAGTTTTCAGCATCTCCAACCTGCGCCAGCATAGAGAACTACTAAGGGAAGGTTGTCTGCTGCTTCTAAAATATCAGATCATTATGTGAGGTCCAAGAAATTCAAAAAATATTTATGTGACTGAGATTGATGAGTGAAAATATCAGCTGGGGATGAGGAGGCTGAAACTAGCTGGGTCGAAAATTATTGGAGTTTTTCTGGTCCCCAAACTTACTTTGAGGCTGAAAATTAAGGTGAGAGTTAAATAGATTTGGTAGCTACAAGGCTACAGTCCGACCCATGCAATCATATGGAAAGCTGGTGTGGTGGTCAACCCTTACTGTTGGCACTGGAATGAAAGGATTTTCGGGCACACAGTCTCATCCTTAAGAAAATTTCATCTGATATAAAATCACTTCCCACCAGCTATATTACACCAAAACCATTTGCCGATCACGAGTTCCACACAAAATTCTTACGCCACAGTCACTGGGTTCGGGAAGGCATCCAGTGCTTGGAGGGAATACCTTTGCAGACGGATGAAAGATGCAATAAAAAGCAGTGGAGGCATTTTCACTGAGCAACAAAATGTCACATTTTACTTTTATCTACAGGACCACGTAAGCGTTTTTTTAGGTGAACACGTTTGCAAGTTAGAAGGCGATAGGACGCATAAAACGCCAAACACCCGCGGGAGCATAGATGGGCATTTTCTCAGATAGCCAGGCTGTGAATCAGATACGCTCCTCTTCCTTGCTCAGGTCGCACCTAGTGGAGGACTGAAGGAGATAAGAGCGGCCTTAATTTAATTTAAATGTGTCCCGAGCGGTGGATATGAATACCATAAAGATCTGGGGCATCTATGACCCCACTCAAAACCATGGCTCTGCTAGGAATTACCAGTGTAAATACCTTCAAGCTAATTGCTATCAATGTATATGTGCAGAATACTAGCCTTTTGAAAAAAAATTGGTACAACTTTCTGCCGCAGCTAAAAGGAGCCGAGTTCAAAAAAATTATTTTCTCTGCGAGTGTCCTGCCGTTGTAGTAGTGAAGGTTAAGACACTTCGAAAATTCATTGAAATATTTTCTTTCGAACTCTTCAAAGTTTAAGCTTTTATCCAAATCCATAAAAATTATTTTGTGCGCTTTTCCAAAATTCTTACTCAAATTAGCCAACAAAAAACTCCACAGCGCCATTAAGCGATGTCATTTTTTTGGCTCAACATTTTGGCATTTACGTATTTCTTTCGTTTTTTTTTTTTGAGTAAGAGTTAGGTGGCCGGCATTGATTTAACAAATTACCTGCATATGCATACATACATATGTGTATATACATACATATGTACATGCTTGTGCGAGTATGCTTCTAAAAGCGAAAAACCTTATAAATAACAAACCAGGATATTAAACAACGCGGAAAAATGAAAATGAGTAATTACCACCCAAGTTTCGCCACACAGCATAATTTAGAAATTTCTATAAAGCCATACATGTATGTATGTATATATGTACAGTGGCGCGGAGATAATTACAAACAATTTGTCTTTACAAGCTTTGACAATTTATTTTTTCTTTATTGGATAATTTATTTTTTTATAAAAATATAGTTCTAAATACTAAGAAAACCATATAACTCAAAGTTCCAAACCTTGTACAAGTTGTATAAAAATTCGCAAAATTCCGAATCGGGTACGCATGCAGTTTTATAGCCCATTCACAATATTTAGCAAAAATAAATCTAAAAAATTAAAGAGATTCTTAGCTACTTCAAACTTTCACAATATTTTACTCGAATCGAATGGACTACAAAACTGCATACCCGGATTTTTTTTTAGAAATCGCGATTAAAAATTTTGAAATTTCTAACTCGTGAAGACAAACTGCTTCTAATTATATGACCGGCAGTGTATGTATGTATGTAGTATGCCTCCAACTGCGTAATTTTCACCCAGCCCTCTGTGCACAATCCATCACGCTTACACTGTTCTTAGCATAAATTCAATTCGCAAAAGATTCGCAAAGTGAAACCTAAAATAAACAAGTGTGAATTCAGAAATGATTACAGGAAAACCGCGATACCAGTACAACTGCCAACAGCCACAGTTGTGTGCAATCACCTCTACTGCAGTAAAAATACGTATGTATGTAAGTTTATTTGTATACTCATACATAAGTATCCATTGCTTTCGACTTAAATATTTGGGCAAACAGATTCACGAATTTCAGTTGCTGCTTACAAATGATTTACACAAATATTTACTTGCCACGCCAAATGGCTAAACGACAAGCGAAGAGTCAAGGAATCTGTCATCATCAGTTACTCAAATAACTTTGGAAAAATAATGTTGCAGGCAAATATTTATATTTATACACCGCATATCAAGTAAAACCAAAAAAGATAAACCCAAGTAGGATTTTTTTTTTTGGTGAAATAAATAATTTTTCGTGTGAGTGTAGTGTGCAGTTCTCATGAAAAACGAAAAATTCATATAAGCAAGTAACTTTTAAGCAAAAAACACAACCGACTTGAATTCTCATATTAAAATTTAATTTAATTTTTTCATGATCTATTGTAAAATATACAAATATCTATTTATGTATGTACATATGTTCAACTGTTACCAGCCAGTGTGGTATATCCTGTCAATTTACAACGATAGCGTTAGCAAATTAAATTTTTTTTTTAGAAAGGTGTCATTTTACTTATCACATCCTCACATTTGCTTCCTGTAACACCAAACCACTTTATAAAAGTTATATTTTTTTTTCTCCCTTTACCTCCACACATACATATGTATATACACCCTTAGGGGCCACATTTCCCACAGGGACAGATAGTGGCATCCGTTTTGGGTCGAATAAACTTTGACTTTTATCGACAAACTGATTTTTGTTAACAAGCATATGTATGCATAAATATTTACAGTTACATATGCATGCTTGCTATCTACATACATACATACTTTGCCCGACAGCCCGGTAATATTTTATTTACGGATATTCAGAGAATAAATAAACATTGATACAAACGTTTGATTGCAATGGCGAAGGAGAAAGAAACTTTGAGCCACGGCGCACAGGAAGCTATTTTACATCCATGCATATTGCATATACATACATACATATGTATGTAAGTACCTATGCATGTTTGTAGGCTTGTGTCTGGATAAAATATAGCACAAGCGCTAAAACTTTTATTGCCACATTATTTGCATTATTTTTATAAATATTTATAAAGCTGTTAGGACATTAAAGTATAAATATTTATTATAGATTTTAAATTTTGTATAAAATTCTGAGAAGTCATTAAAACTTCATTAATTGTCCAAAAAAAAAAAATAATTATATAAAAAATAACTCGCCTTGCTTCTTGTAACAATCAAACGCTAGCCCATGCGGGTCTGGCAATAGATTGCAAAAAGCTGCAATAGCATATAAAAAAATGCAATTAATTTCACTTTTAAATAAACCAAATAAGCGCAAACGTGTTCAATTAGCTGTGACTGCGGGCCAAAGCGTCAGCTTGGTCAACCAGACAAATTTGAAATGTGCGCGATTCTTCAAAATCAAAAAAAAATACATACACACATGCACTAGTACTATTTTTATTTACTACAAACACGTATGTACATAAGTGCTTGATTATGCATTTGTTTCTGTTATTAAATTAATTACTATGGTTACATGCCATCGCTCAGCAACAAAGTTGCCAAAAAGAATTAAAATATTCTAAAACACACGCAAACATACAGACGAGACGTAATTAAACAAAGAAATTATTTTAAAAATATAATTAACCATTCTTATGGGTATTCAAAAATTATACAAAATGCAACAACGCCATCTTTGACGATAAATTAATTTTTTTTTTGGGTGGAATAAGTATTCCGCTAATGACTTTTTAATGATGAACATATCGAATTAAATTTAATTTCAAAATTTATTTTTGCATATCTCATATAAACTTTGTGTTAAATTCTATTGTACTAGAGTTATATTGTGTTCGGTGAACATTGCGAAGGTTCTGAAACACAATTAATAAAATGTTTTTTTTTTATGTATTTAAAATTATTTAATTTTTACTCAATATATACTATGTACTAGCAAATATCCGGCATGCTCAATGCGCCTTTATTTTATAAATTTTATTGAATAAAATTTTTCAAACAGGTGGCAACCCTCTTCAAAAATATTTTCGGCAGAAAACTTTCCTAAAACTCTTCACTTTGATATCCATATTGCAATATTCAATTTATCTTACCAATTAAATTAAATTAAAATTTTCAAACAGGTGGCAACCTTCAACCAAAAATATATTCTGCTGCTTCGGCTGTTGCAGTATTTTCTTTATCTTATCAATTTACTTAAACTTCAATTTTCAAACAGGCGGCAACTCTCTAGTCCACTGTTACTACATAGGTGGAAATTGCATTCAATTCCATGCATTATTTTTCGAGTGATGCGCGTAGAAACATATAGACAGACAGAAAAAAATTCTAAAAATTATTGATTTAACTTCTAAATATATATTGCTCTAAAAAAGACCACACATAATAATTTTTCTTTAATATCTATAATGTACAGACATCAGCATATATATAGATAACATGGGCCACCTCTGCACTAAACCAGAGAATCCACAAATTTTCGACAGAATTAACCGGTTTATGTGACCTTGCGAAAACTATGTACGGCAATGCTCTCACTCGAATACATTTTCGGTTGAGGTTATGTGTTACCTTTTTTTTCAATTAAGACTCAGCGGAAACTGGCTATTAATTCCGTTTAAAGCTAGTAAAACTTTCTCTATGTTGTTTTTTGTTGTGCCAAGAAATAAAATTTTCGGAATTGGAGTTTACGTGCTCCTCAATTGCGAATCAACTGGCATATCGAATTCGTAATCACTAACTTTGCTAAGAAAACAAAACAAAAAAAAAATAACAGGGAATTATAAAATTAGAAATGCAATTTTTGTCTTGCTTGTTTAGCGATAAGAATCTCCAGACAACTTGAAATGTTGCCAGCAATCTGTAAAAGAATTTAAATGGAATTTTATTTACCGGTATAACCAATTTTAAAACAAGACATAGAAGATACCTATATTCCACGCTGAATTACTCATAAACCTAACATACATATGTTTTGTATTTCTTTCATTATTTCCATCTCATAAATACTTTCTTTACTTTGAATATGCCCATCACACTGAGTGCAAATAAACAAACATAAAACTTTGGTAGATGCATGCATATGTAGTATACGTACATATAAACAAATCAAAGTTGTTGCTAGACAGCGTGCAAATATTTATGATTGAAATATGTATGTACATACGTATGCTTTAAAGCAACGGAATATTTGATAAAAACTTTGCTGATTTTTTTTTTTTCAAATAAAACCGCAAATGCAAAAACATATTTTTGGATGCTCATATAGAGTATATCGTCACCTGTAATGCAAACAGACGTGACTAATCTTCTTTTTTTTTAATCATGTGGGAGTTGTAATTCGATGAAGTATGATGGACATATGTATTAAGACATACGTATCTAAATATTTTTGTTTCTATATATTTTGCCTATATATATATGTGCGAAAGTATACGACACAACTAAGTCATATTAGCTGCGAATGCAACAAAATTCGTGCACATAATTCTTAATTAATGCGGCGTATAAAGTCTAAAAAAAAACGTTGTAATTAGCAAATAATTGTTTTTAATGCTACTATGTATTTGTGTATGCTATGCGGGTATACGGGTATATAAAACATACTTGAGTCTCAGCTCTACAGCAAAACGTAGCACCCACTTTTCACAAAAGGCTAAAAACTTTCGAAAAACGCTCACAAATCTTTCGCCATTTTTAATTTCCATTTTGCCAAATGCTAACCGAACCGCAGACATTTATTTATCCTAAAAACAACAAAAATGCATCCCCACTGTTAGTGGAATTTTCACTCAACACTCCTCAAGTGGTTCAACGCGCTCTGCATGAATGCACTTGAAAAGCCATATTTTGGTTACCATTTGACCTCCATACAGCAGCTCCCTTTTGTGCTCAGCAACCTCAACAACTTGAAGTAGCAAATTTAGAGCGCTCGGCTCTTCTGCCACCCTTATCCTCCACTACAATTGACGGCATTGCAACAGTAGCAATCGCACTCGCAACAGCCACTTGATTGTCGTTGCGTACGATGCGCGTGACCAATTGAAATGTGCCATTAAAAAAAAAAAATTATAGAACCCATAAAAATTATAATTATGGCAATACACAAAGCTAACTGCCGATATGGAAGCTTGAGAGAAAGCGATCGAGCTCTAACGACTTGGTTAATAATAATGAATTGACTGTATTTATTTGGTTTGTCATTGTTGTTGTTGTTTCCCACAGACATTAAGCTGATTTTGACGCAGAAAGGGGTTTCTTGAAATTCTTTATCGTAGTTACATAAATATTTTTTTTTTATGTGTTCTTGGACTACTCATACGCCGTGGTGTCTGCAATGCTGAGTTCTTAGCTGAATTTGACAAGATATTTATTTATGCTTTTATTATTTTATTAGTATAATTAATTTATTGAATATGGCATTGAATTTAGTTTTGGCCAGGTAATATTTAGTACTGCTGTTGTTAACATTGAGATGTTAAAGCTTTAACAGCCATGTACGCGCATGTGTTTAAGAAATATTATTTTTTTATTTATCCACTGAATGCGAAATTCTTATTGACTAAGAATATGAAACTTAAGACAGTAAAATGGTTGCCAAAAATGCAATTTTCAAGCCTTTTGGAAAGCGAGAGATCCAAGGAATGGCATTCCCTTATTTGTTAGTCTGCATAAAATATTTCGTAGGAATTCAAGTATAAAGATCCAATCAGTGGTGCCATACCACAACGCCGTATGTACTAAGCTCATATGAATAGCTCTGAATTAATTGAGTTCTAAAAACGTCACATAAAAAAAATTTTTACGGCTTACTAAAAGCCCCAGTTAATGAGTTAGCATCCACAGCGTAGAATTCCAATTTATGTATTTTAAGCATTTCAATTATTTTTTATAGCCTTTCAGCACAGGCTTTAGCACATTTCTTAATATATATATGTATATATGTATATGGAAAAAAGTTTAGCGTTTAACATAAGAAAATATTTTTTGTACTTCTTTATTTGTAGTTTTATTTTTGGATTTTTTAACATTTTTAATATGAGTCTTTTTATATTTTATATTGTTATTGATTTGGTTTTTATTTAACACATTTTTTAAACAAATTAGCATAGATAAGTGCGGCGAGAAATACCTCTCTTTTTCCTTAAATAATTTGCGAATTTATTTTGCACTGCTGTCAAAAAGTCATAAAAATATTTAATATATTTTTAGCATGTGAAATACTGCCAATTAATTTTACGAGCTGACACACTCTTTTACAGTCTCGGTACAAACTCAAATCTGCTGGTTATTTGGTGGGCGATTCGTTTAGCAATTATCCAAAACGAAAAGCAAAACAACGGTATTTTAAAATTAATGTATATGCACTTATTTTTACAAATATAATAGAAATTGTTGGAATATGTGAGCTGTTAGCTAACAGCACAGAAGCATAAATATGCATGCATTTATGTATGGGTGAGCGTTGCAAGTGCATGTGACTTTTGAAAGCCGATAACATATTTGTGGAAAGTGCAAAGTTTAAATGTACAAAAAAAAATATGCAAGAATACGTAAGTTGCTTTTAAATTTTGTTTTTCGTTGTCGATTTAATTATCGATATGCACTTTTATAACATTTTTTGTATCACCAACAAACTCATTTTGTATTTATCGATAACGATACCACACCGATAACGCCAGCACACCGATATATTTATTCACTAATAAATCTTTCCATATCTGTATTGCTATTGATATCGATTTAATGGTGGATACGAATCGACAACATCGATTTATATAAATAAATATTAGGCACTCAGCACATTAAGCGTTTCGGCATACTAAAGCATGAAGCTTTTATGCCGAACACATGTATTTCAATAAAGCTCTGTAAATTATGATTCATAATCATGTTTTCGCCTAATCGTAAAAGCGAATCGAAGCACCCAACATTGTAAGGCGCTTGTCGTTTTGAAATCGGCATTCGTCTACTTTTTTGTGTTGGAAATAAAAATTATTTGTCATTTCAATGTGAAATAATTGAAAATTAATGATTTTGTGCTACAACTCGTCCCAATTGTATTAAACCATATGCGTTTCAGCAATATTTTATTGCAGAATATCCGTGGAAGTGTATTAGTGAGAAAGATCGGCCAGAAAATGTGTAATGTGTGTGCCAGCAGGGTTTATGCGAACGCCCGCAAGTGTGCAGAAGTCGAGTCGTTATGCGTTCGTTATGTGCGCAATGTGCGGAGTGCCTTATACGATACTGCCATTCGTATTCGCAATCACTTTTCGGATACAAATCAACACTGCTGACGAGAATTAAAATTACTCTGTAAGTTTTGCTTTCCATTACACAACCACACTTGAACTAGCCGCCCACATGGAGCAAAGTGAAATGAACATCGAATAGAATTGCCAATACTACTTGCCGCGAATGAAATAAACCCGCAGATGTAATGAGAAGGCAATAACTCAGTCAGCCATTCTCGATCCCTCCATTATTCAATCAAGTAGTCGCACTCAAATGTGGATACTGCCATTATTTTTGTATTACTTGTACATCCCGACAGCTAACAATTACATTTACTAAAGTCGCAATGACATAATCACGCATCAAATCAGCACACAACAACAACAATTATAGCTCGCCGGTCACTTTATAGTGAGCGCCAGAGTTCGGATTTAACTACAATCGTAGTAGATTTCCTGCAGTTTTTGAAAATGTTTTAAATCTTCTCTCCTTCTTCGTTTGCCTTAAAATCTGCTCTGTGTTTTACACGCACGTTCTAGTCCTCTTAGGTCTGCTTTTTGCCAGTTAATCCACGATTTTAAGTAAAAAAATTTAAAGTTAATAAATTTAGACAACAAAGTTATTGCAGTACATTTTTCTTGGAAAAGAGTAGACATTTGGCGGAATATATTCTAACCTAAGTTGCTGCTATGATTAGTTTTCGGACCCTAAACCTAATTCATAGAACTCATTTTAAGCGTCAAGAAGTATTTCCCGAAGCTTTTTCCCAGTTGGAGGCAATAACCATACTGAAGTTTTCTAATTTCATGTTCATGAACAATTTTCAATTTATTGATTAGTCCAAAAAAGGAAAATTAAAATGAATAAATAATTTTTAAGCAAAAAACAAAGCCTACTTTACTTCTCACATAAAAATTTAAGATTATCGTTAATCTCTTCACGATCCAATGATCGGATCTAAACCAAATTAGTATGGGACGACCTCGGAGGCACCACCTTTCCTTTACAAAAAAAAAATTATCGGTTCACGTGATCCAAAGTTTTGCGGTAACCTACATAAAAAAAAAAAATATTTAGTTTTTACTCCGATTTTTCGAGTCATTTACTCATAAATCGAGTGGTTCGAGCCCTGCGGAGCGCAATGAAGCAGCGAATTCTGATGGCGCGCGCGGACATCGGGCGACCTCGGCTTCTGCCTTCAGCCAATGAACCAATTAATAGTTAACAACCAAGCGATTTCAAGTGCGGCGCTGTCGTATCACAAAACATAAGCAGCACAAATAAGCCAACCACACATACACATGCACGCATTTATTCATTCATAGTTCCATGCCAATAATGATAGTTGAGTGAAGTAATTTGGCTTGAAAGTAAATTGAAATGGAAATATAAATAGTAAATACGCAAAACTTTCAATAATAAATTAACATTATTATAGTGTGCGTGTGCCGGCTTAGGTGTATGTGTGTGTGTGCAAGTGCTTATGACAGCGTTATTATGACCAGTTATTTCCACTAACTACCGCAATTTTTATTGCCACATTTAGCCGTTTTTTTCTTGTGGCATGATTGGTTGAAAGGTCACGCATCTACACACAAATATATACACGCATATATACACACACTCATAGATACTTGTAGAAGCGCCGAGAAATATGTATGTATGTACCACCATTGTAGCTGCTAGTATTTTTGCATTCAATGCTCTTCTGCTGCACTGGGTGTTGTTGTTGGCAAGCAGTGGCATGGCAGAGTTCATAATGAAACGCAAGCAGTAAGAATAATTGCTGCACTTCGCTGCCTCGCCAGCCGGCTTGACAGCAATCGATGGAGTTTATTGCGGCTGTAGACAGCGCGATTTCACCTCTTCCACCTTTGAGCGCTTGTGGTGAAAAAAAGCGTTCATATATTTTAAGAGATTATCTTTAACGACTTTGCCCTTGCAATCGTTTGGACTAAAATTCTGCTACAAAGGCACTTCATTGAACGCCTTTAAGTAGGCCATGATTTAGTGTGTAAAATGTGTGAACAGCCAAAAATGGTGTGGAAAGGCGATAAATCAAGCGAATTTAAAAATCTTAAATTAGAAGAAAAATAACAGTGGATGGATTATTTTTTGGAAATTTCAAGTCTCATAGCGTCTCTTGAATATATTTTTTAATGGAAATACGTGATTTGGTGCATTTGTAACTTAGTTATTACCAGGGCCGGCAAGCGGAAATCCGGGCCCGGTAGTAAATAGGTACCCCCCAAAATAAAATTTCATCAGTTCTTTACTCAAATTTATCGACTAAGAAAAATGTGTTTAACTTCGAACTTAGTTTCTGAAAAGAACACACCGGGACCCCCGCGTCCCTCCCGTTGAGCCGGGTTATAACTTCTGCCCTATACCTAAGCGTTTAGCAAAATAAAATTTGTATGAGAAAATGTGGAAAATATCTGCTTTCTTTTAGATTTGTTTAGTCTATATTGGGCTAAGAAAAAGGGGTTTTTTCTTAACAGCGGGCGTCCCTCGGCGGGCAATGACAAACCTCTGAGTGTATTTCTGCCATGAAAAACAGCTTCTCATAAAAATACAATCGCCGTTCGGAGTCGGCGTAAAACTCTAGGTCCCTCCGCTTTGTGTGACAACATCGAGGCGCACGCCACAAATCGCGGGAGAAGCTCGGCCAACTTCTAAGGAATAGTGGGTTACTGAATGTCTAGAAATTTTATGTTCTCTACTTTTTAATTTTTAATTTTTTTTGCAAGCTTGAATGACGGAAATTCTTTTGAAGCTCGACAATTGTGCAGTCAGAGTTCTAATCAATATCATAGAGGAATATGGTACTAAATATTGCACCGAAATGGTGGCGAAAATCAACAAGCTCTCTCTGCGGCAGCTACACGGATGATAATGAGGAGCAATCAGTCGAGCACTTTCTGTATGGTATGGAGGTCGAGCTCTCGGATCTTCTCAACTTAATTTGGGAATGAAGGTAGAGCAGTCGGTTCCAGCGGTCATTACTCATTCAAAGATGACACACAAATTATGAACTTCTTTTAAATTAGTGTGACGTTATGGGGCCATAAATTTTGTATGTGTCTTATTTCTATTTTACTATTTCTTATTTCGCCATCTTGTAATAAATAAAAGCGTTTAGTATTTTTCAAGAGGTTTATGTTCATACAAAAAATCTTTCTAAGTTGGAGAACTAACCCATTCTTAAACAAAAGGGCACATTTTTGGTATGCAAAACAATCTGAGTTCTTCACTTGAGAAAAGCTTGGATATCAATTTCAGTTAAAAGGTTATTCAACTTTTAACCAAACCTTGGGAAAAAATGCTGTACATCCTTTTGAGAATCAAGACTTTATCAAAGTTTGTAAAAAATTTTTTTTTTAAACTTTGCTTTGTGCACTTTGCGATGTAATGTACGTGAATCTATGTTTTTGCTGCAATTTGCAAAAAATCAATAAAATCCATACATATTTACATAAGTGAATACGAAATGACAAAATGAACATAAAAATAATGTTCTCAATACTTATGTGTACATACAAATAACAAGGAACTATGCTTCTTGGCCATAAGCGCACACAAAGGGTGGCTTTTGAGGTTCAAGTCCCCCCCAAAAGCTAATAACCTCAAATAATAATTGTATCTTAAAGCTCCAGCTCTCAAAAATTTTTTTTTATTATTTCTATTGTTTGAAAAAGCCCTTTGCTTTTGTTGTATATTTTCTTGAAGAAATAAATATACGAGCATTTTTTTCTTGACAGCTACAAACTGATTGAGGAAATTTTGATAAAAAAAAAATTCTTTTCGATTTCTTGTGCGTTATTTTATATGAATTTTTCGTTTTTCTTAAAAGCTCTTAAAAGTTTAACTGCGAATGAAAACATTGTCCTAAAAATATGCAATGCATACTCACTTATTGTTGTTTTTGACACTTTACAGGCTAAAAGAGTATACCACTGATATGTACTTGACAAGGATTCGAAGATTTAATTTGCCAACTTCGAAATCGTTCCACCAAAATGCGCTACATTTTAAAATTCAGTTAATTTTTTTGGTATTCGAAATATTTAAAAAAAATGAGGCAATCGTGAAAAATCACCATATCCATCGAATACCAGAAACCAGAAATCGAGGAGAATGAAAATTAAAACTCTTTTTTAACATTTTTTATAACTTTTGAAACTTAACCGCCTCTTGTTTTTAAAGAACTTTCTTATTAAAGAATTAATTTTTAAGTAAAAAACACAACCGACTTCAGTTCTCATATAAAAATTTAGGAGTACCGTTACATTTTTCATGATGCAATGATCGGACCAAAACCAAATTAGGGGACGACCATTGAGGTGCCATCATTCCGATAAAAAAAAAGAATTACTAAAATCGGTTCACAGTTATGCGCTAGCATACCAAATAAAAAGAAAAAATATTCCGACGAATTGATAACCTCCCGCTTTTTTGAAGTCGGTTAAAAATGTTTGAGTTCTTTGTTAATTTTATGTATTTAAATAAAGTATAATTTGTGAAACTTTAAAAATTTTTTTTTTTTTATTACATACTGTACATAAAACTTGCATACATGTATTTTTAAAAGCATTTTATCTGAAGCGAATTTTCAATTTTTTCTGGTGATATATCTTTAGAAGAGTAAAGCCCTCCCAAAATATATTCCTGGTTGCGCCCCTGTTCTTGGCATACATTTTGCAGCACAGACGCATATTTCGTACTTACGTACTTACGTACATGAGCACAAGTATTAGTAACATGCTCGTACATATGTATATACATATAGTTATGTATTTATGTATCTACATATATTCAAGTACAGAAGGAAATGGTAATATTCAATAATCGGTCAGCATAAGCGAGTCGAACAAAGGCAAAATCTCGAACAGAAATCAATAAAATATATCCGTCAGCTCATACATATGGCATTTACATTTATACTAGGGACGGTTACAGGGTCTTAAGAGTGCTTCGACAGGGGTTTGCACAAACACAATGGCGACCACGAATACGAAAACGAATACGAACACGAATAGGAAGAAGGACACATATGCGAAGATGGACACCAATACGAAGATGAACACGAAGACGATGGTGAAGACAAATAAGAAGAAGACAGTGAACACGAAGACGATGGCGAAGGCGAAGGCGAAGGCGAAGGCGAAGGCGAAGGCGAAGGCGAAGGCGAAGGCGAAGGCGAAGGCGAAAGCGAAGGCGAAGGCGAAAGCGAAGGCGAAGGCGAAGGCGAAGGCGAAGGCGACCCTCCGACGACAGCCGGTTCTACGTAACCGAAGCGACCTAGAACCGTAACTTCGGCATCATTGTCCAAAAGCTCGTTGGGAAATTTTTATGTTGTTACAACAAAAACCAGCAGACGAATGCGAATACGGCGAAAAAGACGTAAGACATGTGACAAGAAAGCGAACATGAAGAGAAACACGACGACCAGAACCAAAAGGAAGACGACAAATTGGATGATTGACAAGCTGAAGAAGACGGGTAAATATGAACCCGAACGAAAAATAAAGTGAACGCGATTACGAACAAGCCGACGAAGACGTTTGAGAAACCGAACACGAATACAAATAGGAATGCAAATGCGATCATGAATAGGAAGATAAACGCGAAAACACAAGTGTTAGTAAAATAGATATTACCATTATAACTCCCTAAACCTAGTTCATTTTCATAACAGGCATTATCTTTATTTTTATTTTTATATTTACCCCAAAATTGAGCAATTATTTTTCTCCAGACAGGAAATGCATATTTTCGCGAAGATTTGGTGCAGACATGGGCAACGTGGCTCCCAGGAGCCTTTTGCACTTAGGAGCCGGCTTGGCATATTTAGGTGCTAGATGAAGGGTAACATCAAGAGCCAGCATGAAGGGGAAAGAAGGGCGTATTAAAGTTTCTTGTACTCGGACTCTCATCACTAATATAAATGACGATTTTAATGTAATGTGTTACACTCCCTTTACCCTGAGAACTGATTTACCCCTTGCGCAGCTCTTGCTGGCTCTTTGACTGCTTTAAGAGCCAAAAATCTGCTCATCCCTGGTTTAGTGTATCGAATCGGTACACAAATAACGAAAAGAGATATTTGATACCTCTAGTACCTTTTGAAGTATCGGGTACCGAATATATGGCCCAATATTATTGAGGACGAAAATTCATTATCTTCAGTTTTGTATAAAGAACAAGATTGCATCGCGAAATTGCGTTTACTTGAAAACTTAAAAAAGATATACTAAATAAAAGAAAAGTAAAAATAAACCACTTATGCTCTTACACCCGTAGCTGCGTATGTAACGTATACGCCCCATAGCACCATAATTAAAAGTGATTAAATATTTTAAGATTTTTACACCGTATTCCGCAATTTTAGATTGAATTTCGAGTGCACCAATAAATTGTAAAAATGGAATTTTAGTTTCTCAAATCAAAGACAAAATCAAAAAAAAAAATACAAACTAGAATATGCAATTTTTTGTTTTTTTTCTAATTTTTGTACAAAGGGAGAAATTTGGATTTTCATGGCTTTTGTTAGACATATGATTTTGTCTCGGGGTGTACAATAAAGGAATACCTGGCATTATGTTCCTTTATTTTCTTGGAAAACTGTTTCTGTAATGTACTGTAAAAAGTGCTTTTCTTTGCGTAGTGATCTACTGTTTTTTTCCGAAAGCAATGCAAGCGTTAAGTATAGTACATACATCGATTTTCGACAAATACATTTCACTGATATAAGTAAATAGATTTGTCAGCTATTTCCTGTATATATGTAATGTATGTAAAAACTGTGTGGTAGTTATAAAAAAAAACTTCAGCGAATAAAGACGCCTTGACTAGGTATAACTTTTTGTCTACGCGAATATTTCCTTCAATTTTTTTTCGTGCATCCTTTTTCGCCGTCAAAGCTCTCGCGCGTGTTTATTCTATGGCTAGTGACGCTGTGTAGGTATATCCATGCATGGGTTATAAAAAAATCCTTAGCTCTGCCTGAAATTTAAATCCTATATTATCTGAAAAAAGTTAGCAGAAAGAAACCTTTAAAATTTTTCGCTGCCCTGTATTTCCAGTCACATACATATATGTACATATTGTAATACATACATAAGTACATACATAAGTACCTACTTATATGTACATAAAAACAAGCCATGGTACTCTTGCTTTCATAAGATTATACTTAGACAAGAAGAAAGTTTAAAAGCCACCGGCAAACAAATGTTACACTAAATACCCATTTACAAATACACTTCACTTACATACATACATGCATTAATGTTGTGCACATACATACATATGTAAATACGTATATTAGGATACAAAGTAAAATGTTCATATATAAGTAAAAAAAAAAATTTAAATAATAAGAACAATGAATATAAACTGTAAAAAGACAAATAACAACAACACTAATGGAGGAAAAAACCATTAGAATTATGATATGTACTTATGTTTGCTTGTACTGCGTGGAAGGGAAGCTAAAGCGAAACGCTTGTCATTCATTGTCTTGTCTGGGTCTCGTCGTCGTCGTCGTCGTCATTATCGTCGTTAGCTTGATTGCTCTTTACTTGACGGCGCGCGTCTCTGGAAGATTTCATCAACTCATATATTAATTTATTGCGCCACAGTTGCCAGCATACTGAGACGACGACATAATGGCAAAGGCAACGAATGCAATGACAACGAACGCACAGTGCTTTCTGAGCGGGCAAAAATTCAAAATTTTGTTCTCTCAAATATAGACGTATTTGGTATTTTTGGAAAGGTAATTTATCGAAATGAATAATACGCAGCGAAACCGCCTGAATTCAAACTCTGACTGCAGTCAGAGCCCCATCATTAGGCTTACTAGGAAAGAATTGTCAAAAATACAATGTGTGAAGCTACATGTGGGAAGGTTGCCACATATTTAAGGGAATGAAGTAATTTGAATTAAAAGCACCATATGTATATATGGGAGTCAAACGAAAGAGTTTTACGCCGACTCCGAATGGCGATTGTATTTTTATGAGAAGTTGTTTTTCATGGCAGATATACACTCGGAGGTTTGCCATTGCCTGCCGAGGGACGACCGCTGTTAAGAAAAACCTTTTTCTAAATTTTTTGCGATGTTGCTTTGACCAGGGCTCCCTTTAAATTACCGGACTCTTAAATTAATTTCAAAGTCTCAGTAATTTTTTATTCTTCATTTATTTCTTGCCGTGTTTTTATTCATATTTCGATTATCTAATTCCCTTAATTTAATTCAATTTGATTTTTTAAGCAGATGGCGACCCTTCTGCTTGTAGTTTAGAACTAAAGCTTTTGCAAAACAGTTACGTTTGACATACATATTTTAATGTCTAAATTATTTAGCTTATTAAATGATTTGAATTAAATTTTTTAACAGGTGGCAACCCTTTTTAAAACTTTATCGCACAGCTACAGGCTAAGCCCGGTAAACTGACACCTTACTTTTGAAAATCGAATGAGCTACATATATGAGCGTACCTAAATATGTAATTGCTCAAGAACGCAAATTTTCAAATTCAAACTGGATTAACAGTGAAAGTATGAATGTAATAAAAAACAAAACTAATTTACCCGAATTATTTAATTCAGCAACTGTCATTTAAATCCGACCATAATTCTATTTTTGACCACAATTTATATGGAAAGGAAGCACTGTGCGGCGGCCATATTATAAAACAACAGCAGCAATAACAACATCAACAATGACGTTAACTGCCTCAATCTAAACACGGTTATGATGATCGTAATAATCAAACTTTTGTTTGATTATAGATACATACATACATACATACATACATATATTCAGGAGATGTGCATGTAAGTTGATTAAGAATTTTGTTGGCCGGCGACATTGCAATACCCGTACCGTTTCTAGTGTTGCAGGTGCTGTCGTTTTTTCTCTGTCGTATAAAAAGTTTTCAGAACACGATTATTACGTTTTCGCTTAACGAGAGTGAGGAAGTGAGTTTAATAAACGTCGATTACCGCATCGCACCAAGAGTGTAGTAGTTAAAACCGCAATACAACAACAAGCAACAACATTATATGACGAGATAATCTAGTGTAACAACACTACGTACATACATACTAGGTACATACACACATATGTATATGTACGTATGTATGAATAGTGCAGCAGGTGCTGATAACGACCACAGGCGGAAAAGTTAATGTGCACATTAGGCATATGCATTTTTTTCTAAAACTAAATATTTTTACGAATGATGAGGAGATGATGATGAACAAACCAACAAAAATAACGCTTTTGTCAAAACTTTGTAAAGGAAGTTCCCGCAAGGAACTTCGAGAAAAAAACATAGACATACATATGTGTATATGTATAAATATTTATTCCATGTCATCCGAATTATAACTGCGATCCAAAATTGATTTCTGAAATATTTTTTTAGTCCGTATGGAATTTTCCATATACATATGTATGTGTATAAAGGGTATTTTATGGAATTTTCATACGTAAATATATGAAAAATTCCAACGGAATAAAAAAATAAAAATTTTAAAAACTAACACCCAAATTCTTGCAAAGTAAAGAAGACTTCAACTGCTTTATAAATCAAATATTTCAATGAAAATGCCACTTTATAGAGCTCTTTAAATCTACTTTATTTTTTATGAATTAGGCCATAATTTTTTTAACGCACTAATAATTCGGATCACATGGAATTTTCCACATTCATATGAGGCCACAGGAGCCGGAAGAGAGTATATAAATACAACAATTTTTTTTTTGATCAATCAAAATATCCGGAACTGGAAGAATACGTTGATTATACGCAATTTACATATTTTGGCTTGGTCTAATGTACACACATGGCCATATATGTAGATTCATGTTATCTTTGATGATATCTATAAATGTGTTGTAAGTGTGTAGTTGTAGTTTAATTTTTTTTTTATTTGCATGCGCATGATTAGATTTGAATGTTTGTTTGTGTGTAGATATGTGTTAACTCCGCGCCCAATTTCTCCACACTTCAGCCATGTAATGACAATTTCACGCCACTCAGGCGTCGCTAGTTCATTGCCACGCTTAAAATTTGACGCATTTTTTCAGCGTTCCTCGCTCACGTCACTGTTATCAGGTAGCTGGTAATTATTAACTACAAGTGTAGATGTCGCAACGATTACTTTTGTCTAACCATTAGGGATGTCAAAAAAAATATAAAATAACCGATTAATTAATCATATGATTAATCACAAGCCAAAAAAAAAAAATTATTTTAATTATTGAGAACTAATCGATTTATCGAAATTTTAAAGGGAATTTTTTTTAAGTTTTTATTCACGAAAACACTTTTCCATAAAAAGTTTGTAATTCCCTTGTTAATTAGGCTTACAAAAAATAAATGGAATTTTTTTTTTTGCAGTGATAATTATTTATTATTTAAACAAGTTTGCGAAAACAGAAGCTTTGTTAAGCGTTTTGTTGTTAAGCGGTTTCGTTTCTCGGCGGCTGTAGCACCAGCTTTTGAAAAAAGGCGCTCAGCAGGCACCGAGGTACCAACTAAATGGCAGGTTTTTTTTTTTTTGAAAGCCCGTAAAATTTTGGGTGCACAGTTTTCATTTCCTCCTAAGTGTCGACGATATTCCGCTTTGGTTCTAGGACTTGACAATTTAAATAAAAACTCATTTCATCTTGTGGGTTACCCAAATCATCATCTTTAAGGCTTCGTTTTGGTAAAAGACATTTGAGATTGAGGAGCCCAAAGATCCAATTCTATAAGATCATCTGCGCACATTATTTTAGTTCGCAAGAACTGCATTGCTGAGGCCAATGCTAACGGTTCTTTGAAATTAATTTTTTTGAACCTCGGGTCGAGTAAAGTTGCTACAGCTAGCAAAAAAGAATGTTCGATGGATGGATTTTAGACAACTAAAGAATTCATAATTCTTGAAAATTTGTTTTGCGTTTATTTTACAATTAATCAATTAATGAAACACAAAACTGCGATACAATTAAATCGTAAATTGGACAAAAATAATCGATTGATTTAATCACACGATTAATCGCTGCCATCCCTACTAACCATACACCTGAATGTGTTCTCCTATGTATGACTTTTATCATAGCACAAAAGAGCATCATTGTAGTCACATGGATTGACGACGTGCGAGCTGCCGAGCAGGGGCTATCAACACACCGGCAATAAAAACTAACACCTTTTTTGTCTAACTAACATGGAAATTGTGAAGTACTGTGGCTAAGACGTCAACGATTGCCTATCAGGGAGCAGCTCTTCATGCTCTTAGTTACGCTGAAAAATATATTTATTTAGTTGACGCAACTCAACTTATTTTATTTCTCGGTGTACCTATGACGTAGCTGTACGAAACAAACTATCAAACGCACTTAACTGCGATTACAGTACTAATGAAAATCTAAAATTATACACTTGCGTGATTGTACACACACACATACATACATACATACCATAAGTATGTGGTATTATTGGGCCTATTCTCAATAGGTTCCCTACTTGAATCGATGCCAATATGACTTAGTCATTTACACAGATTTATTTTAAAATATTACTTCAATTAGTGGACTGCTGTTCAAATCAAAGCAATCATGGCCTCATGAGTAAATGTAAATCTCAATTGCGTATTGTAAATTTACATACATATGTATGTATGTATGTATGTTGCATCAATGCACGAACACATCCATCGCCAATGTGGGTCATTCAGTTAGCAACATCACTAATCTATCGTAACTATGTATCATTGAACCAGGGATGCACAGTGCCAAAGTTGGAGAGCAGTTCAGCACTGGGAATATCTGAAAGCTCGCATGAAGGTGTGCTTACTTAAAGTGGATTTCAAGTTAACTTAAGTTTCAACAAAGTAGATTTTGATTGCACAGAAAGGAAGGTAATTATTATTATAAAATAAGGCAGTACCAAAATTACGACTGGAGATACACATTTGTATTCTTTTTTTTATACATTTAACATTTATCACCTGCAATCGTTCGTCTGAAAATAGTCAACTTTATTTGGTGGGGACTAAGAAGCTACAAGCAAAACAATCCCCAATCGAACTGCAGCGAATATTGCAATACCAGTTCGTCCATTCATTACCGACTTATTAATCGGAGCATTTCAAACTCATTCGATATTTATTAGTTTAAAAGCACACATATCGGCATAAAAATATGCAAATTCACATCAATGCAAGGATGGAGGGCTTTGCAAAATTCTGATTTTCTTATTTTTTGATTTTCGTACTTTTTCGATTTTCAGCTTATTTATGCTCAATTTCATTAAAAGAATTTTCGAACAATGGAAAAATCACGCCAAAAATTACGAAAAATTAAAATATTTACGCAAAAAAAGAGAAGACTTCATTACAAAAGTGGAGGCCAGTGGAATCTTGAAAACTAGTAAGGTCGATAGGTCGAAAATCGCTATAAGTTGTAATCAATTGCAGTCCACGAGAACTAAAAATTACACTGAAGGCGGCATAATGCCGAAATCGGTATGTTTTTATGGCAAATTTGTGAAAGAATGACCTAAATTCATTGCAAAATGCATCAAAGATCAATTCCTTGTGACACATCGATAACTCTAATTTTTTCAACTGAACTGCTAGGTAAATTTTATCCAGTCGTTCGTGTCTTACATATACATTCGTATGTATAAATATATATAAGCGTTCTACAACTACATAATTCATCTATTTTCCTGGTCCTTTGGAGCCTCCGCTGCATTTTTTGTTTCGTTTAATCTTTGCAAATTGAATCCCCTCAACTAAACAACCACTAAGTTAAGTCCCTAAGTATGCGATTTTCTAAGTTTTGAACTTCAAGGAAATCCTTGTGTTGAATTGCCCCAAATACTTCAACCATTATTCAGCTTTAAGTTGCATTTGACGAAGTGAGCGCCAAAAGTGTGGCAACGCCTGATAAGTTTGGCGTTTAATTTTAGCTCAAAGGCCTATCAACCATTTGCTGCTGAGTATGTACTATATATATATACATTTGTATGTTCCTAAATATGTATAATTGTACTTTCAAAAGTAAGTACAAATTCATACTCGTACCAGGCCAACAGCAAAATGAAACGTAAAATAACGCCGACCAATCGCTATTCATTCAAAAGTGCATGAATATCAATAAGCTAAATTTTTTAAAACCTTTCAACAATTTTTTATTTTTTTTTTATTTACGCTTTAAATTTTATTTGCTTACTTAAATGCTATGCATCTAACTGTGCAAAATTGATTAACTCACCATTTATTCCGCTGATGAGTGGATAATTCCCATCTCGGCCACCGATTAGATTTTTTAAACCAGTTTCGATCAGTGTTGGGGACGATCGCTCCCGGTCACTCATTTTTTCATACAAATTTTAACGGCGAAAAATAACGAAAAAAACCAAACAAACAACAATAAAAATCAGTCACAGACACACACACTAGCGCACACAAAGATGCACCTTCTACAACTTTTTTGGCGCTTGGAACAGGAATCGAGCCAAAAATGTGCAAAGTGACAGTGTTGTTGCTGAGAAGAAGAAGAAGCAGAGTCGCGGTGTAGTCTCACAGGTTTACGCCGCCAGAATTCAAAATTCAATTGAATTTAGCAAATTTTTTTTTTTATTTGCTCTGCAGCTTTTGTATTCTATGTTAATTGTAAATTGTTTTTTGTTTGCTTTTATTTTATTTTAGTTAATTTTTTTTTATAATTTTTTTTTATGCACTGCACTGGCTTTGCTTACAGTATAACTGCGAATAACTGCTTTGTGTGTGTGTGTTTTTTATTTCGCTTTCTGCTTTTTGGTTTTTGTGTTTTGTGTTAATTTTTTTTTTCTAATTGCTTGGCATTTAATTTGTTTAACTTTTTACCATTTAAATTTATTGATCTATTTATAATCACAATAACAGGAATTTATTGATTTATAACGTTTTTATGTTTTGTGTTTAAAAATATATGCACATGTGTTTATGGCATTTTAACAATTAACAATTCTGCCTCGAATTGCTTAGACTTAGGAGAATATATAAAAACAAATTAGATTATTATTATTTTTTTTTCTTTTTTAATATTATGTACTAAATATATAATTTCTGCTTGCTTTTAACAAATATTGCACTTGCTGAGTACTTTGTTTGCTTGGTTTGTCTTTGAATTTTTTTTTCTTTTTGTTGATTTAGTTTTGTAGTTGCAGCTATTTAATTATTTTAACTTATTTTCTTAGTTATTTTTTTAACGACTTTTTGCTTGTTCTCTAATTCGTATTTGTGTTTAAATTTTGTGACTCTCGAATTTTTTATACAGATTGCTAATTTCTGCTGGAAGGGCGTTCTAAGTAACTTAAATTTTACGTTTCTGTTGCAGGTATGTCTTATTGTTGCTGCTAGTTGCTGCCTCTACGCTTTTGTTGCTACGAATTTTGTTCAATAACTGTTCTTGCTTTTGCTGGTGCTGTTGTTTTGTTGCTTTTATTTTTCAATGTTATTTTTCTGATGTATACGAGCAGCTAAAATATATCCTTTTTGTTGTTGCTTTTCTGCTGCTTTTTAATTTTATTTGGTATTTTTGTCTAATTTTTTTATTTATTTTTTTTTATTGTGTATGTATGTATATATTTTGCTATAAATAAAGGCACCGCGAATTCATTTAACAATAACAACAGCAAATATGTTTTAGAAAATTTTGTTGCTTGCTTATTTTTTATTTTTATTTATTCTTGAGTTTCTTATTTAAATTTTTTCTTTTTTATTTATTTATATTTTTTGCATGCGCTGCGCTGCCGACCTAGCTGCTTGTTGTCAAACTGCCTAAGCTTTGCTATAATTTTTATTGCGAATTATTTTTTTTTTCATAAAATTATTTTCGTGTTTTTTCAACTTAACTGTATTCACTAAATTATAAATGACTTAAAAAATGCGCTCGATTCGCTCGATCGAAAATGTGTCGGCGCATTTGCTGGTAGCGTTATTTTTTATTTTTTTATATATTTTTTCTAATTTTTGTTAGTTTTTTTGCCTTTTCGTTATTTATTTCTGCGCGGCGCTTATACCGCAGCTCCTTTTGCTCGCCAATTCGTTTGCCTACGAATCCTTGCTTGTGTGCCACAACTCTGAGTTAGCTCGCCTGATACCTGCTTTCTTTCCGTCTTTCACACGCACGTGCGCACGCAAAGTGCATATGTATGTAGGTTGCTCACAGCTTAATTCGGGAAGCACTAACTGTACACATGTACTTACATATAAGCTCATGTACTAACTTATATGTATACATATGTATGTATGTATGTATCACACAAGCTATTCTACACCTGCCAGCTTTTAGCTGCACCAAAATTTCGTTCGCACGTAGCGCTGCAAATTACTAAGGTATGTATGTATGTATGTCTGTCTGTCTTTATGTGGCACCTCCGCCTCAACGCTAAACGTTTAACGTGAAATGTCTCAAGCGGAAAGTTTTACCAAATTTTTTTTGCATACAAATTTTTTTTTTCTGCTGCAATAGCAAATCAATGCTACAAATTGGCTTTTTCGCTACTTTTTGCTCCTAATTGCAGCTGCTGCTTGCTTTGCTGCGCGTAATTTGGCAGCAATTTTCAATTGTATGCGATTTCTTGTTGTTGCTGCTGATTTGTTGTCACCACCGTCGTTGGTGTTTGGTGTTGTTGTTGCCTTTAATTTGCATTCGCTCAATTGCAATTACTTGGCGTCGTCGCCGGCCGCCGTTGTTGCATGCCACACATTCAACAGCAATGCACCGCTTTTAGCTGATTGACTAACTGTCTGCGCGTCGGCCGCCGCTCAACGGACCACAACGAACGACTCAATTTGCTCGCCGTTTATTTTTTAAGCGTTTTTGCCGCGCTTTTTTTGAAATTTTTTTTTTTTTTATTTTTGTAAATCGCTTTTTCGTTGTTTTTGTTTTCTGCGGTAGTGGCGACTTTTTCGCTAAATGTTCTCTAGATTTTATTTTAGTTGCAATTGCAATTTTGCACTGAATGGCTTGGCTGGTTGACTATTTGGCCGGCTATGCTTTCGTTGCTCTTTTTTGCAGTGTAATTTTTGTCGCTTAATTTTTATGCACAAATTCACTACTAGCTGCTTTTAATGTTAATGTTGTTGCTGCTGCTAATTGGCTTGTAGCGTATTTTTAGTTGACCAACAGTTTTTTTTTATTTTTTGCTTTGTAATTTATTTTAATTTCCTTTTTTGCTTTCTTCAAACAAATATTTTTATACGCTGGCTAATTTACTTACGCTTACACTTTAATGTTTTTTTTTTTGTAATTTATATTGTAGGTGTTTGCATGCGTACAGCGCGTAGAATTAAAACACTTAAGGAATTGCGTACAGCCACTTGAGAAAATGAATGCGCGTCCTATTGAAAGTACCTATCAATGTATGTATATGCATTTAAAATTTGTGCGAAAATAAATTCAATTTTTTATAGCAGCGTTCCAAGTGGAAAATCGCCTAATAAATTGAAATTTGTTTAAGCATATTTTAGCAGTTAATTTTCAAGATTTTTTCGAATTTAAAAATTTTTCTAATTTTAGATTTTTGTAATTTTCGATTTTTCAAATTTTAATTCTCACGTTGAATGAGGCTAAGTTAAACGCAGGAGAATTGTTTTTTTTTTAAATTTTTGATAAATTTTTTTTTATTTAATTTTATTTTTTATTGTACAGCAATAAAGCACTAAAATGATGCCGATTAAAATAGTGTTCAGTAAACTTGTTATAAAACTAAATTTTCTTAAAAATGTCAATATTAAAAAATATTTCAGATATTCGCAGTTCGCTGCTGTTTTGCGTTTTGCACTAAGTAACAAGCGTTTTCACATGCTTTTTCGCGTGCTGCACAAATTTACTAATTTTCCGAAATATTTGCCTTTTTGTGTTTTTTTTTTCTTTTAATTTTTTTGTTCCACTACAAATTTGTTGTTGTTAAAGTGGTTGCAACCGTTGCAATAGTAACAGTAACAGTAGTAGAAATTTGGTGAAAAGAGCACGTGACATTCGTAGAAAAATCAGCGTGATTGTTGTATTTTAAGTGTTGTTGTTGTTACAGCGCACTCGCGTATCTACTACTTTAGCATGAGCGCTGAGCGTTTGAAGCAACCGTGCGAACGTTTGTAGCTTTCTTATCTGAGTATCCGCAGCGCGGGCAGATAGGCAAAGAAGTTGGTGAGCGTTTTTAGGTTCTGCTCCCAGCACCCTGCTGCGTGCTGCCTGCTGTCTGCTGCTATGCGTTAAATGATTGCTAGCTGCTACGTTTTGGTTAAAACAGCGTTGTTGCTTTTTCTTAATTAAGTTTTTTTCTTTACGTTTATTTCACGCACACGAAGCAACGCCCTGGCACATCACAGGCGCGCACACTTACGCTCGCACGGGCACTAGTGCGGATGTATGTATGCAAGTCAATGCGTGTTTCAAGTTAGCACTCCAGAATTTCATTTTAATTATGCACTTACTTTCTCAATTGCTAAACTTTTATTAACATTTCCAAAGAAAATTTGCTCTTTTTTTTTTTTTGTAAACTCTATTTGCACGTTTTCACCGCAGCAGGCACACCCACACGCGCGCACCACCGAGCAGGACGAAGTGACGAATGAACGCTTGACTTGCTTACTTGCTTCGACTTGTTTCGACTCGACTCAACTCGAGTTGACTTAACTTGGCTTGACTGGACTTGCCTTGGCTGCACTACCGACTGCTGCAGCTGACTAACAAAGCAACGAAATATTTCAGAATCCAAATGGCTGCGGTGGCGTATACGCTATCTATGGCAGCGAATATACACTCATACACACACACACGCGCGCGCTTGAGTTGAAGTTCGTAGAGTGGCCGTAGCCACTAGCAACAAAATAGGCGAAGAAGTAGTAGAGTGGCACAGCAGCAGCGCTGTTGGAGTTTAAGTTCGTTTGAGCAGGAAGTTGCAGCGCGACTTTTGCTGCCGCCTTTGATTGTTCGTCGTCTTTTGAATTTTCAGCAGTGTTTTGTGGCAGCGCGACGGCTGCTCCAAACCACCGAAAACCCGAAAAAGATCGATTTCTACACGTTAAGTGACCAAAAAACAAAGAGGCAAGCAAGCCCAGCAGCTCACCGAAAAAAAAAAAAAAAAATAAAACAAGCGTCCAATTGTGCAAAAAATCAATCGAGGCAATGTGCTATCCTGCGCTCGCTTAGCATGTCGTTCACAATTTCATAAATTCACACACACTCGCTCGTGGCTAACTTTTTTATTTTGCAGGAATTCAGGAATTCCGTTGAATTTAACAAATTTTGTGCAGTTTTTCACCCGAATTTCCGCACAACGCACCTCAGCTGCTGGCTCTTTATATTTTTCCTGGTTTTTCGACACAAATGCGATTTTTATTTTTCAGCTTTTTTCCAATTGCTTGCTGCCTCTTGGCTGCTGGCGCATATCCTTGCGCGTTGTGTGTAGTTTTTGTTCTGTGCTCTCGTGTCGCTCGCACTATGGCTGCGACTTGTCGTGTGGGTGTCCCCAAAATGTGGAATGTGTAGGTGTGTGTGTGTGAGTGCCTGGTGGCTACTTCGCCAATGTGCCGATTCACCGATTCGTTCCAAAAGACACATAAAATACGCTGCTATGTTTTTCATGTTTTTTTTTTTTGTTTTCAGTTTGCACGCGCATGTGTGTGTGAGTATCATCTGTGTTGGCCAAGTTGTTTTTCCGCGACTGCTGAAAATAACAAAAGGATACTTTCGAATTTCGAAAAATTTCGCACTAACTGGTAGTGCGTGTTTGTGTGTGGGTGTGCGTGTGTGATGGTAGGTCTGTGGGTTGCTCAGCGTTTGTTGCAGGAATAGAAAATCGCCTTTTTGTTTTGTTTACTTGCGCCTCATGTCTTTCTAAGCCTTTATGTATATGCATTTACACTCAAAATCGACAGTTGCTGTTGTTGCGCGCTTTTCATTTTTTTTTTTTTTTTTTTTTGTAATTTAAGTTATCACTCGCGCTCTCTACTCTACAAGCGAGCTATTAGTCATACCACAGAGCGCGCACACAGTGAGCGAAATTTGGAGAGTTGCGCTTTGAGCGGCGCCACGAAAAAGCTCAGTTGCGCGCTGAGTTGAGTGTATGCAGTTGAATGTATTCGCTTGTGTGTGAGCGCTGTGAAGGCACATGGCTAGGGCTAATGCTATGCTTACAATATCATGTCATCGATTTGAAAAATAAAAATAAATACTTTGGGAGCACCAAAATGCCTAGAAGAAGAGCAGGAGCGCATTTTATTTGGCTAAAAAAATGTGAGCGCAAGCTTTCGCTTTTAGTCTCCCAAAAGCTATTTCACTCAATCTAGAATTTTTCTTAGAATACGTATTTTACGGCGCGTGTTCTTGGCGCAGGGCGTATGAGTTGTGCGACATTTCTTGTTGGCCTTCTTCATATACTTTTGCTTTATTCAAGGAGTTCACACCTGCTGCTGCGCCACACAGGATCTATGAGTATCCTGCGCCTGCATGGTTTTAGCTGGCGCCAAAAGCTTATTTAATTCGTTGTGGTCAGGTGGTAAATGCTCAAATTTGGCTGCAAGCGGTCGCGAAATCAAATTAAAATATTTAAATTCTTCACTCCGAATATCATTTCATTTTGAATCATCCCTGCTAATCAGTACTTTTGCACTTAATGACTTTGATAAGCAGAGCGCGTGTTAATGACACTTCTACTCTGTCGAGTACCTAGGCGTTCGGTTTACCCTTCAACGCGGCCGTTGTCGAAATCCGCCTTCGATTTCGTTTGTTTTTCCGCTAGCCCTCACTTTATTTGTATAGCATTTTTTTACTCAAAATGTTACTTCCAACGAATATTTCATTCCGTCACTTGAATTTGCCTAATTTTCTACTAGTTTCCCACCCCTTCAACCCCCTGAGTTCTCAGCACCTTCTGTTCAGACACCTGCCGCCAAACACAAACGGCACAGGTCGCTGATACCTGCGCAACTCATTTAATTTAATCGCAAACACAAACACTTTTCTTTTTTGTTAATTTTAATTTCATTAATTTTAATTAATTCTTCTTACTTTTAGGCATCAACACAACATTCTATTGCTGGTCGCTCGCACGCGTGTTTTTTTGTTTGTTGAGCAATATTTTCTTTAAACCATTTGCTGTTGTTATTTTTAAATGAAATATTATTAGCCTTTCTCCTTACGTATTTTTTTTTCTGGCTTTTCAGACACTTAGGTAGAAATTTTCCAACGATCACCAACGATTAGATTTTAGAAAAAAACAAACGAAACTAATTTTGACAAAAAACAAAACTGTCGAATCCGAGTACCGAGATTTGGTGTTCCACACCGAAATCGCTGGCATACACCGCCGCCGCGTTGTTGAGCACGTCTGAGCGCTACGTTTGCTTTTTTCGCGCTTTCGAGCTCCGCATTCGAGAGCTCTTGTACAATACGTATTGTTTTTTGCTTCTGCTTCTACCCTCGCTATTGCCCGTCACTTGTACACTGCGCGCCGTTTTCGCTTCGTTTGCGAGTCGCGTAACCTAAAGAGTGAAATATCATGCTTTTGGTTGCCTGACTGCTTGCTTGCTTGCTGGTTGATGTTTGCTGCCACTGGTCTAGCCACCGCCGCGGCCGCGGCCGGTAGCCCAGCGTCCCCATCAACGCTGCGGCTCCACATATCGCGTCCATCGTTTCTATCTTCGCATTCAAGTCGGCTATCACTCCTCCTTCATCGTTCTCGCCGACAATGTTGTTGGACTTTGCTTTCGTTATCGTTGTTGTTGGCATTGCCGTGCATATAGTTGTTGTTGGCACAATTATTTGCTTAGCCACTGTCGTTAGGCGATGATGACAGTGTGTTATTGTGTGAAGTTATAACTCAAATTTATGTATTCTTGAAGGTTATAAATGGTATTGTAGTCGTATATTCTTGAACTCGTTCAACCGTTGCAAACACCTATACCATGTTATCCCTGCGCTTATCGACATATTTAAATACTGTCTGAGGTTTAATTACTTTCCGAGAATTTGGAAAGATTTTTACCGGACCAAAAATCAGCAAAAACATGTCTATACGAAGAATAAATGAACAGAGCCGGCCCTTCATTACGAAAATAAAAAAAAGGTTCTACACTTGTGGAGCTTTTAATAACGTCCCGAGTCATTATTGGAGAGTCTGTACTCAAACGCTGCTAATCACTGGACTACCAATCTTTTGATTGCCGAACATTGACGGCTGAGTGGCGTTTAACGCCGACGTCGAGGACGACGAACAGAGTCGCTCCAGAGGGAAGTGTTTTATACCGGTTGATGTGGTAAACAAGGTCTTTTATTTAAAATTTCAGCCTAATACTAATCATCTAGCCATTATCATCTCTGGTAGGTGCCTAAATTACGTATTGAATGATATTCACAACTGGACAGGAAAGGTGGAGCTCAAAGTAAAACCAGAGAAGTCGACTTTACAAGAAAATATAATGGCGAACCTGACAATGGCCGGTTCTACTTAACAAGATCGACCTGAGGAAATTCAGTCAGCGATACAGATGTAGCGGTGCAAAGGGTGCTCCGGCAAGCCGAGAGATAAGGCGTGCGAAAGGTCGACACAACAGTAGCGAGCAAATAGAGCTCTTTGCGTTTAATTGGGGATATAAAATCTGCAGATTCTCTTGTAACAAAGTTATATACTTTTGTTTGATCTTTGAGAAGGTGAATAGGGTCTTTGATATCTTTAATTGCTGTAGATGTTCTGAAATCTCAGGCATTTCGGCTCATGAGCTTTAGCTCTGAGACATTTCACAGCGTAATCAGCCCACTGTGCAATCGACGCTATTGCTGAATACAAATACATAAATAGTAAGTACGATGACAGCGCTCGCATTGCCGTATAAATCGTCGTGGACTCTGCCTGACAAGCTGCCGTATCGCCCCATTGGGCAACCCCTAACGCCACCGTCATCCCCTTGCCTTACTTATGTATTAGCTGGCCACCGGTCGATTGGCCTGCTGACCGTCATAATGACCGATTTTGCTATTATTGCCTTTTCTGATTCCGATTCTGATTCCACCACCGATGCCTTTGGCCGCGCGCTAATTGCACCCAACTTTTTCGCTGTGGTCACAAAAGCAAAAGCGGCTAAAACCGAGGAAATGTTGAAAACAAAAATAGACAAGTGCCAGAATTGCTCATTTAAATATTCGCGCGTCACAAATTCTAAGCGTTCGTCCGATGGTCAAACGGCGGTGCAGCCATTTTGCTATACAGCTGAGTGCAATGAAGAAATATAGCCAAATGTTTATAAAGAGTGAATTAGGGAATTTTTAACATCCGTTTTGGCGGTGCATTTCTGCTTAATCATACCGCGGCGGGTACTTCTGTGCACTTTTTTCATTGCGCTCAGCAGGCGGTGGCGAGCGCGCGGTGGCGTCAATCAGCTGAGCGGGGCCAAATGTTATACGTCAACGCGTTGTCGACGCAATCAGGGTAGCCAGAGTCAGAGTAGTTGCCGCTGCTAGCGCTGCGCTTGTCACATGAATGAATTGAGTGCGCACAAACATACATTTGTATCTGTCAGATGCAAATGCGCTGCCATACGCTGCACTTTTTCGGTTGTCGTTAGTTTGCAGGAATGTGTGAATGTTGGTGTCAATTCGTTTGTCATTAAAAATAGCCCCAAATTTGAGCAACAACAAATCCAACTGGCTTGGGTTCAAGTGTGTTAGATTGTTTGTGTGTGTGCGCGCGCGAGTTGTCAGCACAGTGATGCGCTTGCTCGCTCAGCTGGTTCTGAGAGTACTGCCTAAGCAAACACACACCAACATATTTGAATATGTAGTAGGTGCACGCTCTGCTCTCTCACTGCCATCTATTCTTTTTCTATATTTTATTTCTAATTCTAATTTTATTACTTCAAATTCTAATCTCTCAGCTAGCCATCAGACGCCGCACCGCGTGGTCTGTTGCTGACGCGCGCGTCCGCCGCCCCCATGTCGCCGCTCCCGCATACAACCCTCAGCTCATAGCGCTACTCATACGCTCAACTAAAATCCACTTTACGCTTAACATTTTTAGCTGCGTGCGCGTTTTGCTCTTCCACTCATATGTTTTCATATATTTCGCTCTTTCGCCACCATTTTAGACTTGTATGTATATCTTAAACGCAATCTCTTGCTCATATTTTCAATATTTGTTTTTATTATATTTATATTTTTAATTTAGAATTCTACAACGTACTACGTCAATGCGCACTCACGCTTAGCGGACATTGCAGAGAGCGCGGTGCCCATGTGGAGGCGCAGGCACACAGCACTGCTACTAGATACTGACACCTTCAACATTTTTTTTTTTTGTTTTTTTTTTTTGTTGGTATATCTTTTGCTGACGCGAACAACTCACGTGAATCCAATAATGGAAATTTCGTAGTTGGCCTCCGCATTTGTTTGTTTAAAACTAACATATTAATCATTTTCAATGGGGGTTGGCGAAAGCGAAAAAGGGGTTCACAACATATCTTCTACTAAGCGAAAAGAAATTAATCTCAAATCAGGGACAGCTAGAGTTGCGATGTCTGCTGCTCAGCAAGGGGTGTAGGATGTCAGCAGAATAGAGTGTAGATTACTTTAACTTAGGATGAGTGCATCAATGGATGCCGAAGAAACTCTTCTGACACTTCTAATAAGTAATTAATTACCGCGGCGTATGAAGAGGCAATCTCACTTAAAGTCATTGCGGGGCGTTCGTTAATTTGTAGAATGATCTATAGACATTCTTTGAGTCCGATATGTACTTGGCTCACTTGATTTTCAAAGACGATTTTTCAGCGATCTTAGCACGTTTGAAACTGTGTTTGCTGGGTGGAGCCTTAAGGTGATATCTACTACCTCTTATATTTAGTCGGTTCCCAAAATTAAAAATCGCAATGAAGAATCAACCAAAACAAAAAAAAATTATCTAGTAATTATTGTAATGGAAAATACGAAAATTTTGTCTCTCTTTGTGAAGGAATCTCTGGTCTTGACAGAGGCTAAGCTGAAATTCACAGCTACATAGACAAAACTGTTAGTAAAGCCATCCAAGCCATATGTGGTTGTATTACAGTCGCTTGTAAGATGGACTACACTCCATTTCTTTTGTACAAACAACAACAGCCTTGATGCAAATATATGGTAGTACTCTCCATAAATGAACAACAGGCAAGCATTTTGGGTAAAGACGCGGTGTTTTCGACTCTATGCTAAAGGAAATCTATATTGGAAACTCCAGGACATAATTCCAGAGTTCTTGGAAAAAGGATTTCCTCACCTTCATTCCAGATATGTACATTGTTACGCAGATGGGTAAAGGATGCAGGATAAAATAGATGGGGCTGTTTATGAATCCGGCACTAGACTCTCTTTAGCGCAGATTTAAATCTGGAAATGAGTTTGATAGTCTCCGTTTAAATTATCTTTTCAGCCAGCCAATCGTCAGGAATATATTCAAAAGCATGATCAAGGAGTAATTTGACGGTACTCAACTCTTGGCAGCGAGAAATACAGTAGCTCCCTGCTGGATTTCAAACCACTGCGAGATTGACGAGAACGAGGCTACCGACGAAATTCCGATTTATTAGCACAAGGGATAGTTTCTTGGGCCTTTAGTATTGGGGACCTATCATAGCGATATAAAAGATTTTCTAGGGTCCTTTACACCTATTTTGTAAACATTCTAAATCAAAAAACCTCTGCGACTAGGTTGCACATTGGCAGAGAGGTCAACAGATGCAGCTCTCTATATAAGCTTACCATTGAAGCCCAGAATCGCGTAAGTAGCCTGCCCCATACCAGAACTATTCAGCCCAAAATCAAGATAACTTTGCAAACCTTAATGGAAAAGGTAATGCTTATAGTAGTAAAAGAACCTAAAAATACTTTTCGACAACAATAAAGATCGAAAGCAAACGTATTCTGTGGCGTTAATACAATTAGCAGCTCCCCTTGGTACATTCCACTCACTAAACAATTCGGTACCTGAGATGAAATCATCGAGCATAGGATGGGTTCAAGACCCTTTCTAAGTGCAACTATATGTATGCAAATGCGATATCACGACTCAAAGTAACTTTTACCTGTCTGTCTGATACCTCATTTCCCTCGATACTTAAACAGAAAAGCAATTTGTCACAGTCCCGAATGCGATTTTTGAAGACCCCATGAATGAGCTAAGATCAAGTAGGGATAGCAATGGAGGTCTCCGCTAGGAAAAAGATCAATTCGGGAGTTGAACTTTTGAATTGCCCTTATCCGATTTTCTAAACTAAGGTTTCCAGTTTAGTCACCGGGGACTAGTAAATCGACGTGATCGAAGTAGCAGAGTTGTCATACTTCCGCTATTCAGACTGCAATGGGATGCATTATTTCTGATATGCCCTGAACAACATCTACATTGCAAGCCCTTAATGATCGCTGTAAGATTCTGATTGACTGTTATCTAAGGGAACCACGGAAAGTCAGATGGCATCTCAACGAGTAAGATCCAGATATACATGCATCGCAAAATCACTCGGCCCGTACCTCATTCACAAAAAACATTGGAAGCCATGCACCACGAAACAATCACCATCTTTCTCGCCCCATAAAGCCGTCATCGCAGTAGAAGAGCTGCAGCTGCCTCCAGATACGCGCGTCAGTTTGTCGCCATTTAGGTCTGAAATTGTGAAGGCAGCCTAAATGACACCAGCCACATCTTCACTTGGCCAATAGAAATCGCGCGCTTGGAAAGCTTATGATTGAGCTGAGAGGCAAACTTATCAGCACCCACTCTGGCAGATTATTTTACTGAGCCCTTATCAGCTTGCTCTGTAGGCAAGTGCCCTAAACCCCTTCCACGCCTTTCCTTTTGATTCGAATCGACGAAACGTCGAAACAGCACATTATCTGGAGCTCACTGTTATTTAGGCTCGACGACAGAGATTGGTAAGCTAGCGGAACCAAAAACAACAACTCGGTTTTAAAAGAAGCATATACTTCCTTCCACTCACTTCAGTATACCTTCTCGGTCGAATTGCAAGGTAGTGTGAGCAGCTCTTGTAATTTTATCAATGCTAGGTATGGTTACCCGGATATACAAATATTAGATCGCAGTTTACAAGTCTAAAGCAAGTGTGTGCATGTATTAGCTACAAATGAATTCCGATTTACTTTATTTCTATTATTTACTCACTAAGTAGAAAGTACATATCGAAAAACATGAAGTAGCTGCAATTTCTGAATTATTCATGTATAAAACAGATACATAAAATAAAATATGCTATTTTCAGTTATGAAAATCTGTGGATCAAAACTCGAGGAACTTTTCGGAGAAGAAGACCTGTCTGGAAAATAGTTAAACAAATATTAAATTATTGTAATTTTTATGTGCTAATATATGCCAGCAAAATCAAAGGCGTACCCTTCGTTACTTGTACTGCCAATGGCTAAGACGTGAACACACAAACGACACTTCAAAAGCACAATAGACCGCACATTTGCTACTCGATTTGTTTGCTCTACTTAAAATTTGAATTGCATATTTGAGCAGTTGAATAGTTGAGCCACATTAGTGCTGGCACAAATGTGTTAATTAGAATGTTAAATAATTTCGAAAATGCGCTTTAAAAAAATATTGATTTGATAATTTTTTATTTAAGGCAGTGGCGTGGAACGGGCAGGGGTGAATAAAAAAGTACAGTAATGGGATATTTAAGACAAATTTAGTATTTTATATAAGGGAGAGACAGAAAAATAAACGCTCGTAGAGGTGGTTGTCGGTGGGGGCGGGGCCCTCTATCACATTGTATTTGAGTCAGAGTCGATTTCAAACGCGCGCACTATGATCCACCCCGAGCCGGAATCGGCGACGTCACTGTTGCTTCGTAAATTTACGACTTTTGTGCTTTCTACAGATTGGAATTTAGAGTAAATTATAAGCAACGTCCATTTAAAAATTTTACATTTTTATTTAATTTTCATTAAGATAACATCTTGAACTACCCATAGTAGTGATTAAAAATAAAAATATTATTCGAGAGCTCAATGAATTACTGCTTTGCAGAGAAAATGACCTCACTCGAGAGAAATCGTTTTGTGAAATGCCCACAGATATGTATTTATGTAAAAATATACATATGTATTATGTATGTACTTATGCATGTTTGTACTTGTTCAGTTGTTTGACGAGCTGTTTTGGTGAACTATGTTGTGTTGAAATCGCAAGTGCAAATGAGTTAACAAAAGTATTTCATAGTTTTGTGTTATTAATTAATTTGTTGTTTCGTGCTAATTAAGTGCACAAAGGCGCAAAACACTGACCGACACACACACACACACACACTTACATGTGTGCATCCTACAGGCGTAACACATAGAGCACAAGCAATGCAACGAGAAGTCATGAGACACACTAAATGGCAGCAATAGAAATTGTAGAGCGCAACACAAGCAAAAACAACAACAACAACAAAAAGGTAGACAGCAAAAACAACAACACAAATTGTGACTAACAACTACAACAACAACGACGACGAGATAATTTGTGAAATTAGTGAATTGCGACTGCCAAAGTAAAATATTTCAAAAGCACAAAACCTCAAAAAGCAATAAAATAAAACTAAATAAAAAAAAAAACACTTGCATATATACACACATAAATATACATATACCCACACAGATAGTTATGTACTAAATATCGTACAGTCGGAACTGTACTACTAGAATCACTAAGAAAAACTACATTAATGTCCGCAAATACTTACCTAAATCCCTGTGAAAATAACAAATAAAAACAACGCTGCGCTGCGTTGCGTTGTGGTGTCGCGCTTAAATCGAGCATGGAATATTTTTTCTTTGCAGTAGTGGATGTAGGCCCAACGCAGCCAGATTTGCGAACTACACTACCACTTAATACATATTCTAAATTTACATTCATCGACATATTAACACATGTATACATACCTGCCTACACCTGTGCATAAGTAAGTGACAGATACTGTCACAAATCTACATAGAACCGCTGTCGTCGTGTCGACCGTTTGTCTGCTGGGCACTCATTGCAGCCGCCGCACGGCCACCCAGTCGGTCGAGTGGTCAGTTCGCTTTTTGGCACTAATCGAATGCTCGTACATACATACATACATACATCCACGTCTATAGCCACACAGCTTTTCGCATTCATCTCTGCGAATTTTCGTCAGTTGTAGTTGACAATGAAACTGATGACAGACATGATTCTCATTAGAGATAAGAAAAATGCGAATATTCTCTAAAAAACATACAGGGACGATAAGCAACAGCATTCCAATTGCAAAAAGCAAAAGCGAGCTAAACAGATATCACCAGCGAAAGCAGTGGACCAAGAATGCGAACAAAGTTTGTGCAGGCTGTTCGCGGAAATTATTTGGACGCGCACGTTGTACATATGAACTTACTAATACATACATATATATATATGTATATCACTCTTGCTGACCTTTTTGTTTCTACTGGTAAACAACAGGCCACATAGCAGGAAAAATCATTGTCGGTTTAAGTGGATAAGAGCTGAGGCCGGTCGCGTTTGAAACTTTTAAGTCGGTGACTTTTAAAGCCAAACAGAAACGGTGTAAGCAACTAACCGTTTGTACTAAAGGTAACGGTGAGATAAGGGATCAAAGGATTTTTTATATCTTTCCTATCCCCATACAGAAAGCAGCGCATTGGCTTAGCTTTCGACTTATCAAAAGTAGCTCCGACACTGACCGCAATATCTCGCTTTCTCGGGGTTGAGGACTTATTTGCCCTCACATTCTCAACTAACAGACTTACGAACTATTTCTAATTTGTATACTAGTAGATACTGTACGCGCCAACTACCGCAGGATCAGCCTTCTAAGCATAGGTTACAAGCTCTTATCGAGCGTATTGTGTGAAAGACTGAAGCCCACCGTCAATGAACTGATTGGGCTCTATCAGTGTGGCTTTAGACCTGGCAAACCCACCATAGACCAGGTATTCACAATACGCCAAATCTTGGACTTGGACTTTAAAGTCGCTTTCGACAGCACTAAAAGGAGTTGCCTATACGCCGCTATGCCTGAATTTTGCAACCCTCAAAACTCATACTCCATCAGAATTGGGAAAGATCTCTCCGAGCTGTTCGCCACCAAACGGGGTTTCAGACAGGGCCACTCACTTTCATGTGACTTCTTTTATCTGATGTTGGAGAAGATAATAAGAGCTGCAGAACTGAACCGCTCCGGAAGAATTTACTACAGGAGCGTGTAATTGCTGGCTTACGCCGATAACATCGACATCATCGGTAACAAAAACCGCGAAGTCTGTTCTGCCTTTTCCAAGTTGGATAGGGAAGCAAAGCGAATGGGTCTGATGGTAAACGAGGACAAGACGAAGTATCTCCTGTCATCAAACAAACAGTCAGCACATTCGCGTCTTGGCACCCACGTCACTGTTGACAGTTACAATTTCGAGAAAGTAGAGAATTTCCTGTACTTGGGAACCAGCATTAACACCGATAATAATGTCAGCCTTGGAATGTCAGCGATGGAAGGATCAGGTGGAGAAGGACTTGGCTTCACTTGGCGTTTCCAATTGGCGTCAGTTGGCACAGAAGAGAAACGACTGGCGTACTTTGCTGAACTTGGCCAAAATTGCTTAGGCGGTTACAGCGCCATATAAAAAGAAGAAGAAGAAGAAGAAGGTATAAGAATACATATTTCTGACAATCTCCCTTTGCCTTGAACTGTCTAGTACGCCTCCTAGAAGAGGTCCGTTCCTTAGAAAGGAGTTTCTTGAAGTTATTAAGATTTTTCATATCCCTGAGATTGTCCGATAGCTGTACTTTCGCTATCTAAGTCGCTTCGATTGCAGGCATCGACACAAAAAGTAGTGGATTTCCATGGGGCATCAATGCAGTTGTTCAATGTTCTACGCTGAAGCTAATAAGAAACCATAATAGGTATAGTGGCCTTAAGAACTCATCCTCATTTGATCTGCATATCCATATATTGAACAATATCCCTATATGTTCAGAATTTGCTGTAGCTTTGTGGATTTCAGAGCTACATATGTACATACATATGTATGCATGTATGTATGTATGTCTGGCTAATGCATCAGATGTTTCGTTTTCTTCGAATACAAAAATTAATAAATTGCCTTTAACCAGCCCACGCAAGTTCTCTTATCACTGTGAGCTTAAGCAAGCGTCGGGCAGCGCGTACTTCGAATTAAGTTGTTTTATCTTATCAACGGCAACTCGTTTCAGGTTACTTCCCTATACATACGCATATGTACGTACGCCCCTGTGTCACCACGAAACTCCAGCCATTTCCTCTTCGCATAACAGCACCGCGATCATAAGTCAATTAATTTAATTGGGCTTATGTCTGCGTTTTTGAAGGGGTATACAGCCCAGTGTATTTAATTACTTATTTTGTCACGCTCTTCAACTGTTAATGATTTTATGATGAATGACAAAGTATTTTAAGTAGGGCCTTAAAAATATCACAAAAAATTATATTTACCAGTTATGATGGGTGTTGGAGTTTATACGTATGTATGATGCATGTATATGTAGTAGGGAGGAGCGATGGGTCTAAAATCAATTTGGAGTTTTCCAAATTACGATAATATGTTTCGAAAAAATGTGAAAATTTTCACTTTTGCGCCTTCTGTTAGAAGTTTTAAGAAAACTATAAGTGCAGAAATGCATTCCTCATACCAAAAAAACCGCTTGTAGCAAGTTTTTATACGAAATGTAAGCACTTCTTTACGACACTACAGCAAAATGCTAAGTAAGCTATTTTCGCAAATTTGGTAAACTCCAAATTGATTTTAGACCTTTGGTTTCTTCGGAAAATTTGCTTAAAATTACACGTAGAATTCTTCTCTGCTAAACGCGCATAGTCGAAAAAATCTCCCTTACCTACAAACTGACCCGTGCTAATGTATATTTTAAAATTATAATAAAAAGTAAATACGCTAGAATTTGGGACAAAATGAGGAAAAAGTAGTCGTTAACTATTTGCATACATACATTGGAGTCCCACTGAACTAGCCTAGTTATCGCAATAAGCAGAGCAGATAAGCAAAAAAAGAGTACGCTCAGTTGGAAACGAAAGTTTGTAAAGAATGATAAAACTTTGACAAATTTTTACCTGACAGACAGACAATAGCAAAATAAATTAATTATGTAAATTTTATAAATTATTGTTTGCTATATGAATTAAAATTATATGAATCGTTACCTAGCGAAGTATAACGGCTGATGCCAGTTCGACAGGTGCGTAATTAATAGCAGCTGGGTGAATTCGTATACAGCTAGAAAGGGAGCTAAGGGTATGTATGTATGCATAGCCCGAAGTTAAGTTCTTAATTAATTTTTATAGTTATATATAGATATGTACCTACAGATGAAGCTGTCGACAACTCTGTGAACGCCGCCTTTAAGTAGCCAGTCGGAAATTCCGTAGTCGACCAATAAAAATATCTAACTTTTCGCCCACTTATGACGGCTAGCTTTTAACTGGTTTCAAGCTCTTGCAAGGTTCAACCATCATTATATCAAGCAACACACTACAAACTGACTTTTTTCGCGACATCAAAATGTAAAAGCAGACAGTTAAAAGCAACGCAAAGTAGTCCAGGCATAGTAAGTAACTCCTTGTTGAAAAGTACTGAACTTATAGTGCATGTAAAGTTGGTTGAGTTCCCTACAGGGAGCGTATTAGCTTCTAGTGAGAAAAGGCCTTCGTATATAAAAAGTTTTTTTTTTATTATTACAAAAATATTATATTGTAAATAAATGTGTTTATGTAATAGAAACCATATGCTAATTAATTAATTAAATATTGCGAATAACTAGCTTTGAGGTT
>NW_023458566.1:22095997-22105149 GCF_013731165.1 Rhagoletis pomonella | reverse complement strand
TAATATTTTAAAATGTATCAAAATTTGGTTTGGCTTACAAACAAAGTACGGGCAGGAATTTCAAAATTTCAACCCTGTTGGTGTGAAATATTTTATTTTTATCAGTATTTTTCTTTTAATCAATCTATGTTGAAATAAAAGTGATAATAAAAAAATATTTTGTCAGAACTTTTTCTTTTTTCATTCTGATCGTTTATGTATACATTTGTCTATATCTATGTCGATTCGTTTCGGCTGTTACAAACAATCGTTATGTGAACAAATTTATAATACCCTTGTGCACAAGTGCACTCGAATATAAAAATATTGCAAGGAAGTACATTTGACTGTAAAGCGAAGTACGAAGTACAAGAACTAAAAAAGAAGTACTGTACTTCCGAAAGAAGTACGGTTGGTCACATTGTGTATATCAGATAGCCCGCGCTGTGTCCGACTACAGCGTGTTCCTGACATTCCTCACCGAAGCAGTTATTCTTTTGGCTTATGCGAGTCGATGTTCGAACCTCGGATCGTACCCTGGGATAAACCATATCGTACTTGTTTCAAACAAAAAAAATATACATAAAATTTATCGCAAATCAATATTTGGTTTTCCTCAAAAATATTTTTGTTTAAACATATTTTTGCTTGCATGCTCTGTAAATCTCAACTTCTCCGCTGCTTTTTCATAATTAGGAAAAAACAAACAAACGTAGAATCCCTAAGATTTTAAATAATAATAGCAAGCAATTCTGCACATGCAGATACAGCCATAAATCATTTGATTAAATTAATCGATTATTTTTGTTCAATTTACGATTTAATTGTATTGTAGTTTTGTGTTTCATTAGTCGACTATTAATCGATTAATTATAAATCATAAAAAATCTGCAGTTGTCTAAAATCCATCTATCCAACATTATTTTTTGCTAGCTGCATCAACTTTACTCGACCCGAGGTTCAAAAAAAATTATTTCAAAGATCCGTTAGCATTGGCCTCAGTAATGAAGTTCTTGCGAACTTAAATAATGTGCGCAGATGATCTTATGGAAACGGGTCGTTACTAAAATGAGTTGAAAATGAGTTCGATCTTTGGACCGGTCATAAATCTCTTGTACACAAACGAAGGCGAAAAGATGATGATTTGGGTCACCGACAAGAAAAAATTAGTTTTTATTTTGATTTTCAAGTCCTAGAACTAAAGCAGAATATCATCGACGCTTGGGAGGAAATGAAAACTGTTTACCCAAAACGAAATATACTTGTTAATTTTTTTGATATATTTTTATTTAATCACTTTTACGCTAATAACGACTTTCAGCAAATTTTTCAATTATTTCCTTTTGAATTTTTGAATCATCTCGCGGTTTTCGGTAACGGGTTTTCAATGTACGCTCATGAGGCATAGTCCAGAAAGCCTTTTTTTCTCCTGTTGTGCTTCTGAGCCAGGTTTTTGCTCTACGAAGTGTACTAACCGATCGCTCCACAGTCGCTGGTGTGCATGGCAAATCACTCAAAATGGAAATACCCTTATTTATCGCTGTTAGATATTCGGTTTCTTCTTTAAATAAATGTACAACTTCAACATCCTTCAAATCTTCTTCGAACAAGTTCTTTCTCTTCCATAAAGTGTACCAAATAATGAGTTCACTCCCATACCTAGGTCATAGATCTGTTGAAAATTCTTCGATTTCTTTCGTACCCAGCGTTGCCGCGGCCAAAACATAAAGTTTACCTAGACTCGTAAAAATTGAGCGACTGATTTAATTAATTTGGGCTTTTCTACCAAGCTTGGTAAATGGGATATAGAAAAAAATATATATACAGTTTAAAAAACTAAAAACTCGCTTTCCATAATTTCCATTCGTACTGTCATCAGGTTCCTTTAAGGGCCGGTTGCTCAAAGCCTGGTTGACGGTAACGTCGATAACGATATTTAATCGGAGATTAATATATTTATATTGTATTTGAGTTAGTTAGGTTTTATTTATATTTACCTGTTTAACTTTTTGTTTTCCGTGTCGTATATGTTAGTGATTGTTGTTGTTGTCCTCTATTGGGGCTGCTATCGCTTGCGTGTTGATGCGCGGGTAGTTTTATAAAAACTGATTTTCTTGGAGTTAAGTTAGCGCTGGTTTTCATTCCTGCATTATCCTTCCTTCGCTTTTCGGAGTTCAGGAGCATAATGCAGGGATGTGTTTATTTGGAATAAACAGATTTTATAGTCTAACAGTTGCTTAATTTGAAAATTAGTACCTACACATTCTTTCAGGCTTTCAACATATACTCGTATAATACATACACTACGTTTATACGCACGCATTATTTGCAAATAACAATTTGCAAAATGGTAAACATTGCCGTATAAACGCTGAGTTAAGTTTTTATTTGCAAAGAACTAAATCACGCAAATAAGTATTGATTAGTGGTACTATTTGCAAAAAAGCGCAAGACGCTGCCATTCTTAGGTTAATTATCCTTTTCGATGGTCATCTTATTGCCTTTTTATAATCAAGACGTTGCCATTTTTATACCCGAGCGCACTTGTGCACAAGGGTATATTAATTTTATTCACATAACGGTTGTTTGTAACAGCCAAAACGAATCGAGATAGATATAGACAAATGTATATATAAATGCTCAGAATGAATAGAGAAGTCGATTAAGCCATGTCTGTCTGTCCGTCTGTCCGTCCGTCCATGTACACGATAACTCGAGCAAAAATTGAGATATCTCAAAGAAATTTGGTATGAAGGTTTCCATTAATCCAAGGTAGGTTGGTATTGAAAATGGGAAAAATCGGACTGTAACCACGCCCACTTCCCATATAACGGTAATTTTCTGAAATACGAAAACTGCGATATTTCAGTAACTACTGTAGATTATTCACTCAAAATTGATATTTTCAATAAGTTTTAGACGAAAAATAAGAATATTATAAATTTTTGGAAAATGGGCGTAGCCACCCCACTTATAGTTATATGTGTATACCGCTGCAACAATTTCTTACAAACTTGGCGCAGGTGTTGGCCCCGGTACAACATACCAAATTTTTTTAAAATCGGATAATAGCCACGCCCACATCCCATATAATGGTAATTTAGAGAAATACAAAATCTTCGATAAATCAGTAAATATTAAAGCTAATTTATTCAAAATTGATGCTTGTAACAATTCTTTACCAAGAAATACGTTTATGATCACATATATGTATATCGGTAACCGTTCCACCAATTTGTACCAAACTCAGTATTTTCATTGTGCTTGCCACATAAAAGCAAAGCGTTGAAAATTATTGAAATCGGACTAAAATTAAAGGCGCTTTTCATATAACGGTAAATTTGAAAAATGCTGCAATATTTCGAAATTTAAGGACACTAATTCACTCAAAATTGATACACCCCGGCTTACCATCTAGCGGTAGGTTTCGGGAAGGTGAAAAACATATATTTAATACTTGGGCCGGATATTTATTGTTCGGCTCCGCCCGAAGTTAGACTTTCTTACTTGTTTTTATTTCATTTTAATTTACACAAATTTACATATGGGTGTTTCCAGCGGAAGGTCCACCACGACAAAAAAAATAAAAGTTTTATATCTAACGTATTTACGGGCCAATTTGTCTGCTTTTTAAAATATATACTGGCTATGTAAGTAGAATCATGTTTGCATAAAATGGTCTTCCTAGGTGGTGCCAAGGTCGAGATATTTCGAAAAACCGTATTTATGGTCCGATTTGGTTCGAATTTGGCGTATGTGGTTGAAACATAATAAGTCATAGATTTCTAATAAATTGACCCTGAATTGGCGCTGAAGTCAAAATATAAAGTATATTCTACATAAAAAACATGTTTTATTTGCGTTTAAAATTAATTTAAAAGCAATATTAACAAAAATATAACGATGGAAATTTATGTCACGTGACGCCACGTCACGTCACGTTTCACACTTGGGGTTGTAAAAGAGAATTGAAACAATTTGCATTAATTCAAAAAGCTCTAAAAACAACTAAAATTGCTCCAAATCATATTAAAATAAGTTTCATGAAAATAGCCATCCACAATTCACAGAGTTTTGCGATTTTGTAAGAAAAGAAAAAATCAACTTCCATTTTTTGTCACGTAACGACACTCTCTTTAAATGCTTATATTTCAGGACCAAGCAGTTCGATTGATTTCATTTTTCGGTTAAATATAGAGCTAATTATGTGCTATATAATGGCTCAAAAAAGTTAAAGAAAACGAATGGTTTTCCTTTTTTGTATCACATTGAAATCGTACGACTGTCACGTGCGACACCATGGGAATGCCCATATATATTAATAAGCACACTCCTCCGCTAGGGCAGGCACCTTGCCGTTGGTGCGGGGCTTAGTCGAATCACGATCAGACCTTATCATCGTGTCTCTACCTCCGGGTACTGTGCGAATGCACTCCATTTCCTATGGTTCGGTGTGCTTGTGAGCGGTGCCAAGAACTGCCGACCCCCTAATCCAGGGTGTTAAGCGACACCGTGCCCATTGGAAGGTTTGCAGCCAGGGGTTTACCAGACCGGCTGTATTTTAACGGCGTCTTCCTGACACCGGGCCGCCTCAGGGAGTAACGGTGGCCTTGCCGCGGCATGGGGCGCTGCCGTAGTGGACCGTTTGAATTCCCCTTTTATGGTCGTACGAGCAAGATTAACACAAACAAACAACAACAAATCCAAAAACCCAGGTCTACGGGCAAAACTTCGAGTGGTGGAGGGGATTCGAAACCGATCCCTCTCTTCCGCTCCTCTTTAAACGAGGCGGAATCGACTCGTGGGCAGGGTGGGGCAGCTGCTGCATCAGGGTGCAGCAAAGGGTCGGAGCCGTCCCCTTCGTCTGCACTTGTCTCTGGTGGTGCCGGTGGCAACCCACCACACCTAGACTCGGAGTTAGGGACGCGGGCGAATTTGCTTGCATGCAGGACGGAGGCAAGGCCGCAGATGAAATCGTCTGCGGGTCTGGACGTAAGGGCAATGGACTGTGTGGCCGGTACCAGCCAAGGACTTGCGGCTAAATCTGGGGAAATCCCCCCGTCAGTTGTTACGTGGGTGTCAGTTGGCAAAGGTGAGGCGGTACGCAGGCATGGTGGCAAAGCCCAGGCTAGCTCGCCGGATGGGGGGGTTATTTTCGCCCACCTTACCTACCCTACGTAAACAAAATTGTCATGCCTGAGCATCAGTACCAGCAATACTAACAGAAATTAGAAGAAGGAGAAGTAAAGCTGAAGAAGAGGCCCGTCCTGTCAGGTGGAGTCGTCCCACCCACTTTGCGCATTTCGCTTACGCAGCCATGGGCGTTGCTCCGACTCCTAATGTTGCTGCAACGCCCCCTTAGCCTGACATAGTACGTCTGTCTATTCGTCGATCAGTTCTGTCTCAGTCCATTCCCTAGTCAACGCCCTCACGTCCCCTCTTAAGCCCTAGTGTAACACCCACACCAAAATGAAAACCTCACCACTTCATTTTGACCGAATACCTTTCAATCACAACAGAAATAATCACGCGTATATTTGTTCATTTGCTTACAATTTATTTTACAGCTTCAACCGCATTCCCTATTTAACAATAGTAAATTCATAAATTCAAGTTAACTCAGATTTCAAATTTTATGGAAAACAATAAAAAAACTCTAAAAGCTAAAACCAAAAAACTAAACGAATTTCAAATTGTTATAGTATATAAACGCAAAATATTAATTAAAGGAGACCTATTTATAATAAATAAAAATTAAAATAAACCAACAAATCTAAATTCAATGAAAACTTCAACCAATTCTTAACTTATAATGTCAAAAGGCAAAAGAACTCTTATTACCAAAAGATAAAAATATTTATGTGCAACCATGAAAAAAAAGGAATTAATAATTCAAAAAAAAAAAATATATATATATATAAAAATTCAAATTCAACAAAAAAACTTCCTTCGACTCAAACTTCCAAACTCCTTAGCAATTTTACTTCCCAATTGCGAATCAACCGTGAACACCCTTTTTCTTTATATACAGATAGGTAGCAATTGTATATGCACATACGATTAATGAGAAAAAAAAATGCAAACAAACGCACGTACTCAGTACTAAGATTAGCGAAATCAAAACAAAACCCGAAAGAGGTTTGTCCCTCGCATATGTATGTACATATGTGTATATACGTATATATATAGGCATAAAATTGGTTTTCCACTCACCTTATTAGTCCCTCGATGATGGTACCAACATGCGGAGAGGACCCTGGAAATGGCTGGAAAGCAACCTATTGGCATACATATGTACATAGGCTCACAGCTGGTGTCTACAAGCCTGAGCTGTCAAATATCTTTGTCATTCGCTCGTGTTTGCGGGCGCCGAGCGAATCATTACCTCTTTGAAAATATATTAAAAATAAAAGAATACCGGAATAAATCGCGGATAAAAACTAGACAAAATAAAAATTAACGTGCAATCTTATCCTTAAGCGATCTTTGAAAGCAGAAAAACAAAATATGAATTAGTGTAGAAAAACTACACAAACTAAAATTCGCAAAAAAAACCGGGATTACAATAAGCTAGCCTGCTAGTGGCCGTGCGGCTTAAGTATAATTGTGGAGCAGGTACCCTAAACCAACAAAAAGGAAATTAAATTTAAGTGAAAGTAATTAAAAACCGATAAGTATTAAATAAAAAAAAGCAACTGAAAATGTACGAAAATAATCCGGCAAAAAAAAAAAAAAAATTTTTGGGCAATAGATTAAACACGTGGAGTGTTTACATAATTACGTGCGAATTTGTGAAAGAATTAAAGAGCAAAAGGAAATGACATAGAGCAAAAAAAAACCAAGTTAAGCAAAAGGAAATAAGAAAACTATATGTAAGCTAGCTGCGCTGCTGCGCTGGCAGGTCGCTCTCCCTCAACGTCGCTTGGGCGATCGCGCTGCAGCTGATGGCACTATCATATGCGCGTATGTATGTATGCGACTCCGCTCCCTCAGATTCAGCCCGCTGGAACTCTGCAAACTCCCACGCTGGTAAGTATCGGTCCACTCCTCTCTATTTTCAGCTTACTTTACTTCTTATGTACGGGCGAATAAATAAGTATATTGACTTGTGCAGCGGGCGTTGACCCGCTCTTTCACTATGTATTCAGCACAGCTGGTCGTAGTGCTGTGGTTGTTGTTTCCCCAGCGCCTGTTTCTCACCGATAGCATGTAGTGAAGTTGTATGTGTATGAGTGAGTGTGTTGGTATTTCCTTCTCCTTACTACCTCGCGACGAATGTTGCAAGTGCGCCCTTTGCAGTGTTACTTCGTGCAACTTTTTTTTTCCAATGGTAAATGCTCAAGGGGTCATACTGTCCTTCTATGGCCGTGATAAGTGTTGGTGCCTGCCTGTGTGTCCTATGTCGGTATAATTGGTTTTGTTGCGTCGCCTATAAACTCCGTAGGCTTACTGTTGGGAAGGTCCTCTATGAGTAAGGTGCTGGGGACCTAAAAAAACATCAAACATCATTAGAAACGATTCGGAACCAAGTTTTCCTCCAATGCCCATTTGGGTATCTACATACATATGAACAGGTGCTGGTATGCATATGCGCGTACACACATATATACCTATGCCTGTATGTATGCATGTTTGTACGCACGTATGTAGCTAAGCAGATGCACTGGCGCACCTTTAACGTTACTCGCACCAAACTTTCGCAGAGGTTTTAATAAACTCAATAATGATTAATTTTCTGACCTTCCGAATACACCAAAATAATAAGGCAAACGTCTTCCTTGCCGGTTTCTTACTCAACGCGAGTTCGAATCAATTTTGTTATTTTTTTTTTCATAAAAATTATCCGCGTTTTATTTTACCTTCAATCAGAGGTGCGTAATTATATGTATGCGTAAATTATATGTATATAAAACGTTGGAGGAACCTATTATTTCTCTTCTATATAATTCCTAGTTATTAAATAGACTTACCTTTGTCTCCAATATTTGCGAACGCTAACGGATATACCTGGGGTCCCGTATAGATGGCGGTATATAGCACAATTCCGTTTTTTTGCACTTGACCCACAAAAATGTTTTAAACATATATATATATACACTAGTATATTCACATTCACACTACGCTTGTAAATTTTCTCGCGACACTCCACTAAGGCACCGTGACTTTACGAATAAAATCTTCGGTCTTCCTCCGCTCTAATTTATTGTATCTTAGCTAACCGAAGATGTCACTCATGCTGCACTCACTCACAAGTCCACGATGATCATCCGCTCAAATTCGGACTATGCAACCACACACACAGACACACACACGCCACTGCTTTACCGAACCGCAGGGTTAGCCAAGTTTCACACCTTAGTTTGGTTTTTGTAGCTTGAAGGTTTATGGCCACTTTCACTTCCCTTACTAATACATGCACACTAACGCACTCACTTCTGGTAAAAGCTGCTGTTACAGGCTCGCGACCGCCGATGATGCCCGCATCATGGAGCGTGCGCGTAAAAGATATATAACACAGCGTTTCCGTGTTCTAATTTTCCACCCAACGTGTGGCTTCGACCCACGACCAAAAGCCGGGCTTCCAAGTTATCTTGCTCCTACCTAGCGTGGTTATCACTGGGTAGGTGTATGTATCTACATATGTATCTACACTATATCACAGATCACTACTACTTCTACGTATATGCAGCTTTTGTCTATATCACAGATTGGAGAAGGGTCATAAGTAAATAAATTAGTAAATAAATATACATAGTAAAAAAATTAAAAAAATAAAAACTAAAATAAATAATAACAAACATAAAACAAAATAATATATAAATATAAATATAAATAAGTGAACAATCAAGAAAAACAGTAGTAATAATAATAAATAAATACGTAAATAAACTATAATTAAATTAATAAATAGAATAAATAACCACATTCTTCGTCAAATACATCAATAAATATCACAGAAGAAGGCCTAAATTTTAGAACTACAGATGTCAAGTGGTAAAATAAAATACATTTAAAGGTCAAGTAGCTAAGAGCACTGTGTTACGAACAAATGTAGGTACGTATATCAAGTGACTACAACTAGCACAAAACGATCTGGTACATAACAGTTAACACATAACAACAACCTACAACACAGTTACCTACACTATGCCACAAAGATATCCTTAGCGTGG
>NW_023458566.1:22088675-22095897 GCF_013731165.1 Rhagoletis pomonella | reverse complement strand
TATGCTAATTAATTAATTAAATATTGCGAATAACTAGCTTTGAGGTTTGAAATAAAAATTTGCACTCCCACTCAAATGTATTTACATACATATGTACAGTGACTCATTACCACGTGTTGTTTTTTTTTTAATATTCGTATATTTCTCCAGCTATTTTTATTTTTTTGTTTTTTTTTTTTATAAAAATATCGTCTACGCTTTAACCAAAACCATACATTTTCAAACTTTATACAAAATTTAGGAAAATTCAACATTTTTCATCAAAATTTCAACTTTTCATTCTGAATTTTTGGAAATTTTTTAGATATGCAGTTTTATAGGCCATACAATTTTAGTCTAACGAAGTGCAAGTTTCAAACGGAGGCTACTTGTTGGGGCTTTTTAATATAACAAGCGCAATTTACAAAAACTTGCGTCGATAATTTGAAATTTTGCTGCTGACAGTCGTCCGCGTTTTATTTCATAAGATATTCATACTTCATTCATACATAGATAGTTTGAAACTTGCATTGAACTAGAATTGTATGGGCTATAAAACTGCATACGCAAAAATTTTCTAAAAATTCAGAATAAAAAGTTGAAATCTTGGTGAAAATTTGTTGAATTTTCCTAAATTTTGTATAGTTTTGGTTAAAGCGTAGACGATATTTTTATAAAAAAAAAAATCAAAAAAAAATAGCTGGAGAAATATACGAATATTTAAGAAAAATTTATATAAAAATAACAACAAAAAATTTAGCTCGAAAAACGTTACGAATATTTGTAGAAAATCTACACGTGGTCACTTGTTTGAGTCACTGTATGTAGCTGCAGTGGCGTTTAATACCCGTGGATAATTTAACTACAAAGCATAAAATGTTTAAGCGCAATAAATTTTTAATTGCTCGTAAATACTTGGTGTGAAAGTAATTCGCAGAAATAATACATGCATATACATACATACATGCATACACTATGTGCTTGTGTTTTATATAAATACATACACACGTTTTATTTTACTCTACTTTTTTTTCTGAGAATATTATGCGAACTTTGGGAAAGAAATTTCAAAAATTCTTTTGCTTTTTGCCATCGGAGAAAAACAGAAATACCAAAGAAAATTATTTTGTTTTTAATATTCAGCAAGGAAGTAAAATCACAAGGAAGTATGCCCGACAGTTTAACGGCTTCTTATGAGCAGTGGAAAAATGTACTATTTAAATTTGTTTCGATTGCACTCAAATTTGGTTTAAGCCCTACTTTCACTTAAAATTTTCTAAAGATAGACTTATGTATTTTAGCAAAAAGCGTAAATCGGAAACTGGTTAAAATTTACCTACTCCACGCTTACTAATGAAATAATAGGCGTTCCATGGTGTTAAAAATGAGCCAAATATGCAAATTTTTTATGTAAAACTTCCTTTTTGAAGTTAAAGTTATTGCTGCCACGCCCATTCGAACTAGGTACCTCTAAACTGAGCGGATGTATCGAGTGCACTTTCAAAGGTATTCCATCCGCTCAGACTCCCTTCTAAAAAAAAAATGCACCTTTGTACCACAGTTCTGACTAATCGGATCGGTTATAAATATTCGCCACACTGTCGACACAGAGAATAAAGAAGAAAAGCAAAGAATCAAATCAATACATCTATACAGAGAAAATGATACAGGTAAAACGCAGGTTTTTAAAAGAAATTGTAAAATAAATTTTTTTGATATAATTTTATAATCATGCAAAATAAAAAATACAGTTAAAACGAAACATTCGCACACAGAAACGATCATTATAATACATTCGCTTTTTTTACCAAAGAGAACAAACTAAATTCAAAACTAAAATGAAACATTTTAGAATATTGTCCCAACGAGTTGTACTGCGACACAATTTTCAACAAGTAAAATATAAATAGTTACTTTTAAATAAAAAACATTAATATCTTTTCAGTCAATTACGCATGAAAAATATTTAAAACTAAAATGTTTTGCATTGGAATTTAAAAATCTACCTAGCTATAATGCAAAACATTTCATATTTTTGTCGAAAAAATTCTGTTCAGATAAATAAGTTAGTACAATCTCTAGAAAATGCGATTAAGTAGATATATACAAACAATACTGCCATTCTAGCCACCTAACTATATAGAAGGGACATTGGTGATACGGTGGACTAATTTGATCGAAAAAAGCTTTGGTAAGAGTAACAACAAAAAATAATAATTCGAATGGGTTCTTAAATAATAATTTAATACTTTCTTATTTTAAATTAGAGGATTTGATCAGCGTGAAGCAAAATCAGGAGGCCCAGCTTGGGCGTAAGGCAAGAAAATCTGTATGTATGTTTATAGTATATGTAAAACATCAGTATTTTATTTATTAAATTTTGTAACTTATTTATAAGTATGTATACATCAATATATTTTTGACAATGTACATACATATATACCAAATGATTTGTTTTTATTTAGTAAAAATAAAGTTTGAATATCATATTTGAAAAGGCATATTTTTAAAATGAAGAAAAAACATTTTATTATTTTATTCAATTATCAAACGATCGTTTTTAAAGACGATTTGAAAATGGATTTTGAAAATTGAATTGAAAATTTTCTTTCTCAAAATTTTAATAAATGTTGTAGGTGCAAAACCTGGGTCAAAACCTTTTTAAAAGTAAAACGTTCCATACAAATATTAAAACGAAAATTTCTCTGTGTGCAGCATTGGCCTCTACATTAGGGCGGGCCGAAAAACACAACATGTTTGATACGAAAATAAATACTTATATGTATACTAGAGAATTTTTTTTTTTTAAACCAACTAATTCTTCGAGTATGTTCGCATGCGTGAATATGTAAGTTAGGTTGGCAGAAAATTCTGGCCTCCAATTTGAAAAAAAAAAATCTTTGTATAAGGAGGAATGAGTATTTTATCAAACGGCTTAGATACACTTTTAGCGAAATTAAACTAAACTCGCTCTCTCTATATAAAAAATTACCATTAGTTTCCTAACCAGTACAAGAAACATCTATCTGTATCTGGATATGTAAAGTATCTTATGACAAGTGTGTGTGTGTGCGTATGTGGGTGGTGACCAGCAATTTTCAGTTTGTTTAATTTAAAAACATAATTTTTCTAAATTCTACTGTCTGTCACTGCAGCGATGCCTTCCCCACACTTTTACCCCAGCTAAATAACACCAAAAGCACAAAGCATTGAATATATGTATTTATGAAAAACTGTCATGTCAAAAAGAAAAATGCTTTATTTACTTTAGTGCGCCGTTATGTGGGCAAACATTCCTCCACAAATACTTACAAATGTATGCACATACATATTTAAAAATACCTATTTTGAATTCAAGCCCACATATCACCAACTTACTCGGCGTATGATAAACTTGAATTGGTGCAGAAATGCCTGGTTGGTCGGTTACCTTCTGTATGTTTCGAGTATTCTATGTATGTACGTATATATGTATGTATGTATGTACACAAGGAAAATATTTGTATATGGATTGTCGCATAAAGTGTCGCGCGATAGCAGCCAACAGGAAAGCAAACGTGTAGGTAATAAACACTTCGGATCAAAAGTAAAGACCAAAAATCAAACTTTAAAAAGGAGGTTGTATTGTTGAGGACAAGGGAGCAAAACCCAAAAGAACATATATATGTATGTATGTACATTAAAGTGGTCCAAAAATGTATGTAAAAAAATTAAGTTGGAATTTTAATGCCGGCACCCCTAGGATTGTTCTATATCGAAAGAAATATACGCCTATTTTTTTATTTTGAAATCAAAAAATATTTATGGGGTACTCAAAGCGCTCAAAGTTTTCCATGTATTTTATATGGAGAAAAAACCATTTTTCGTAGAAATGGTATAAAACTCTTAAAAATCAATATTTTTCGATCGGAAAACTTTTCTTGTCTTCAGGAGATTCCCAGTAATAATACGCAATTGTCTCTTTAACCATTTTTTTCATAGTAACTATATTTTATAGGTCCTCCAAAACCCCTAGAAAATGCAATGGAAAAATCTGTAATCATAAAAAAAATTAAAATTCCTACTCAATTTTTTTGGACCACTCTAATGTACATATGTGCATATGGATACTTTAATGTGCAAGCAAACTAGTATAAACGTCAGCCTTCAAATTGTCGCTTATCAAGAGTCAGCAGTCAGTCAGTTCGGCCGTTTCTTGATAGCGCTGAAAAGACATTAGGCCTTTAAACTTTAAGCAATTAAAGTAAAACCTTAAAATTAGAAAAGCTGGGGCCAAGCAGTGGCAACTGAATAGAAGATTCTATTTAGCGCAGCGTTAAAGTAAGTAAAAAAATATGTAATAAAATTGCCCAGACATAAATCGATCAAAATTTTCCATACTTTTGTTTTTTTCCATAAAATTTAGTACAACCAAATTGTATTAATGCTGTCTGTTAGGTTTTTACGATGCGGCTAAATACTTCGAGATAAGACCGTCGGTAGTTTTTTTTTCGATTTCAAGTAATTAAAAATTTGTGATCGAATTAATAAACATATTTGCTTAATGATAGATTACTTAGTTTAATTTTTGAGGCGCAATGCCATCTTTCAACAAGCAATAAACGTCTACACAGTGGCGTGAGCGACTGAAAGCCAGCGATTATTTTCAAAGAAGAACTAAAACCAAAATGACCACGTTGTATACTTATAAAAAAACAAAAATGAAAGGTGCAAACATACATCACAAGACAATAAATAGCACATCAAAATTTGGAAGATTCCAAGTTGAATGCGCTCTCTGGACAACGTGAGCAAGCCAGCATGTCACCTTTCCAGGTCCTTTCCACTTTGCGATAGATCGCGCAACGCCTGCTTTGTGAATTGATATAGGGACCTCAGAAGTTACTTGCTGAGACATGTTGTCCCTAATTAAAATGAGAAGCCGAAATACCGGAGTTCGAATAGTTTCAAAATGCTTGCCTACAGGAAGAGCTCTTGAAAATTTTATCAGTAATTTAAGCGATTAGGGGATGCTTTAAAAGGAAAAAAATGCCTCTAACAACAAGCACGGTGACCTAAGTATATACAAAGTTACCGTTGTCCAGAGCGTGCTACGTAAAATTATGAAAGAAATAATTTATACATCCTGAAACCAGTACCTGCAGAAAATTAAACCCGAACTCCAGTTCAACGACGGCGTTGATGTACTCAGACTATAATGGGGTGCAAATAGTAATTTCGCAACTAAAAAACAACAAAACTGCTGCAGCTGACGGCCTGCCACCTGCGGCAGGCAAATACGAAGAGTAGTTAAGTTGCAAGTGGATGGATTATTCGAATAACATTTCATCAAATACGCGCGTGGGAAATCTCGCGCAACCGAGTCCAGCTAGTAAAAAAAATAAAATTTTGATCGTTGACCTTCGAAGTGATTGGCCTTAAGAATATTTGTAAGTATGTATGTACATACATATTGGTGCAACAAAATTGCATAGCCCGATTCAGCTCGTCCCAGCGACATACAACTCCTCCATTCCCAAATACATACACACATACATACATATTGGGTTCAAAATTTTAAGCAATAAATAAATAAAAAATTTCAAGGCCTTCACGCAGGGTGCAACAAATCATTCAGTTTTATACGAGCACTGGTAAATAAACATATATCACAAACTTTTAATAGAAAAAGTCCTCCCAACCAACCACTTGTCTTCACAAAAATGACACAAATTTATGGCTTAACTGCTCAGCGTGATCTAAAATATATATATAAGTATTTTTAATTGCGTATTATATTTGATGCATAGGAATATAGTATTTATTATATCTTAGTAAATTTAATTTTTGACTGCCCCCGCATAGCCAGCAGCGTAAAACACGTGTAGCCTAGACCCTAGGCGCTGTCACAGACTGTGTATGCATGAACATATGTATGTATGTATGTATATATTCAGTGCATACAAGGCACTATATACATATAAATATATTTTCTATTTTTACAATAAACTATGCTATGCTGTGTTATTTTCCAATCAGTGCGAACACATTCGCCTGTCAATTACCATACGTTTCAACGGCATTTCACACTAAACTATGCGACAAATCGCCCTTAACTGATGTGTGTATGTACATATGTACCCTGCAGGAAAAGCTACTAGTTATGAACTAGTATACTACCAGTTACCTATGCAGCTCAACTAATTCGTCCTCCATCATTTTTCCATGCTAGATTTTGGTATTTTAAACATGTCCCAGCAAATGTAAGTAGAAATACCTACTAGTAGCAGCACACCAGTTAATATTATTGTATGCCGACTCATCCCGGCGAAAGGATAAGTATGTATGCCTGTATGCCGTTTTGCTCGCGGCGTTTTGACAGTCACAATGATCGACAGATCGGAGATACCAGGTGGAATCCTCGGGAAGCGACATTTTTTTTCTTTTTTAATATATTTTCTTTTTTTTGTTTAAGGTTTCAATTGCAATTTTTTAATTTACTTTTTTTTTAATATAAATAATTTGAATCTCATTTAGTTTTTATGAAACAAGCATTTGTTTACGTTCTTTTCTCAAATGAAATTTGATTTACAAATTATTAACTTATATTCAAATTTAAATAATTTACATTAATTTACATTGATTCAATTAGAAAACTCTTAACCACCTGCAAGCATATTCGAACCTGCGATCTGATAACTAGAATCGCTAATGCTCCCCCGACGCCAAAGCCGATATTTATTGGACATCGACTTCAGCCGATCACATAAATTATTAGAAATTGTCGAACTGGTAGGCCATCGCTTTAGCTCAGACTAGTTAACGAACTGGTATTTTTACTAACTGGTTTCACTTTTCGCTGCAGGGGAGGTACAAGAAAGTAAATATGTGTGTATAGGTACAAATTTTCCGCGTTCACTTGTCGTATGTATGTATGTATGTATGTCTGCATACATATATGAGCCTAGGTTGTATTTGCTTGCTGACAATTTTCTTTTCTTTGTGCATAGTTCTGTAAGTAAGTATACTTACTCTTTAGCTTCGTATAATATATCTTCTTTAGCACGTCAATTTTAGACCCGTCAGATTAATGTAAAAATCGCTTTGTCGTTAAAATAAGTTTTTTTGGTTAAAAATTGTCATGTTGAGTTCTTTAGAAAACATTAAATTCTAGCCAAAGCATCAAACAGAAGTTTTTAAGTTATTAATAGGCGCATACAAATAGTTAGGTGTTAATATATGTATATAGTGCATATATGTATCT
>NW_023458566.1:22081703-22088575 GCF_013731165.1 Rhagoletis pomonella | reverse complement strand
AGATACATATATGCACTATATACATATATTAACACCTAACTATTTGTGTGCGCCTATTAATAACTTAAAAACTTCTCTTTGATGCTTTTGCTAGAATTTAATGTTTTCTAAAGAACTCAACATGACAATTTTTAACCAAAAAACTTATTTTAACGACAAAGCGATTTTTACATTAATCTGACGGGTCTAAAATTGACGTGCTAAAGAAGATATATTATACGAAGCTAAAGAGTAAGTATACTTACTTACAGAACTATGCACAAAGAAAAGAAAATTGTCAGCAAGCAAATACAACCTAGGCTCATATATGTATGTATGTAGACATACATACATATATACGACAAGTGAACGCGGAAAATTTGTACCTATACACACACATATTTACTTTCTTGTACCTACCCTGCCGCGAAAAGTGAAACCAGTTAGTAAAAATACCACTTCATTAACTAGTCTGAGCTAGCGATGGCCTACCGGTTCGACAATTTCTAATAATTTATATGATCGGCTGAAGTCGATGTCCAATAAATATCGGCTTTGGCGTCGGGGGAGCATTAGCGATTCTACTTATCAGAGCGCAGGTTCGAAAATGCTTGCAGGTGGTTAAGATCTTTCTAATTGAATCAATGTAAATTGATGTAAATTATTTCAGCGTAAATATAAGTTAATAATTTGTAAATCTAATTTCATCTAAAAAAGAACGTAAACAAATGTTTGTTGCATAAAAACTAAAGGATTCAAAGAATTATTCATATTTAAAAAAAGTAAATTAAAAAATTACAATTGAAAACTTAAACAAAAAAAAATTTATTAAAAAAGAAAAAAATGCCGCTGCCTGAGGATTCCAACCTAGTATCTCCGGAATGGCACGTTAGTGCTTTTCTCTGTCGGTCATTGTGACTGTCAGAGCGCCGCGAGCAAAACGGCATAAAGGCATACATACTTATCCTTTCGCCGGGATGAGTCGGCATACAATAATATTAACTGGTGTGACGCTACTAGTAGGTATTTCTACTTAAATTTGCTGGGACATGTTTAAAATACCAAAATCTAGCATGGAAAAATGATGGAGGACGAATTAGTTGCGCTGCATAGGTAGATAACTGGTAGTATACTAGTACACAACTAGTGGCTTTTCCTGCAGGGTACATATGTACATACACACATCAGTTAAGGGCGATTTGTCGCATAGTTTAGTGTGAAATACCGTTGAAACGTATGGTAATTGACAGGCGAATGTGTTCGCACTGATTGGAAAATAACACAGCATAGTTTATAGTAAAAATAGAAAATATATTTATATGTATATAGTGCCTTGTATGCACTGAATATATACATACATACATACATACATATGTTCATGCATACACAGTCTGTGCCAGCGCCTAGGGTCTAGGCTACACGTGTTTTACGCTGGCTGCTGGCTATGCGGGGGCAGTCAAAAATTAAATTTACTAAGATATATTAAATACTATATTTCTATGCATCAAATATAATACGCAATTAAAAATACTTATATATTTTAGATCACGCTGAGCAGTTAAGTCATAAATTTGTGTCATCTTTGTGAAGACAAGTGGTTGGTTGGGACGACTTTTTCTATTAAAAGTTTGTGATATATGTTTATTTACCAGTGCTCGTATAAAACTGAATGATTTGTTGCACCCTGCGTGAAGGCCTTGAAATTTTTTTTTTATTTATTGCTTAAAATTTTGAACCCAATATGTATGTATGTGTGTATGTATTTGGGATTGGAGGAGTTTTATGTTGGAGGGAGTTTGCTGTATGTCGCTGGGACGAGCTGAATCGGGCTATGCAATTTTGTTGCACCAATATGTATGTACATACTTACAAATATTCTTAAGGCCAATCACTTCGAAGGTCAACGATTAAAATTTTATTTTTTTTACTAGCTGGACTCGGTTGCGCGAGATTTCCCACGCGCGTATTTGGTGAAATGTTATTGGAATAATCCATCCACATGCAACTTGACTACTCTTCGTATTTACATGCCTCAGGTGGCAGGCCGTCAGCTCCGGCAGTTTTGTTGTTTTTTAGTTGCGAAATTACTATTTGCACCCCATTATAGTCTGAGTACATCAACGCCGTCGTTGAACTGGAGTTCGGGTTTAATTTTCTCCAGGTACTGGTTTCAGGATGTATAAATTATTTCTTCCATAATTTTACGTAGCACGCTCTTTTTATTGTCTTGTGATGTATGTTTGCACCTTTCATTTTATTTTTTTATAATATATATATACAACGTGGTCATTTTGCCTTTAGTTCTTCTTTTAAAATAATCGCTGGTTTTCAGTCGCTCACGCCACTGTGTAGACGTTTATTGCTTGTTGAAAGATGGCATTGCGCCTCAAAAATTAAACTAAGTAATCTATCATTAAACAAATATGTATGTTTATTAATTCGATCACAAATTTTTAATTACTTGAAATCGAAAAAAAACTACCGACGGTCTTATCTGGAAGTATTTAGCCGCATCGTAAAAACCTAACAGACAGCATTAATACAATAGGGGTATTCTCGAAGTCTTGCACGATGCACGGATTGCACGAAATGCAAAAATACTATTCCAAATTTCGAAGAGTACGAGAACACCCCATTGCAAAGTGGTAGCATGCATGGGGAGCAAGCAGCGAAATTATGTATCAAATACAATAACAAGAGACAGCAAAAAAAAATTAAGTGAGCGAGATGAGAGGAATGAGAGAAATATGTAGCAATTCCAACAACAAAACAACTAGCACAGGGTCGCTATTATCTTGCTATGCTATTTTGCAAAATATATACATGGGTTTCGACGTTGCATATTTTGCAGCGATAGGAAATGTTGTTTCCCATGAATTTTCTTGTTGTGTGTTTGCAATTTATGCAATCCGTGCAATCCGTGCTACGTGCAATGGCTTTGCAAGATTTGGAGAATACCCCTAATTTGATTATACTAAATTTTATGGAAAAAAACAAAAGTATGGAAAATTTTGATCGATTTCTGTCTGGGCAATTTTATTACATATTTTTTTTTATTTACTTTAACGCTGCGCTAAATAGAATCTATTCAGTTGCCGCTTCTTGGCCCCAGCTTTTCTAATTTTAAGGTTTTACTTTAATTGCTTAAAGTTTAAAGGCCTAATGTCTTTTCAGCGCTATCAAGAAGCGGCCGAACTGACTGCTTGCTGACTCTTGATAAGCGACAATTTGAAGGCTGACGTTTATACTAGTTTGCTTGCACATTAAAGTATCCATATGCACATATGTACATTAGAGTGGTCCAAAAAAATTAAGTAGGAATTTTAATTTTTTTTATGATTACAGATTTTTCCATTGCATTTTCTAGGGGTTTTGGAGGACCCATAAAATATAGTTACTATGAAAAAATGGTTAAAGAGACAATTGCGTATTATTACTGGGAATCTCCTGAAGACAAGAAAAGTTTTCCGATCGAAAAATATTGATTTTTAAGAGTTTTATACCATTTCTACGAAAAATGTTTTTTTCTCCATATAAAATACATGGAAAACTTTGAGCGCTTTGAGCACCCCATAAATATTTTTTGATTTCAAAATAAAAAAATAGGGGTATATTTCTTTCGATATAGAACAATCCTAGGGGGTGGCGGCATTAAAATTCCAACTTAATTTTTTTTACATACATTTTTGGACCACTTTAATGTACATACATACATGTATATGTTCTTTTGAGTTTTGCTCCCTTGTCCTCAACAATACAACCTCCTTTTTAAAGTTTGATTTTTGGTCTTTACTTTTGATCCGAAGTGTTTATTACCTACACGTTTGCTTTCCTGTTTGCTGCTATCGCGACACTTTATGCGACAATCCATATACAAATATTTTCCTTGTGTGCATACATACACATACACATGTATACGTACATACATAGAATACTCGAAACATACAGAAGGTAACCAACCAGGCATTTCTGCACCAACTCAAGTTTATCATACGCCGAGTAAGTTGGTGATATGTGGGCTTGAATTCAAAATAGGTATTTTTAAATGTGTATGTGCATACATTTGTAAGTATTTGTGGAGGAATGTTTGCACACATAACGGCGCACTAAAGTAAATAAAGCATTTTTCTTTTTGACATGACAGTTTTTCATAAATATATTCAATGCCTTGTGCTTTTGTTGTTATTTAGCTGGGGTAAAAGTGTGGGGAAGGCATCGCTGCAGTGACAGACAGTAGAATTTAGAAAAATTATGTTTTTAAATTAAACAAACTGAAAATTGCTGGTCACCACCCACATACGCACACACACACACTTGTCATAAGATACTTTACATATCCAGATACAGATAGATGTTTCTTGTACTGGTAAGGAAACTTATGGTAATTTTTTATATAGAAAGAGCAAGTTTAGTTTAATTTCGCTAAAAGTGTATCTAAGCCGTTTGATAAAATATTCATTCCTCGTCATAGAGAGGTTTTTTTTCAAATTGGAGGCCAGAATTTTCTGCCAACCTAATTTACATATTCACGCATGCTAAAATAACGAACATAATCGAAGAATTAGTTGGTTAAAAAAAAAAAAACAAATTCTTTAGTATACATATAAGTATTTATTTTCGTATCAAACATGTTGCGTTTTTCGATCCGCCCTAATGTAGAGGCCAATGCTGCACACAGAGAAATTTTCGTTTCAATAGTTGTATGGAACGTTTTACTTTTAAAAAGGTTTTGACCCAGGTTTTGCACCTGCAACATTTATTAAAATTTTGAGAAAGAAAATTTTCAATTCAATTTTCAAAATCCATTTTCAAATCGTCTTTAAAAACGATCGTTTGATAATTGAATATACGCATGTTGAAATGCAATCCTAAAATGTTTTTTCTTCATTTTAAAAATATGCCTTTTCAAATATGATATTCAAACTTTATTTTTACTAAATAAAAACAAATCATTTGGTATATATGTATGTATGTACATTGTCAAAAATATATTGATATATACATACTTATAAATAAGTTACAAAATTTAATAAATAAAATATAGATGTTTTACATATACTATATACATACATACAGATGTTCTTGCCTTACTTCAAAGCTGGGCCTCCTGATTTTGCTTCACGTTGGCCAAATCCTGTCATTTAAAATAAGAAATTATTCAATTATTATTTAAGAACCCATTATAATTATTATTATTATTTTTTGTTGTTACTCTTACCAAAGCTTTTTTCGATCAAATAAGTCCACCGTATCACCAATGCCCCTTCTATATAGTTAGGTGGCTAGAATGACAGTATTGTTTGTATATATCTACTTAATCGTATTTTCTGAAGATTGAACTAACTTATTTATCTGAACAGAATTTTTTCAACAAATCATGCAAACATATGAAATGTTTTGCATTATAGCTAGGTAGCTTTTTAAATTCCACTGCAAAACATTTATGGTATTTTTGAGTTAATTTGTCCCCTCTGTTACCGGTCCACTCTGTGACTTATTAACTCCAAAAACTCCAAAAATTAAAAAAAATACTGCTGGTTATGGATTCCTATTGTTGATACCATCCGTAACCACATGAGGCCAATTATAAACATATTTGGCAAACTTAATTTTTAAAAATTACAAAATTCAGAATGGTCATGTTTTTTAAGAACGACCCATGTACATAAGTCTATCTTTAGAAAAATTCATATGCATATGTAAATATCTATTTCCTTTTAAATGAAAGTAGGGCTTAAACCAAATTTGAGTGCAATCGAAACAAATTTAAATATTACATTTTTCCACTGCTCATAAGAAGTCGTTAAACTGTCGGGCATACTTCCTTGTAATTTTACTTCCTTGCTGAATATTAAAAACAAAATAATTTCCTTTGGTATTTCTGTTTTTCTCCGATGGCAAAAAGCAAAAGAATTTTTGAAATTTCTTTCCCAAAGTTCGCATAATATTCACATAAAAGTAGAAGAAAATAAAACGTGTGTATGTATTTATATAAAACACAAGCACATAGTGTATGCATGTGTGTATATACATGTATTATTTCTGCGAATTACTTTCACACCAAGTATTTACGAGCAATTAAAAATTTATTGCGCTTAAACATTTTATGCTTTGTAGTTAAATTATCCGCGGGTATTAAACGCCACTGTAGCTACATACAGTGACTCAAACAAGTGACCACGTGTAGATTTTCTACAAATATTCGTAATGTTTTTCGAGCTAAATTTTGTTGTTGTTCTTTTTATATAAAAAACAGTTTAAAATTTTATACAAAATTTAGGAAAATTCAACAAATTTTCATCAAAATTTCAACTTTTTATTCTGAATTTTTAGAAAATTTTTGCGTATGCAGTTTTATAGCCCATACAATTCTAGTCCAATGCAAGTTTCAAACGGCTAAAAAATCGCGTTGATTATTGAGAATCTATGTATGAAGTATGAATATCTTATGAAATAAAACGCGGACGACTGTCAGCAACAAAATTTCAAAATATCGAGGCAAGTTTTTGTAAATTGCGCTTGTTATATTAAAAAAAAAACCTTAACAAGTCGCCTCCGTTTGAAACTTGCACTTCATTAGACTAAAATTGTATGGCCTATAAAACTGCATACCTAAAAAATTTCTAAAAATTCAGAATGAAAAATTGAAATTTTGATGAAAAATGTTGAATTTTCCTAAATTTTGTATAAAGTTTGAAACTGTATGGTTTGGGTTAAAGCGTAGACGTTATTTTTATAAAAAAAAAAAAAAAATTGCTGGAGAAATATACGAATATTTAAGAAAAATTTGTTTGAGTCACTGTACATATGTAAATACATTTGAGTGGGAGTGCAAATTTTTATTTCAACCTCAAAGCTAGTTATTCGCAATATTTAATTAATTAATTAGCATA
>NW_023458566.1:22060238-22081603 GCF_013731165.1 Rhagoletis pomonella | reverse complement strand
ACAAATAGTTAGGTGTTAATATATGTATATAGTGCATATATGTATCTACATACATACTTAAGTATTTCCGTTGAGTAACGAACAGTGCGGTTATTTATGAGAAGAAAAATATGTACCTATATGATCCCGAATTCCCTTTTTTTAATTCAACAGCTGCTGGGCAGTACATAATTTCAACTGAAAAGAATTTTTGGCGTGTGTAAGAATATGCACTGTAATGGTGTGTGTATAAATATGAACTGCCTCCATTTTGTTGCCATTTTTTAAGTTTTTCGTAATTGGCTTAAAATTTAGGAGGTGTATGAGTCAAACGGACCTCAGATTCGTACTCAGTGGGTCGAAATACACACTACTTTTTTTTTGTGTGCCGGAGTTATCAAAAGCTAACGAACTCCTAAAGAATACAAGTTTATTAAATCAATTATAAACTAAATTACTAATTGTTTTTAAAAGGATATAAAAACTCAAGTAACTGCACATAAAGGCTTTAAAAGCGAACCCATATATGTAGATTCGTAGTACTATTAAAAACTCACCATAGTTGCAATAAATCGTCAAAGCTTATGCAACAAATCTGTTATTTTTAACCAATTACAAATATAAATGGTAAGTAATTGGCGTAATAAAACAAGCACATGATGCACTTTTCCCATTCATACAAACACACACATACGAGTTCAATGAAAACACATACATATATCTATGTGTTTACATAATGCTCTTAAAAACAAAAGGAGTGATCTTTTTATAGAGCGCAACTTGGCACATATTCGTGTTCTCTCATCTCATATCACTTATTTTTGAATATCTCATACACCTAAACCTCCGCTCAAAAATTATTTGTAAGCTAACTCAAAGCTCGTTTATGCGTGCTCATTGTAAGCCAGAATCAAACCCAAGTATTTACCCAACAAGCGAGTCTACAGGGGCAGCGAGAGGACACAATTTCTTTCGGAACAGTAAATGGTTACGTAGACAATAATGATACTTTGGTGAAACCCATAGAGGGCATTCAGCACGCACAACCATACCTACAAGCATAGGCAGCTCCTTAGACTGTCTTTGAGTTAACCACAAATGGTGAGTGGCAATTCAACCCTCTTCCTAACACGTTAATCGCATCAAGATTACCTTTACTTAACAACTCTCCAACTATAGAATTGTCCGCAAGGCTGCTGGGGCCTGATACCACTATAAGACTATTTTGAAAATTTGTATTACTACACAAGTAAGGCAGGATGTCAGGTACTCCTTCCACATTTTTGAATGCACCATAAATAAGATCAGCGTATAAGAACACCGCTTTACTATCAGCGCATATGCTTACCTCTCTTACTGACATCACACTCTTGAGCAGTAGGTATACTACCTGAACTTGATGTTAATAGAGAGCTTATGCCAGAAGACCCTACCACAAACGTTTCCATAAGACTTCGCTCCATGTGTTTGGAGAACCCCAGCGATTCGTATAGACAAGGGCGGTATCGTTTAATCAAGGCCCAGACGCTGAGCTTGTTAGACTTGTAGTTTCCCTGAGCCTGATTGCAGCAGTTTTTCCGACAATATCATCTGGCTCTATGTTCAGCATGGACTTGAAAACGACGGCCTGTTATACCTACTCTAACTGCCTAATTAGAGAAGCTCTCTTTAGTAAAGAGTTTTTACCAAATTATACCAGACAAGGAATCCCTTAAACATGATAGACTTAGCTATGGTGGCATAGAGCCAAGAAATTATTTTGGCCCAGATACCTCTGCTGCTATCAATAGTTAGCCTGCAGCAGTATAAGACAATGTTAAGGCTACACGACAAGTTCCTACTACTGGCCAGGCCTAATTCCGACACGGGAAGACTTGCGTTGCAGACCTTGCACTTCCTCGGGGATAAAACCGGTTCTGTCTTGCTAGGATTGACGAGGAGTTCGCGGATAACTACCCACTTAAACACCTAAGCCTGGTGTTAAGATTGGGTCAGATAGCATGGAGTATCCAGAAAACGATTCTTAACTATAAGTGCTACGTCGGCCGCGTAGAAAATCCCCGGACCCCCTGGCACCATCTTTTCATATTTTTCTTTAAATCATTCGGATTTCATTTAACTTTATCCCTCCTTCTTCTCTTTGTTCCCTTTAATATTTTTTTTTTTAACGAGTGCTAGCTGTTGCTATGAAAATTAAATCACTCACACCCTCTGCTTCTCATCACCAAACTGAATGCCTCCTTTTGCTACTGATATGTACTTACATATTTGGTTCAAATTCCAAATTGTTTATTTAAGTCGTTCTCTGCTCATATTTCACTATGTTTCTTTTTTCGCAAAGAACATTGAACGAGAACGCTCTTCACGACGAAGGCATCTAAAATAACAGTAATGTAGCTTAATTGAAAGTCCCTCTGCGTTGCCCATTAATCGATTAGGGCTACCCCCCAAGCGTGCCAAGGGTACTCACAGCGGTGGGAGGTCTACCATATATGTAAATATTTCGGTGTGCCTCCAGCTCTTATGTAAACACTCGTGCGGCACACAGTAGCAACCCCAGCAATTTGTATGCAAATTGTGTTTATTTGTATAGTATAGTGACTTATCTCATACATACATAATATATTCACACACACACACACACATGTAAATACAGTTGCATATGCATATATGTATGTATGTATATATTTTCAATAGACTTTTTCTAAACATTCGCGATTGTTTGCAAATTGTTTTGTTTTGAAATTGCACACCAACGTCGCGGCGCTGAAACGTCAAATGGCTGCTCTCGTTATTTGTTATTGTGTTTATGTTATGACATAATTTGTTGTCTCACATTTCAATGCGAATTGAATTCGACTGCAAGAGCGTACGCTGACAAAACAGCAGCCCGACCCCGACCCCGACCCCCACCCGCCTTACGTGGACGTTGATGGCGTTGGCAGCGTCGAGAGCAAAGTGCGCAACGTAACCATTTTGTGATGTCATACCATTGTTGCTCACATCAAAGGATCGAGTTCGCACATGCAGCGATTAGCATTAAAATCGAGAGTTCGCTAATTGACGACGATATCCAAACAGTCTATAATTGCCTTCACTAATGGCACTTGTTGAGCGATTTAGACATTGAATGTAGCTTCCACATACATACATACATACATACTGACCACGTAGTTTTACTTGTGCAACATTTGAATGCGACGACTTTTGATCTGTTGCAAATTTGCTTTGTATTTACTTTAATTGGCGCTGTTGCTGATAAATTTTGGCTTTGAATGCGATTTGTCTAAATGGCTACTAGCCGCAGCCAGTACAAGCCGGTCTCTCTTTTCACACAGACAAAGTGCAAATTAAGCACATTTGCAAAATTTTCCGGCAATTTCTGACTTTGTCATTGAGTACACAAACATTGATTGCCCCTGATTGAGTTTATTAGCACCAAAAAACTTCAAAAAATTCTCTCTCTCTGATTAATGTCAAAACGGTGTTGTACTTGAATTGAGCTATCTGCTGATCAATTGCTTATTATAAGTAAGTAGTAATCGTACGATTGTCTAGTCAGTCTAGTGATGACGTCAATGTTTTGAACTTTTATGATCGCTAGCACGCTCTCAACCATTACAGTGCTGGCAACTTGCTCTGTTGTACGCAACAGCACCTCCCTCCGAGATCCAGAAGAAATTCATTTTCCGTAAAGTCTGTTTGATTGCGAATGCGACTTGTTAGACAATTTTCCATCTTCTTATAACTTATACCAGACAGAGGAATTTCTATTTTTTTCACAATCATGCATACTTCTAGGCAAAATTTATTCCCCTACTGAATGCCGAGATGGCCCAGCGTTATAGAGTTTAACTCAATGGACACCTGGATATTAGCAAAGTCTGCAAATTGCAAAAAAAGAACATCATTCCAAACATGGTAGATACTCGTATATCAAAGAAACCTTTTATCCTATCAAAGCTCTAGTTTAACAGGCTCTCACAAAACCCTTCCCTAGCAGGGCCTATGTAGGTTCATAGGCGACATCATACTCGACCATTGTTGGACTATGTGTGCGGGTTTTGCTCTTTAGTCATTTCAATCTGACCAAACTGTGACTTTATTTAAGTTCGTTTTTACCAAATAGTGTAATCTGTTCTATATAGCAAAAAGTACCCAAGTGCTAAAGCATGACTGAATAAGGGGTTCACATTGTGGAACTCTTCTTTTAAAAGTGTATTAAAAGATTCAGTGCAATATAGAATAACAAGGGGGGTATCAAATATAAGACAAAATTCTTTAGAATTAAGAAAGATTAAATTTTTTGGTGCATAAGGGCTGATGGGCGGATGTGGTCCATCCGCATCCTCGAACTTCGTCCTCCTAACTTTGTTGGCTTAAAATAATAAAATTAAATAAAAAGGCATTTTCAATACCTATTCGATCTTGCAAACCAAAAACACTTTAATATTTTTAAATTCTACCGATTTTTTCCTTTTTAAATTCGTGAGTATATTGATTGCTTCATGTGTTCTGAAATTTGTTTTTTTGTTTTTGTCGCACGGTATTATACCCTGTTTAATAATCGATCAAAGTTTTATAGCTCTTTCTTTTGGTTTGAAGTATAGTACACATAAGGTAAGAATTTATTTTTATTTGGTGGCATTTTTTTCATCACAAGCAGTTTCTTAACGATTTATTTTCATATATTTTTTTAGGAAATTTCGATAAGATATCCACCATACTTCTATTTCTGGCATGTATTTGGTTATGTGTATGTTTGTACGCAAATATTTACATACATATATGTATAGGTATATCCTCAATCATTTCCCTGCAGGGAAACCGCGGACTAGTGAATCACATTTCTAGTTCCGTACTAGGCCTTTGTCGTCAAAAAGGAACTAGCCCGATAGGAACTATATCCCCTCCAGTAGAAAATCGGCGAAAAGTGGTACTAATTTGTTTCAGTTTTTTTCACTAGAAATCTATATCTAAAGTGACGAATTTAGAACTGGTTCGGAACTATAGAAAAAGGGATGCAGAACGAACTAGATCTTATTTGTCGAACTTTGAACTAGTTCGTAACTATCGAATAAGGCATGCAGCGGGGGGCTTGTTTACTTTACATAGATATGTGTTCGGCGGCTTTTTCGTTCATATACGCTTCTATTCTGTGCTTCGCAGATGCTTTTTCATAGCTTGGTAATACAAAACTAAAATTTGTGTTAACATTTCAACATCCTGAGACAGACTGGAATCTAAGAAATAACAGCGAGCACCTCTGCAAACTCAACTACAGCTAAAGATATGTAAACGTACATTTCTTACAATCATTCAAACAAATTTAATTTCAAATTGAAACACATTTCTTCCAAAATTACTTAAAATCGCACACACGGAAGAACCAAAAAGATTGAAAAATCATGATACTTTTTTCTTTCGTCTGTCGATTTCAGAACTGGTTCGGAACTATAGAATTTAGGACTAGTTCGAAACTATCGAGAAAGGGATGCAGCGGGGGGGCATGTTAAATTCGCCAGTTGCTTGCATGCAAAAGAGATTTATCGCGAACCAGTACTGGGTCTAAATGTACTAGAAGCGCACCAGTTCAGAACTAGAGATTTTCCCCACAGGGTGGTTTCTAATATGTGTGTGTGTGTGTGTATAAAAAATTCCAGAGTCTTTTAAATTACGGCGACCGGTGGCTGATGCAACCGTCCCAACATTTCTTGAGTGCCACCTTGGGTTGAGCTAAAACACTTTGTGATATAAAAGAACTCAATTTTGTTGTTTTTGTTTTTGTTTTCTGACGCATATTTGCCAACACACACATATTTATCTACTATGTACCCCACATGTCAAATCAAACAACGCTCGCGAGTACAACCGGTATACGCCACTCAACTCATTCCCCACAGCTCCATCATCACAGTCGCCAGCGCCCGTTCGCGTTATCTCTCCCAAAGCAGTGCTGGCGCGAAATGGGCGCGCTCAATCACATGGTTTTCATTTTCATTTACATTTTTTTACTATTTGTTTTCTTTATTCTATTTTGGATTGTATTCGCACGTCGAAGAAGTGACTGGAACAAAAGCGTCACAGCCAACCCAGTCGGTAGGCAAGAGGCTTGTCACTTGGCATAGTGAGGCATTCATAAGCTTGTCTTAGGTGTCTTTAGTCGAATACAATGGCGACGATAGTGGGGATAGCAGAGAGTTTTGAAATATTTGTATCATTAATATGAATAATTAAGAAGCAATAATGAAAAAGAAAATATGTAGCTACAGTGGTGCTCCAGCATAACGAACACTTTTTCTCAATGCATTGTTCACATTATATAACGAATGTTGGAAATTTGAAGATCGCGCGAATGCTTTGCAATTTGTTTTACGACTACTTTGAGATGTGCATCAAATGAATTGATGAATTAATGTGGAGCAGACCAAAATATTTTTAGCTCAGAAACAATCGCTCGTCCTCAAAAACAAACGAGAATATCGGCTTTATTGAAATTATAAAAAATAATACTAATTCCCTTGAAAACATAATAAATATGAAAAATATAATATATATAAATGAATAGGGAATAGACATTTTAGCATTCTTTGGCTATTCAACTTTCGATTGTTTAATGTTTATTATACGTTCATTATTTTTAACTTTTTTGTGGAAGGGGTGCTCTTTTTCTCCAAAATTCGCGAAAAAAAATTGCCAAAAATCAACGCTATACCTCAAACTAGCACTTTATTGTACTAAAATTTAATGGGCTACAAAACTGCATACTCAAGGCAATTCTAGAAAATCTGAACAAAAATATTACCTATATGTTTTTTTTTAGTTAGTAAATTATATATTCATAAAAAACATAATAAACATTTCTCAAACAATGAAAAGTAGCCAAAAGTTGCTAAAATGTCTTTTCCTTATTTATATTCTCGCCATTTGCGATCATTTTTATGTTTTTTTCTCTTTGTTATGATTTATATAAAACTGTATTAAAAGATGTTATGTCTTTTTAATTCTAAAAACAAAATTGTATATTCGGATTAGATGCTTTATAAATATTCCGATTTTTGATTACAAAAATCTGGTCACCGTAGATATGACGAATTTTCAGCTTAACGAACGGTCCCATGCAGATATGTGTACGCGTTTCGTACTTTGGGGAAACTCTATTCAGGCAGCGCTGCTGATGGCTGATCAGCATCGATAACAAATAATTGCTCTTAAGTACGATTAGAAAACCCTACAAGTAAAGTATGTCATATCGATAAATATACTTATACCGTTATTGATATGTGTATAAATATGCCGATAACTTGTGTCTCGATGTCGTTAACAATATACATATTCTTTGATACATAAACCGATGGAAATCTCGATTTATATGTAAATCAATTCATTTTTAGGTGTTTTACCTTCCACATAGTTTTAGTAAAGAACTTCAATTAGCAACTATAGAATTATATTACGTGAAACAGATTACTTAAACACAAATATACATATGTATACTTTTAAACAGTCACACATTCTAGTTACTTACTTGGGTAAGTTTATTATTTAATTACCCCAATTGTACATTTACAGAATGCAAGTACATACATATTTACATAAGCGCAGTGATTGTATGTAATTATGATGTAATACTGAGAGAAGTGTACTTCGCAATTTGCTCCATTACATTCATATACATACACAGGCACTCTTGCATAAGCTATAATAAAATTGAATAACAAAAACAATCACACGATTATAATTTATTTGATATAAGTATGACGGCCAACAACTTCTCTACACTTAGCTTGCGACAGGTTCTCAAATGCTTGCTAAACAGATTGGGAATTCGATTTGAAAGTACTACACGGTGAGAAAAATTTTGGCACCCGAAAATTTGTATGAAAACCTCACTTTATAAAGCTTTTTAAAAATCGATTTTATTCTTTTCATTCATTTTGGATGTACTATACATTTATTTAGAAGGTACATTTTTGTGGTAAATTTTTTCTTCATTAAAATTTTTAAATTGTCTAGCAAAGCTTTTTGAAAAACCTTTCATTTAGTACCAATCTTGTAATATTTTATATAAAAAAATCAAAGATTTCTCAAATACCTTTCGTTTGAGATACCCATTTCATTTGCCTGGACAATTAAATTGAATAAACATTTTTTAAATAGCTGGCAACCCGCCCAAAAATATTTTCGACAGTAAACTTTCTAAAGCCTCTTTAGTTTGATATCCTTATTGTAATATTTAATTCATCTTATCAATTTAATCAAATAAAACTTTGCAAAAACGTAGCAATGCTCCTCCAAAAATATTTTCGGTTCTTAAGCCTCTTTAGCTTGGTGCTCATAATGTAATATTTAATTTATCTTATCAATTCAATTTAATTTAGTTTTTCACATAGGTGGCAACCTTCCTTAAAATTATTTTGGGCAGTAAGCCTTCTATTGGCACCCATATTAAAATATTCACTTTATCTTATCAATATACTTAAACTAAAATTTTCAAACAGGTGGCAACCCTCCTATAAAATTTGCTGATTGCTATATTTACTTTAGTTGCGATCCCGTATGAGTCCGGACTAGTCAGAAATAGTCAGAATCAGAGATTTTATTGGAAATCGATCCTGTACTCGGCTCTCTGACTATTGAGAGGACAAAAAAGAGAGTCAATACGGTTCTCTCTCTGTCAGAAGTTACTAGTTTTAGAATTTTTGCTGGTAAATTCTGATAAATGTGTCAAACGATCAGCTGTAGTGTGTTTGGCAACCAAATTGTAAACAAAAGTGAAGTACACTCTGCTAATTCATGTTGAAAAGTATTTAATTACTTGTTTAAGTGGATTCTAATGAATTTGAAAGTATTTTTGGTTATTTACATGTGTGAGCTGAGCGTGTTTACATACAAAATAAGCAAAAATTTACAACCAAAATTTGGAGGTTATGTTGAAGTTGACAGAAGTTACCGTTTTTCACTCAAAAGCCATCCCGTACTTTTCAATGTTACTCTCTCGTTCTGATCGAATTTGTATTTTTTGACAGTTATACTAGTTTTAGTCCGAAGAATACGGGATTGCACCTTTTATCTTAGCAGTTTGCTTAAACAGAAATTTTCAAACTGGTGGCATCTCTCTAAATATTTTTATTTTTAAACCATCCGCGTACAGAACAAATTAAAAAAAAAAAAACAAGTAAAGAAGTATAGGTTCGGGCGAAACCGAATTTTATATACCCGGTGTAAGTATCAACTACCTAAAAGTTTACAACAGTTTTATTTATTGTTAAGAGTTGTTGAGGTTGTAACTCTTAACTTGGAGTAAATTAGCGTCTTCAGTTATTGAAATATCAGAGTTTTCGCATGTCTAAAATTTACGATTATACGGGAACCCGTTGTAATTTTAGTCCGATATGAATAATTTTCAACGAATGGCTTTTCCGTGCCAAGGTAATTAAGTGCACCGAGTTTGGCAGAAATTGATAAATCGGTTACCGAGACACATATTTGTGGTCGTAAGTGGGCGGCGCCACGCCCAAAATCTAAAAATTTATAATAATATAAGCAAAGCTCATACCGAGTTTGGAAAGGATTGGTGAAGCGGCTACTAAGGTACAGTATTTCACCATATGTCGGCGGCGTTACGCCCCTTTTTCAAAAAGTTCATAATAATATTATTTTGTACCAAAATTCTATTTCACATACTAATTTTCAACAATTTGGATCCAATATTTACTGAAATATTATAGTTTTTGCATTTTTCGAAAACACCGTCATATGAGAAGGGGGCGTGGTTAGAGTCCGATTTCGCCCATTTTCAATAGCAATAAAAACCTTCCTTGGATAAAGGGCAATCTATATACCAAATTTCGTTGAGATATCTCAACCACACCGTTAACGATATTTTTATCTTTAAAGTTATCGTTTATGGTATTATTACCCTATCGTTTTCGTTCGTAAATATATTTTAACTTTAACTTTTTAACTTTAATAATAGATACTGTGGGCATACAGCTGTCAAATGTTTACGCACGACACAATGTTAACACTAGTATTACCTACTTTAACGAGCTGCTCGTTGTCCAAACATACCTTTTTATGGACAATAACAATACATATGTACGTATGTATGTGTATTAGGCCGAACCAGAAAAAAAGTATTTTTGCCAGGGACCGTAACAGTTACAACTTTTATTAAAAAAATCACTCTTTAACAAGTATTTTTTGACTTTTATTTAATTACTCTTTAAATAACCGTTATTTCTGACTTTTATTTTATAAATCGAAAATAACAATGATTTTTGATTTTTATTTAAATAATCTGCAAATAACAGTTATTTTTGATTTTTAAATTATATGTCTTAAATAACAGTTATCGAAGACTTTTATTTATAGAAGTAAAATCAGTCACTGATCTTTATTTTTTTTTTTACTTATAAAAGTCATTTGAATAAGTCGTAGTAAACTTTTGTTTTCCAACACCTTCTTAACTGCGAAAAATGTTAATGACTTTTATACGATTGATTTAAAAAATAAAAGTCGGTCACTGATTTATATTAATGACTTTTAAAAGTAAAAGTCACTGACTGATTTTTATTTATGACTTTTATAAATAAAACTCTTCAATAACTGTTATCTAAGCCATATAATATAAAAATCAAAAATAATTGTTATTTTGGATTTATAGTATAAAAATCAAATATAATTGTTATTTTTTTAAATTTTGCATAAAAATTGCAAATAAAAATTTATTTTCAAATTTGAGTATCGGTGCAAAACGAAATCGATTGGTATGTTTCACTTAGTAGTAGAACATTTTCTTCATAGTGAATTTGTCAATGACAGTTTTCATCAATAACTGTTATGTTCGGTCCCTGATTTTTGCAGGGTAATTTCGATTTTTTTTTCTTTTTTTCCGTACGTGGGAACGCCTTTACAGTCCGATCTCAAATTAGGACTTTTTTTTGTCAATGATTATTGACCACAAATATCCTGTTTTACTTACCCATCACATACCCGTTCTTATCACCATAATGTACCACCCTAATGTCAATATATTGCAGCTCGCCGAAAATCATTACACTTTTGCACAGGAAGTGTTTCGATTACTCCAAGAAAACTATTTTGAGAACAAAAAAATTTATTGCCAACATATGTGGCACCCAAAAAAGAAAAGACTCAAAAATACTTTAGACTCAAAGTTGCACGGGGAACTTTTTTCCTGCAAGGTGGTAGGACAAATACATACCAATACATATATGTATGTACATAACTTCAAAATTTTACTGAATCAACGTTTTTTACTCCTGTATTCTTATATCCCAAAGGACTTGGCTACTCAACAAATGGTTGACATTTGTATGTACATATGTAGGTACGAGCGTGTATTCTAAAAAAGAAAACATACACATAGGTACATACATACATATGTACATACATATGAATGATAGTACGTCATTTTGACTGCATTGCACTCACCTCTCATTGACAAATCCATGATTTGGCATTGTTGTTTTTGCAAACGCTTCAACACTTTGCTGACACGCGGCCGTTTGCCGGGCAGGCGACTACGTCCATGCTCACTAGACATGTGTGCTTGTTGTCAATAAAGTACAAGTAAGTAGAAGACTATAGGGGAAAAAAAAAACAACGAAAAAATGACAAGTAGCACTTAAGACGCTTTAGAACACCGCACTTCACTTCGCACCACTCTCACTGCACTGCACTGCACCGCGCACTGCGCTTGTGGTCTGTACTCGAGTATTGCTTCACGGAAAAAATTGTATGCAGGGGCCTTGAATACACCCGCGCCAGCCAGCCCTGTATTTTATTGTTGATATTTTCGAGTTAAGTATTGCAATGTTCCCAGAAAGACTCGAACGCTCGGTTTTTCGTTCGTTCACAATCAAATGTGATGCATACGAAAGGTGCTTCGGTAACGCAATGGCCCCACGGAATAGCAGAGAATGGCCAGAAACCGCCAGGCCAGCCAAGTGTAGGAGATCCAATGCCGTTATATAACTAAGTGCAGTGCGCTCGTTGTATATATATACATATGTATGTATGTATGTATGGAAGTAGATGTATTATATAATGAGAACAATTTTTAGAATTTAACTCGTTGTGTTTGCATTTTGTTGTTGTCACAGTTTATTTATACACTGACATATGTTTGTCTACAAATAAATGTACAATACTAAGGCACACTCACTCATTAGGAAATCAGCAGCGAAAGTGATCTTAACGAGAATTGGAATACAACTGAAACATGCATGCTATAATTTTGTTGTATTTGTAATCGGAATTTTATATGGACGCAATGCCAGCCGGCTAATGCGTAGTAGAAGCAATCGGCTGGTGGCAGGCTGGTGACGAGGCGGCGCATAACCCACAGGCACCTATTTACATACATACATACATCTGTATATGCACGAGTATGTACATACAAAAAAAACATTCGTAAGTAGCTTTGACAGCAGCGCGGATATTCGTCGGATTAATTTCTGATCATAAAATGAGGAGAGCAGAGAAGTTGGAGGTCGGCCTGAGACGTTATGCATTCATCTAATGTGCATTCGTACTTATGTATCTGTGTAAGTATCTATGTACATATGTTTATTTCTACTCAAAGAGGAGCACTACTTCGACCACGTGTAGGTGATATCAGTTCACCGCGATATGATTCAAATAACTGAGTGATGTTTATTTAGTAATCTATGCTATGCTATGTAATATAAGTAGAGTCTAGACGCGAGCGTCAACGATGTCGTAAACCGGCGGCAGCGTGCGTACTTACTAACTGTATATGAACATATGTTCATTTATGAGATTGCTTTTCAACCTCGTGGCGTGTGGAATGACATGATTTCGACTAACTAATTGTCGCTTATGTAACGCTTATACAATGACTTCATTTAGGCACAGTGGGGCAGTTTTAAGATAATTGGAATATGGATGTATGTATGTATGTGGCCGCTGTGGTGTTGTTCGAAGTGAGCAATAGCATTCCGCATGACCTGGATCGAGCCCAGTTTCCGACTAACATAAATAAAAAAAAAAACATCAAGGTGAAAGCCACAAAATCGGAGGATAAGGCTCGTCCAAGCACTGACATATTGTGTAAGGTCCAATCCACTCATTCGTTTGACACCCATATTTTAACATTTTAACATTCCATATAGCTTTTGTATATGTTAACAAAATTTTACTTTACTCACAATAGGTGGCAACGCTCTTCAAAATATTTTCCACTACCTTTCCCTGAAACCTTTTTCGTCTGGTACCCATATATTGATACATATTTCAATGACCTGATTCCCTTAATTCAGATGGCAACCCTCTTACTTAAGAAACAAAGCATTTCAAAACCAATTTCGATTGATACCCATTTTGTAATACATAATTCGTTAAACTTTTTAAATAATTTGAATTTAATTTTTTAACAGGTCGCAACTCTTTTCGAAAAATCAAAACTTTTTTGCATATCTACAGCTGAAGCCCTTTTATTTGACACCCAATTTATAAAAATCGAACAAAAGGTGCAAATCTGGACAAAAAAAAACACCCTATTATATTTTAAATAAGACTGGCGTAATTAAGGATGAGCCGGGTATCCGGTAGATATCCGGAATCCGGCTTATCTCGCCATTTTTCTGTTATCCGACTATCCGGCGGGATACTGGTTTAAATCCGGCCGGATTTCCGGATTTCGACTATATGAGAATCAATTTAAAATTGTAGTTAAAACATTCTTTTGTATTGTTATGATCAAATTTAATAATATTTAATTAGTAATTAAAGTTAAAAAATGTTCATTAATAAAAGGATAATTTCCAAATTATCGGTTAACAACCTATTCCTTTCTTCACTTATTTGTATTGCGCAGTAAAAGATTAATTCCTAATTCGCTAATGTATTTAAAGAAACAAATAAATGTAATGAAATGAGAAAATTAAATACTAAACCGATACAGTAAACACTCTTTCTGAGTTCAATGACGAAGGTGGTGCGCAGAGATACTTCATTGCCAGTGAAGAAAATCTGGAAATTCTTTGCGATTATGCTTCCTCCAAATTAAAGGATCTTCTTGTTTGGGTATAAGGGGTAGCTATAAATATTTTTCCATTTCTAAATCGATGCCTTTTTTTTGTACGGTTGCTGCCTCAGCTCTAAAAAGCAGATAATCTGGTCATACAATATTCTGAAATTTATAAAGGGGACCCGGCTCTTATTTCTTACATGGTTACCGGAATCCGGTTATCTGGCAAAATTTCTATCTGGCACATTCCTACTCGTAATTATTGACTTTCAATGAAAAATTTTATTTGAGTATTTACTCGATAAGATCCCTGCAAAAATCGCGACTACTCCATGCATGCATGTAAAGAGTACTCCCGAAGGACCAAGGAGTACTCCAAAATTAACCACAATTCATATAAAAAAATATGGTCCAATTAACATTGCGATGTCCTAGGGCAGGACCATATACTCCATCCCTGCATTACATCAGAGTAGCACAAAACTACTCCAACATATTAACAATGGCATTGTTGTTATATTTTTTCGTTTGTACACGCTTTTGTTCTTCACTTCTCATATGCTTTTTCGAAATTAATAAAACCCAAGACAAAAATTAAAAATTACATGTTGCCTCTGACGGCATTTGAACCCGAACATGCTGGGAGCTCACAACTAACAGCGAGCATCTCTACACGTTCAGCTACAGCCAGACATGCAAATGTGCTTTCAAATGCTCAACTTCAATCACATTTCGTTAAAACACGAGCAGTTATCGGGTAACAAACAATAAGCTGGCGCAGAGACACGAGTTGGTCCGCTACAGCATGACAGAGGAGCACTTTTGTAAGTACTCCAATATACCACAAATAGACTACATGGTCCAACGATTTTTGCAGGGATGGCATATCAAAAGTGTATAGGGACGAATTCGTTTCACTGTTTTCCTTCGTAAAAGTTAAACTTACTTTAAATCCTTACTTTGGTCGCCGGTGCTTCTATTCCATTTATATTTGGAGTTGTTCCAACAACAAACAACTGATATTTACTTATCTTACTTACTTATATTTATTTAATCAATATACATAAATTTAATTGTATTACTGCTTATTTTCCATTGAATCACTACATACATACATACTTGCCATAGAGCTTAGTTTTAAGTCAAAGTGAGATTTCATTTGTCAACTAACTTTTTATTTGTATGTTGTAGGCTTAACTCTTCATCGGCTAACTAACGTTTTTTTATCTTCAGCGCTTGATTCACTCGTTTTTTTAGTCAACTTAAATTGTCACGTTAGTAGACGCGAATTGATAAAATGCCCCACCATGGCGATGGCATATAGAAATTAATATTTCGCCAATTTGGAAGTAGGGCTGCAAATTATTTTGATAATTCCTCCCTTTTTTGGTTGTTTTTTTTCACGTATTCTCAACCCAAAGCGATTTTTAATAACCGGAAAAACATTATCGTAAACGCTTGTAATAAATACGCCTGTTGTCATACTAACATCTCGACTTCTACTTTGTTATCGTTAATGCATGTCACATTTGGTGAGCTTACTGCTTCCGGTAGTTCTCTATGCTGACCAATACACACATACATATACGCCTAAATGTATGCAACAGTACCTGTTCACTCATGTGTACAGGAAATGCGCCGCAAGATGAAACAACCAAGCAGCTTATTCGATTTGGTTTTCCTGAACCTATGGTATGTGTGTGTTAGGGATGTTAATTTTTTTCGATTTTCACGATCCCGGGATTTTTGGGGGTTGGCGGTGGTTGATTTAGATATTTATTATTTTTCAACGACTTAACATGAAAAAATTGCATCAATATGGTTTGAGAAGCACTCCTACCATATAATAAATAATAAGTAAATGGGTTTGAAACGTACTTTTAATTTAAAGTCAGAATTATTTCATAAGTATAATAATAATACTTAATTGTGTACATATCTGATAAAGTAATTTAAGCTATGTCGAAAAAAGCTCGATGCAAAAAAAAATTAAATAAAAAAATTTTTTTTCTAGTTGAAACAAGTTTATAATACTGGTGGCAGAAATAAAAGAAGCGCCTTAATTCGACCAGTTTTGTCTATATTCCTTTTGTTTATCCAAAATTTAAATTTTTTTATAAAAGTCTACCTCATATTACACATAATTAACTGCATGTAAATGGGAATTTCTCTGACGTCATGATTTTTTTTAAAGACTTTATCGAGCCCTAACCGCCAAACTAATGTAAGCGAATTTTTTTCTTTAATTTTCTTTTTGATGCAGAAATATTCCTAGAGAAATTTTGAAAAAATGTGACTTACGTTATTTTGGCGGTTAGGGCTCGTTATAATTGCAAAGATATGGTTAATTCCAAAATTTATTTAAATAAAATGCAGTGCAATGTAAAACAAAAGTATGGATACCAAATGACATAATTTTTTTGGGTTCACAAGAACGAATAGAAATTGAAAAGGGCCCTTTAATCTATTTTGTGTTTTTAAGCTAATAAAGTTAGTCCTTAACACATAATTTTTTCAAAACAAGAATTGAAAAATTTCAAGGATATCCGAGGATAGGATTATAAAATTATAAATTATAAAATTCAATACGTACCCGTCCCTACGCACCAAAAAATGTAATGTATTTTAACTCTACAGAATCGTCTCCTTCATTTGATACCCATACTGGTTTTTTAAGTATCTTGCACTGAAATTTTTAAATCATTTTTTGAATTACTCATATCTTTCAAATTTCAAAGTTTAAAAAATCCTGACGTCAGAGAGAAAAATTAAGAAGGCAATTTTATTATATTTGGCCCTTGGTTTGGCGAATATATTGATTTTTTTTTTGTGTGTGTGCAAAATTGCCTGCCGCAAGGTGTTATATGAACATATATTGAGCTACACATTTATAAAAACATGTTAAATATTAAATAAACAAAAGAAATATAGCCAAAACTGTTCAACATGAAGCGTTTCTATTATTGCCACCAGTATAAATTACAAATCCCGAAAATCCCGGGATTCTAGGCAAATGATCCCGGGATTATCGAGACTTAAAAAAGACCGGGATCCAGGGATTAACATTCCTAGTGTGTGTGTATGTACGTGTCCCCAGCAAAAACTTTTAATTTTTTTGGGAAGGACTTATTTTTGTATCAATGGAGTAACGCAATACAAGTCGCCTCAAGATTATTTTCGCTCGATTGGGGAACCACTTTTAAGTGTAACCGCTTACCTTTTCGTTTACAGAATGCATTATTTTAACATGTGTATGCCATTGGAGGTAATCGAATGTTAAATTTCTTGCCATTGCATTACATGTAATGTTTTTTACGATTCAAATTCTGATAGTTACATTTTTCAATGGTTGGAAGTATTGCAGGTAAAATTTGTAAATGTAAGAATTTGCATGTGTCTGCCAACACTTTCAACAATCTTTCACCTTTGGAAAATGTTAAATAAATAATACTGTAAGTTTTTCTTTTTTTCCTTTAACTATTATTGGACAAGGCTTCTTAAATATTGCTGTGAAATTTCAAATGTTTTTTTTTTTTTAAGTGTGATACATTGATATGTACATATGTGTATCGATATTTCAATAACGACGATTTTTTCAATTTCGCCATCTCAATAAATCGAAAAGCGAAATTTTTGAAAATATCAACAACCCCAGCACTTTTGCTACATAATCTCTTTATTAATATCAAATAAGAAGAGAAATATGCAAAGGGACCAAACAAAGAACAATTAACGGTAAATTTTTTTATTTTTTTTTTTTCTTACCTGCATATGTTCTAATCGTACAATCGCGACCTAAAACTAATTTTTTGCCTTTACTTCGCATTGAAACACACGCCTAAAATAACACGATTAAATCAAGTTGGATTGTCCGTAGTCAAAAAACAAGTTTACTTTGGGTAAACAGTTTACCCAACTTTTTATTTCGATTTTAAAACTTTCGTACGTTCGCGGCCGTAGGCATAGTTTTGTTCCTAAAGAAGTGCTTTTTTTATTATTTTAACATGCAATTAGTTGTTTGGAAACTAAAGTAAATTGTTACCTTCATTGGACACATATTTAAAAAAAAAAACTCATATCTGAACAATCAGTGGTATGGAAGATTTTCAATAATGTGTATGATCGATATGTAAACCGGTCACACAATTTAATAGCCTTAACCGACTACGTAAAGGAGTTATATCGCAAAAACTTGTATCTGAACAATCGGTGGTATAGGAGATATAGTAGCTTATAGAGCACCGACCTTGACGATTTTGTCAGTAGACTTTGTATGATTACTTAGAAAATAGCTCACGAAATTTCTCGGCTTTAGCTGTCCAAATAAAGGACTTCATAGCTGAACAATCAATTGTACGAATGCTATAGCTTACAGTGACCCGATGTTTGTCATTTTCTCTGTAAGCTTTCTGTTGATGACACAGGGCGACATTTTTCAAACATTTCCAAAGGCTGAAGAGTTATGCATAAATCATGCACTCATTCCCAATATCATCTCACATGGCAACTCTACTTGTCTACTACCCAGTAGTAAAAACACCTTGCGATCGGTCGCATGATCCAAAAGCAAACAGGTAAGTTATCAACGCACCGTAGCCGCATTGCTTGCGCTTGTTTTTTTTTTTTACCGGCGAATAGCCGCCAGCCAGCAATCAACAGTTTGCTCAAGCCACTGCTGGTCAGCCGCTCACACTCTCCCCAAACCGAGAAGAGCATTGTTGATTCGGGCGCGCATTGCATTCATTTAGCTTCGCAGCTGTTTCTTTCTGTTTTTTTGTGCCTTCCATGCGCTCCGCTGCTCAGCAACCACCAGCCAGTCGGCTGTCTCCCGGTGTTCCGATGCTCGCCGCTAGATATAGTTGGTGGCTTTGTGGCTGTGATGTTGCTGTGCTTGCTGATGGATTTGAATTTTTAATATCTAACTAAAGTTTGTTTGGGGCGGACGTGTGTGTTGTTGGACGCGAGTGCGCCAAACCGAAAAAATCACTAAAAGCCTGAAGCCAAAAAGTGGGCAAAAGAAAAAAATCAAAAGCCAACAAACAGTACGGACACGCAACGCCCAAGTGGCAGACAAGTGGGCAAATTTCGATTTGTGTTTATGTTTTGTTATAATTTTTCGATTATGGAGTGAAAATTTTGAACAAAAAAAAATTGTGAAGAATGGAGGAATATTGCAAATAGGAAAATACTTTCGAAGCGTGTGTGAGTGGTGATTCAACAAGTGTATTGGAAATACTAAATATATGTATGAGTGATGTCATACAAATGCAAGAAATGTGGTAAGCAAAGGAAATTTATGCGAAAACAAATATTTTGAAAATGAAAAAATATTTTAATGGTACCAAGTAAGAAACAAGATTAACTTGCAAACTTGCTCAATTAGGAAAAATATTTAAATAGTACCGCTCTTAGTGATGAAAATAAAATCAAAATGAAATGACAAATTTGTACAAATGTCAAAGTTTGTTAATGTCAAACCTGAGTGGATTAAGCGGAAATGTGCAGTTATACCACCTCACAGACCCTTCCTGTCTGTCACAGCCCACACTTTTTGTGTTGTGCTATTAACGGTTCTTGCCTGGAACAAAAACGAAAAACAACAAAAAAGTGCGTTAAATAACTAATCACTTCCTCTATAAAACAAAAGCACAAAACAAAAAGCAAAAAAGAAACAACAACAACGAACGAGTGTAAGTGCAACAACAACAGTGGTCTGTGGCGGTCAGCGCGCGTCATCGGCAACATTAGCCAGCTGTTGGTTGCTTATTTCGGAAAGACATGTGCAAATGTGCAAACGTAACTTAAATGACGCGAACGTGACACGAATGTAAAGTGTGAACGCTGCCGTAAAAAAAAAACTCAACTCAGCTGCAACACAACAGTAACTTTTTAGTGGGCGGCGTAATTTGCATACCTACCGCACGCACGCAAACGCGCACTCGACGCGCACTCGACGCACATTCAATATGCAGGCATCGCCAAGCTCTTCGCCGCCGGATTTCGATTTCAATCTGCCGTGCCGCTACTTCAAAAGCTCCTTCGCCCGCTCGCTCTCCATGCACCAGGGTAGCGGAGGCGCCGGCGTTGGCGCTGGCGCTGGCACGGACGATGCCAATGATATGCAGCAGTGCAAGTCGCTAGATTTCGATATCGGGCAATATCGCAAAATGAGTGCTTACCACAACAACAACAGTAGCAATATTAGTATTGACACCATAGACCTCGAGTGTCCGCCTTTGCCGCAACGCCGACAGGCAACAATTGCACGCAGCGATGCCAAGAATGAGGCCGCCAACAACAATGGCAACCACAATAATAGCAATAACATTGCACATTTCGAGCGCGAACTGACAGATAATGCGGTCGTGGAAGATGCCAAACCGCCAGCAATTCCAGCACGCTGCCCGATTGTCGCTAAGTCAAAGTCAGCCGGCGCAGTGAATATGCAGCTTAGGCAGCAGCAACAGGCATACCAACAACAACAACAACAGCAATTGCTGGCACAATTCAGGCATGTGGCGATTGCTGAGAATGCGAACGCAAGCGGGAATGCGGTTGTCGGCATCGGCATCGGCGGCGGCGTCGGCGTCGGCACCACCACAGCAGCCGCCACTCATGGGAATTTTAACAGGCCAATTAATCACAGCAAACAGCAACAGCAGCAACAACACTTGCATGCCAGTGGCAACAGCAACAACAACAGTAGCGATGCGCTAAGTGGCTCGCGAGTTGGCAGAAGCCGCTGCAGAAGGAATGTTTGGCCTACAGACCGCGATGCCTTGCACCAGCAACAACAACCACAGTCGCCACAGCAGCAGCAGCAGCAACAGCAACAGGTTTGTTATTTAGCTTTCTTACTTTTTATGCACTTCTATGCCTGCATATGTAGCTACACACACACACACATACATACGTTAAGACTACGTATTCTACTTCGCCTCCATAGTCTGCGTATGCGCCATGTACGGCTTTCATCGCAATCGCGCCAGTTTAGAGCGAGATTTTCTAGCGCGATTTTTATGTTATTTTTGCCTTGCTTCTTTCTCATACAAAAATGTGTGTAATAAATTTCCTTTTCTGGTGAAATCATTTCTATTTCACGTTTCCATGTCTCGCCGCCGCAAAATGCGAAAAGTGGGTTTGAATGGAGGAAAATGGCTGCTGACAGCAAACATCTTGTTCGTTATGTGAGAACAGCTATGCGATCCATTTAATTTAATTTATATTCAATAGTGTCTGTATTTGGGCTGTAGTGGTAAGAATTGGCCATAAAAGGGTCTGTGACGTTTGTACGTCGCGGCCTGGTTTCTATTTGCCAGTGGCATCATTGCCCTCATTCATCTCGATAAGTCAGAGATTATTCAAT
>NW_023458566.1:22057951-22060138 GCF_013731165.1 Rhagoletis pomonella | reverse complement strand
TGGCATCATTGCCCTCATTCATCTCGATAAGTCAGAGATTATTCAATTATCGGTTTTATTACATCCTTTTTGTGTTATGTGTGTGGTCGCAAGAGTACAAAGTTAGAAGTATTTATGTAGAAAACTAACCTCCTTTCTTAAACATTGTTTAAATGGAACATTCTGTCTTAATGGCAGAATTGTGGGCCAAAGTATATAGATCAGTTAAGTCAGAACAGAGGCGGACTTCATTTGACCGAATTACAACTATTCGCTACAAAGAATACAATTTTAAAATTCAAGCTACAGTATTCCCCGTTTAATTGCACTTCAAAAATTGACAAATTTTTAGTTCAATTAAGCTGGGAATGAATAAAGGATAAAAGTCGAAGGTACCTATATCTCTTTTTGATAGCACTTATTTTTAACCAATTGTGCGAGGAAACCAATTAACCGGGGGCCAATTAAGCGGGGAATACTGTCAATATATTTCTTCACTGTTTGCCCTCCAAATATTGTCGATAAAAAGGCGATCAAGCTCCATTCGAGCGAGGATTTGAAAGACATTTGTTTTGCTGAATGTTTCGGGGTTGGGCTTTGGATATTTCAGGGTCTTCCCACTGCTTATAAACGACTTCACTTGTAGCTAAACCAGGAGGAAAGGACTTGTCTAAACTAACTGCGGTTTTCACAAACACTGGGCTTTGGGCAGCCACGCGGCTAGAATGGGACTGAACTACAGCGTTTCCTGTCGCAACTGTAACGCTGCGGAAGCGGTAGACTCTACCCTGCCCTCTGCAGGGTCAGAATGAGGTTTCTGAGCAGGCCTTCCTTTTCAAGTTAAACAGAATTGAGAGTCATTAACCCTCTGGATTTACTTAGGTTCCTGAACCGCACTTGATTTATCTGACAATAGAAGATTCCCTAAATCCATTTTATTTCTCGTTCTGTGTGATGACGATGTTGGCTGCTCTCTTAGCCGAGTATTGTAGCTGACGTTGGCTTACTGGCAATTGAACCGCGTAGAGTTTGACGCTTCTCCCGGCAGAATTTGCTCATCTGTATGACGCGAGAGCATATAGTCGATCTGTAATGAAGGCAGATCTCCAATTGTATTCTCGTCAATTTCTTTCTCTCTTTTGGCATTTTTTGTTCAATTTTCACTACCAGGCTCCTCGACCTGATGGAGGTATTGGACTTTTTTAAGGCATTTAGTATTTTAAAACTATTGTCTATAGGGCCACCGCAACTACGTCTTATGAAAAACGTCCTCTCGGTCTAATTGTAAACCTTTTTCCCCAGTATTGCCGGCTTTATCTCGCAAATAACGCGCGGAATGTCGGCTTCCAAGTGATCAGTCGTAGCTGGTTTATCAGCATATACAAGTAAAAAGTTGTCTAACTATGTGAAATCACATGACCTAGACGGTCAATTGACAGGCCCGTTTCTTGACGTGATTCGGTCACCAAGAATTGATCCCATTATAGTGCCGGTTTCAAGCGCTGTATATTGCATTGCACCGTCCTGCTGGACCTATGTATTTAACACTTACAGGTATATTCTGCACGTTACCGAAAATTTCGTAAGCGGAACATTTTATTACCAAAAAATGTCACCAGTTCTTGTCACCGCGATTCTAGGAACGTTGGTAATGCAGTGAAAATATATTCAGCAATTCATCTATAAAGAATTGTAGAAGTTCTGGCATTACTATGTTACCAACTTATGAGATGGTAACAAAATTTGCTGGTTACAAGAGTGCACAGAATGCGAAAAGGTTTTAAAAATTGACAGGAAATTCAAAATTTTTATTACCAGCGCAGAATAGACCTGTTAGACGATTGATATTGACGTGAAGAACCAAAAAGTTTCGAATCATTTACTTCCTCGTTGTACTGGCGTAAGAAGTCAACCGGTCACCGACGTAAAACCGTAGACCGTGTCAGCTCACAGGACCTATCTTATGGGATTCTGGTGTTAACGAAAAACTCACCACCGCATGACAGTGGCATTGTCGTTGCTTCTCTCTTTCTCTATAAACATAAATTTCATATGTTGATGCCGATTGGAGGTACGGAAGGGCGCTCCGTCGTTGGCTGGTTGAGTTTTTAAGTCGTTGCATGGTAATTTGCCAAAAGTATACTAAACATAAATATCAAACACATATGGGGTATTCCATCGTCACGGGTGGGACATTTGTACAGCAAA
>NW_023458566.1:22056368-22057851 GCF_013731165.1 Rhagoletis pomonella | reverse complement strand
TGGCATCATTGCCCTCATTCATCTCGATAAGTCAGAGATTATTCAATAAGTCAGAGATATATCAATTATCGGTTTTTTTGTGTTATGTGTGTGGTCGCAAGAGTACAAAGTTACAAAGTATTTGTGTAGAAAACTAACCTCCTTTCTTAAACATTGTATAAATGGAACATTCGGTCTTTATGGCAGAATTGTGGACCAAAGTATATAGATCAGTAAAGTCAGAACAATGGAGGACTTCATTTAACCGAATTACACCTATTCGCTACAAAGAATACAATTTCAAAGTTCAAACTACAGTATTCCCCGTTTAATTGCACTTCAAAAATTGACAAATTTTTAGTTCAATTAAGCTGAGAATCTATAAAGGATAAAAGTCGAAGGTATATCTCTTTTTGATAGCACTTATTTTTAACCAATTGTGCGAGGAAACCAATTAACCGGGGGTCAATTAAGCGGGGAATACTGTACTTATTAGATTCGATCTGCAGATTGGATCGCCTTGCACTGCAATTACCGCGGCTATCCATCTTATCCAAGGGAGAACCAGAACGGTAGCTTTTACTTCCGCCGAAATAACTTTGTATAAAATAAATTGCTTCACTGTTTGCCCAACAAGCATTGTCGATAAAAAGGCGATCAAAGCTCCATTCGAGCGAGGATTTGAAAGACATTTGTTTTGCTGAATGTTTCGGAGTTGGGCTTTGGATATTTCAGGACTTCACTTGTAGCTAAACCAGGAGGAAAGGACTTGTCTAAACTAACTGCGGTTTTCACAAACACTGGGCTTTGGGCAGCTACGCGGCCAGAATGGGACTGAATTACCGCGTTTCCTGTTGCAGCTGTAATGCTGCGGAAGCGGTAGACTCTACCCTGCCCTCTGTAGGGTCAGGATGAGGTTTCTGAGCTGGCCTTCATTTGAAAGTTTAACAGAATTGAGAGGCATTAAGCCACTGGATTTACTTAAGTTCTCGAACCCCACTTGGTGGCTGGTTGAGTTTTTAAGTCGTTGCATGGTAATTTGCCAAAAGTATACTAAACATAAATGTCAAACACATATGCTCACTTTGACATCTCATGAATGTAACTGTGACTTTTACATTTCTCCTCGCAAATTACTGACGCACCAAAGGCAAAACAATTTGCTACAACAACTCTTGCTAATTTCATTTCCTTTCCTTTCGACTTGCACAACACTTAGTAAATACATAGACATGCTTACTTGTTTATACTCGTAGCAACATAATTTTTCCACTTAAAGTGTGTCCAACCAAATCAATCAAATCTAATTAGTCGTACTAACAAAAATGCCAACTCCTCGCTATGGCGCCACTGTGACTTATGGCAGACATTCATTCCCCCATTGAGCCACACTTTTCCCCCAGTGACTTAGTAGTAAGTACAACTGCAATACGCTTTATGGCCTAAGTGGTAAACCACTCATATTCATCATAAAATTGGAGTTGATGCATGAAAGCTGGTACTA
>NW_023458566.1:22047191-22056268 GCF_013731165.1 Rhagoletis pomonella | reverse complement strand
CTCATATTCATCATAAAATTGGAGTTGATGCATGAAAGCTGGTACTAGGTAAACGCAGCTTGAATTAATTTATCACTTTTCAGGTATTTAGACGTTTAGCCTTTAGTCAGCCACATATTTACCGCATTAGGGTATTGGAAAAATTAACATTTACGACTTTTAATTGCAATTGATTTATTGGAAAAAGTGCCGTTAACTCCGATTTGGTACTGGCTACTGTACATACATACGTCGCAGTTGGAAGCCATTAAGATATTGATAGTGAAATTTTTTAATCATCGCAGCAGTGGTACTTGGAAAATGTAGAAGAAAAGTAAAACCTAAAGCGGGTTTCAATGCTTTATTAAAATGTTGAAAATCTAATAAAATTATAATTACAACAATGATTTTGACTCGTGTTAATAACGTTAATTTAAATATTTAGTGGTCTTTGAACGACTATTCAAGTGGCAAGCAAAACGGCAACCTCTCTGCCATCTGAAGCTTTGTCAGGAGAGACGGTTGCCCTGAAAATCAGATGGTTGCCCTGAAAATCAGATGGTTGCTTAAAATTACCATACTATTAACTATGAATGTGCGCTAGACAAGGATAAATACATAGGTAAAATTATGTCCTCTGACAGGGTTCAGTGTAACATCAGACATACATATTTTGCACGGCGGTGGCAGGCAACTTTTTTTGGAAGAAACGAAAACAGCATTAAGAGCCTGCCGCTATAATCACAGCTTAAATCAAATTTACGCGATTCAATTTGTAATTTTTTGTTTCTTTTCTACAAAACTCTTATACAATTTCATTAAATAATGAATGACTTAGTTACTCTAGTAACTCTTGTGGCAACTAGCCATTTCGATATACAATTTATGCATTCCAGTGCGTATTTCGCACATTCAACTCTGTCGCACACCGTTCGTAGACCACATCGTGAACATAAATTTCATTGCTAAATGGTTAAATGTTTAGAAAAAAATATGACGACACACGACGATTTTGGCCATCAGCGTCACTCGCGTGCGCAACAATTTGCCAGATAATAGACGTAAAGCCCAATTGGAAAATTGTGAGGCATACAAAATTCCGCTTTTTACTTGCAGTTGAGTGGGTCTGCCAAATGTAGCTGGTCAGCCGGTAAGACGTGCCAACAAATTGTTTGATTGAACGATGTAAAATGCATCAAAGAGTGAGATCAAAAAAAATAAAAACAAAAATCAAAAACAAAAATCAAAAATCAAAAAGAAATTGATCAATTCAAAAACATTGGAATGAAAATTTCATATTCACTTATTTTTTGTTACTGCTAATTGGTATGGATTTTTTTGTTTGGTTTTCTATTGCAAGTTGTAATCGCCCTCATCATTTTGTATTTTATTTGCGCTTTTGCTTGTGTTTATTGCTTTTAGTTTTCAATAAATACGAAATCTAGAAATAAAGTGGGTTGTGTAATTAAAAAGCGCTCTTTCCACTCCATATGCCATTTCTAGTTTTTTCTTTCCGAAAGCTGCGAAATTCCTTGTTCATTTTTGTATACTTTTTCTTGCTGCTGAGTACAGTGGTTCATTTGCGAATAAAATGAATGAAACGAGGGAAAAGCAGAGAACAAACAATCAGCGTAATACTAATTTAAAACTATGCAATGCTAAACAAAAAATAAAAGTGGAAATAATCTACCCGATGACCAATAGTTTAGTGCCAATAAAACTTTATTTAAAAAGTCCGTATTTTATGTACAAATACTTTCGGTGAAATTCGCATGAAATTAGGTCCTCCAAAACGCGCACATATGTATATGATGGGCACGTTGAACTCTCGAGACGGCTTCAACTAAAAAGAATTTTTCTGCAACCAATCTGCTGTACTGGAGAGTTGAGGCTTTCATTTTTAACGCTTCTGTAGGAAATGTGGCTCGTGTGTGGCTCTTGAATGCGCTGAGCCTCAAATCTGTCTTTGTTTTCATCTGTCAAATAAGGAATGGAATTATGGTAGACTGGAAAACTGGCTCCATGCTGTACTTAAATAAGGTCTAGAAAGAGACAGCATAGAAAGCTTATGGCAAATCTTGCGCTCATGAGAAGTGCTTTGCGAAATGGTATTTTTCTGACACACTTCGAAAAAAATCCGGTACCCGAAACTCCGAATTTCGCACTGTGGGGCCTTTTGAATTTTCGTTGCAAAAATAATAACTTTTGAACTAATGAAGAGATCGAAGAGAAATATCTAAGCTTTAAATGGAAATACAGGGTGGCACAAAAAATGCACTACAGTTGCATTATTGAAAAATGGTTAACAAAGTTTTATTTAAGCATAAAAAGTGCAAAGCTTTGGCAATGGAGTGTGGCACCGCTCACTTATGATAAAATGTCTATCTCAGTAAACACTTTCCTAATCTCTACCGAAGTCGGTAGACGCATTGCTTTGGTTAAAGTAGAAAATGCATCTTAAAGAAAGATATCTGGACTTAAAAGTACCTACAAGTACAGAGTGCTTTAAAATTAATTTGCCAATTAGTGACTTGATCTGCATTAAAAAGCAAAACGGTGTTTACTTCCTTCTTTAATAAAATAATATAATTACTACATCAATTTCGTTGAAAAGGTGTTGGTAAATTAGTCTTAACGAGATTATACTCTAAGCACCGCAATGTTAAAATCGCTCAATTTTTTCGGAAATCTATCAACACCTCTTCAAATGCTGCCTTGAATTCGAATTAATTTTGACGTATTTTGAAGCTCTTGATCGCCCTCTATGACAAAATATCTTCAATTAATAAATTCTTACCAAATTCCTCCCTTTTCCTAAATTTCAGTCGCATTTCAAAATAGATTTGCTCCACTGTGCAATGACACACCGCTTGAAATGAAAAATGTTGCCAATGCAGCAGCGGATTGGTGTTGTTCGCATATACCGACTTAAGCCACACACACAAATGGCATGTAGTGCACAATATGTACATACATATGTGTGTATGCAAAATAAAAACTCGTGCAAAAATATGTTGCCACCATTTTAGTCGTCTGTTGTTGTTGTTGGCGGCATTTTTATATCTACTTTTAAACATTTTTTTCTCAACGAGGCGGCTGACGTATTAGCCTGTTTTAGTTTGTTTTAGTTTTTGGGATTTTAATTTTTTTCCCAAATGCTAAGCAAGCCATCACGTACACATACAACATAGCATGGCATTCCTCCGAGCAGCGTAACATTACGGGGTGTTGCAGTTTAGTCAAACACAAAGGCATACATACACACGTGCATATCCAGCTTATCATAAGGCTGGCTGTCGTCAGCGGGCCTCAGCTGTCTGGTTAACTCTGCGAATTTGTCTGCTTGAATTTGTGCAATTTGCACTTTTTGGATATTTACTTAAAAAAAAAGCTTAATTTGTCTGTTAATATCCATACGTACGTACGTGCAAGAGGCAGTAACTCAACAAAAAAAAACAAAAATTATTATTAATATTGCGTGTAAATGGCCAACGAAAGCAACAGTTACAATTCCACAAGTTTTCCAAGTTCACGTTTTTGCTTTCTCCACGCAAGCGCACTAGGACAATTTTAGCATAACTATGTATGTGTGTGTGTGTTTGTGTGTGTATTAAATACATTTTATCATACCACTTTGGCGAGAAATGTACAAATATATGAAATGTGTATGTTTTTTTTAAGTGTTTTTCCTATTAAACAATTCCCGTGCGCGCTCGTAAATTTGCAATAAAACGCACAATTCGCATAACTGCCAGCAATAAACGTAAACAACGGAAAAAAACAACATCAAAAGCAAAAGCGTTTGGCAAATGTGTAAATTGGTAGACACGAACTGCGAAGCTGTGAAATGTTGGTAGCTGGTAGTTGCTTGCTGCCTCATTGGTATTCGACCTAAGAAAGCACTAATCGTTCAGCGCAGGCGCCACACTATGCGCAATTGATGGATAAAATGCTACTAATTACATACATATGTACATATATGGTTTTCAAAAGTAGTTTGGTATTTTAGAATACCAAAACCTTGATTTTGATAAATGGTAGTCGCTTTTGTTATGTCTAGTTATATCCTAAACATCTTTGTGGCCACGAATAGCCCGGAATGTTCACGAGATCCCCCGAATAGCTTCCGTAATATTCATCCCAACAACTCATCAAATGGTCATCCAACTTTGCTTAGATATATACCTGATAACACGGCGTGCCTAGAACGAAGTTTCGCAGGTGGTTGATAGCAGTTCCAGAAAGATCCCCAGGGCTGTTTAGAAAACAAAGGGAGCCAATCTACCGCTGAGCTAACAGTAAACCCATAGGCCCAAGAGTAGTCCAGTGGTAGTACTAACTACTTCCATGCTTTTCTTACACAGTGAGGCTACCTGAAATTGTCTTCCCTTATCGGCTCTTTTTTCAACGATAGATATTTACCCCTATCTCAGCTCTATAGTTAATAGTCTGAGAGCTTTGAAGTTTCGATCTGTCCATCTGTTCGCGTCCTCGGGCATCGGATTTGTTTCTCTTTCTTTAATTTCATATTTTTTTTTAATTCTTTAGATCTTATTGTTTTAAAAAGAAAATACATACATATGTATGTAGTTTTTGAATTTCATTTCATTGCTAGAAACTTATTTTATGTATTTATTTTTTTTAGTTTTATTTTTCTTTTTTAATTTAATTTAACGCATTTAATTTTGAGATTTTATTATTTTAAGAAGAAAAATATTATTTAACTTCATATAATTTCTTAAATTTTCTTTTATTTCTTTTTTTAACTATCTTTTCTTTTCCTATTTTTAATTATAGTTTTCTTTTTTGATCTAATTTTTATTTTCGTTGTTTATTTTTCTTTTTTTGTTTATTTGATATCTTTTCTTTTCTTTTCTATTTTTAATTCCTTCTTTTTTAATTTTCTCTTGATTTTTATTTATATTGATTTAAAAACGAAAATTTTGTAATCAAATTTTATATTTAGGAAATTATTTTATATACTGTTTTTAAATGTAATTTCCTTTTAGTTTTTAGTTTTTATTTTTTTAAAAGGAAAAATATATACATATATACATTTGTACAAATACTTTTTTATTTAATTTAAATTAATTTTTAGGAAACCTATTGCTAAAAGATAAACTGAAGAACGCTAAGATTTTTCAATTAGTCCATCGAGAGACAGAAAAGCGCTTTGAGTATAGTTGAATTGAGCACAGTCTTACGAAAGACTTTTGTTTTTCGAAAGACTGTGGTGAGTTCAAAAACAGTGGCCAGAACTGCGCTGCTAGTCTACAAACCACTTATTCAGCAAGCTCAAGTGTCCTGGATTAAATCATAAAGCTCATTTAGAAAACTTTCACGTCCATTAAATCGAGCTGGAACTGTTCAAGCTCGCGGCATCCCCGAAAAATCTCTTTGGTTATTATTGGCTATTCTGAGAGGCTTACCAAAAATTAAAATAAAGCCAATATTGCTTTATTTTCAATTAGACCTATAGATATTCCAGATTTTTTATACATTTTTCCCCAGATTAACGTTCAATATTTACCATTTACCGCCCAATTGCAATTTACTCTAAACGCCAAAAGTGAAGTGGGGAATTTCATACCAACAACCAGCTGTCATTCACCAATCACCAGTTCCAATACTAGCAGCTCTGTCGCGCTATTCAAGCCAAACTAACCCAGCCCAGCGCGCATATTAATGCCACAGCCGTTCGGGCCAACAGGCCGTGGCAAGCAGCAAAGCAGTTGGGGTCCAAAAATGTGCGCAATTACATACAAATTTGACCGGAAACCGTTGCGCCTCGTTCATTATTTTAGCCGCGTTAATGCGTTCGCAGCGGCAGCGGGCAACAAAGCGGTCGGTCAGCTGCCAATGCCCAGTAGCGCTAAGCAATCAGCGCCACCGCGCCATATCTACTAAGCACCTCTTCGACTGCCAGCCAAACAAATTGGCATAATCACAGTGACAAATTGTCAAATGGGCGCGTTAAACATATGTATGAGCATTACTTACTTACATACATGCATGCCACAGCAAATGCATGCACAGGCGCGTCCATCCATACTTACGGCACTCACTTGCCAAGCGGTGGGTAGCCCCGGAACGCTTATCATTGCTCGCATGTCTCCTGTTGACTCTTTTTTTTTACGCTTGTTATCGTTACCATGACACTCGCTGCTGTTACTATTTTTGTTGTTGTTTGTAAATTTTTTGCTGTTGGTTTATACTTTGGCTTTTATTTTATGGCTGTGCATATTCATTGAAATATCCGACCCACCGGTTCGCGAAAATTGCCAACTCCCGCTGTGGCAACAAACGAAAAATTTTGCTTAATTAGAAAATTGCCAGGCAGCAAACTCGACAGTTAATTAATGTAAATTTATCAATTATTGCCTAACGAAAATCCCACACTGGATGTGGAATTTTTATTGCAGCTAATAACTCAAAGTGGAAAAATGATAAATGCGGCAGGCGCTGCCGGTTGACAGTTGAATGCTTGTAACTGTAAAATGCATGGATAATTGCTTGCAATCCGGCAAATAGTTAATCCTGGGAGTTTATTTATATTTAAAACAGATTGCCATACAAGTTCAAAAAAAACAAACGAAGGCAACATTTGTATATAAATCCTTTATTGTCATCCATTTCAATCGTTTATCCCACACGAAGTAAGTTTTATAGCTATAGCACAAACACATTTAAGAAATGCTGAAAAAAAAATGTATATCAGAAATAGTCGAGTCTTAAAGGATCAAATATGAGGGCGGCGCTAAAAACCAAAACTTTGAATTTATAGCAAAAAATGGCGTCAAAAATACAATGCCTTAATTTTTAATAAATTGGCAGCTATTGTGAACACTAAGGTGTCAAAAATAACAGTTAAGGGCGTAAAAAAAAATATTTGATAACTGTTGGCATGTGGGACTATCGCTGGACTTCCACAGCAAGGGCCACAAGCGGCCTCCGGATATGACCTCTAAAATACGGCAGTCGGCAGATAGTCCCGACGGCGTAGCTAAGAGGACCAAAACCTCTGACTCAAATATCGATACGCATAGCATTTTCCTCCAATATGGAAATAGAACCAAAACAATTTCAATCAATTTAACAAAGTGTTATTTTGATGTACCTACTTACATACACGTGTTCATCTTTTTTAATATTCATAAGGTTTTTTGAGTTAACATTTTTTTTATTATTTTTTAACCGACTTCAAAAAAAGAGAAGGTTTTCAATTCGTCGGAATATTTTTTTTTGTGTATGTATGTACTTTTGACCATGTCAACCGATTTCAATAGTTCTAGTTTCTATCAGAAATTAACGGTACTTCTAAATTTTTATATGAGAATTGAAGTCGGTTATGTTTTGTGCTTAAAAATTACTTGTTATAAAAATATTGTTCATGCTTTATCTAAAAACCATGTAAAACAATGTTTCAAACTTTATATGTACAAAATTTAGAAATATTAAACAAATTTTCATCAATATTTTGAACTTTTGAATATGAGTCTTTAGAACAGTTTTGAAGCAATGGAAACTTGCACTTTATTATACTAAACTTTTATGAGCTATAAAACTGCAACTTGCTTTCTTTGAATTTCAGACAAAGCGATGTTTGGCGGTTCGTTGTACTAGAGATGTCAGTTTACAGAAAACATCGATGCATCGAAAGTTTCGATGTTTGGCTTCGACATCCCTATTTATAGATATATTTTCTCTCTCATAGGAAAGGCGCAACTTTTTTTCAATTTTCACCGTTTTCACATGTCAAATTTTTATTCCATTAAGGGCATGAAGGGTGCGATTTGAATCTCGCATATTTGTCGAATATTTAAAATCACTTTCTTATGTTCATATGCCGCTAAAACTCCACACTGGTGATAAAATAAATGTTGTCATAAAATAAATCTCATTTATGGTAGGTTAGGCTAAGTTAATCTGACTGGTCAAAAATAGGTATACTCAAAAATACCTTAAAAATTAAGTAATCCACACTTGAATGTAAATGAGAGCACACATTTTGCTTCTTTGCTTTACACTTTTTGGTGATAATTTTTAGTTTCATTCCCAAATCGTTCGACTTTCAACTTTTCACCGCTGTCAAATTGCCATATCGAAAGCCATACATAAGTCACTTTCTTAATGGTATATTTACTTGCTATGCTCGTACATTAGCGTGGCAGTTGAACTATAAGCCCCCAACAGCGCGGAGCATCCCACACCATTTGCGACACAATTCAAATCAAAGGCATTTGTCTCCTCCACTGGTCTAGAAATGCTCATTCGCGCAAATAAGAAGTCAGTAGGGGAAAAAAAAATCCAAATTCTTACCTTTGATTTGCATAATAAAGCAATCGAGAACGGGCTATCAAGCCAGCAAACGACTCGTACTACATCTTAGCAGTCTGATAAAGCTCGACGAAAGCAGCGATGAGAGAGCGATGTGGGCGTGCAAGCAGCACCCCCACCGACCTTTTGTTGCCCCGCCTCAGCCATTCTTCAGCAACAATAGAATGTATGTAAGTATGTAACCACAATAAGTAGTGGAAACAACTATGAAATGAATAAAATTAAATTAGCTCTCATTTCTGTATGCTTGGGCAACTTGCTTGCCTTTCTACAAGGCGCTTTGATTAGTTTCTTTTTTTCTTTGCGTCCCGCGAATGCCTAAACTACTACGAGTATAAGTGCAACTACTACTGGCTCAGACTTGTTCAACCCGATTTTTGGGGTGCAGAGCAGAGTAGAAGGCGGACCGGAGCAGCTAGTCAGCGGAAAAAATTGAAATGAAAATGGAAATGGAAATGGGGAAACCGTTTAAAACGCAATTTTCCGGTGCATAACTATAAATTGAAATGCGCTTAAGCAGCTGTGAAGCGCACAGTAGCTGCAGTTGTGGCGCATGCGCGGCTTATGTATGATTAGAAAACGAGCCAAATTCGGCATGTGAATCGAAAATTTGCAATCGACCAACAAACTCACTCAGCAGTGTTGGCATTTGGCATCTTTGGGCTTTTTCGCAATTCGCGCAGTGTTCGTAGTGATTAGCGAAAAATGGCGCCGAAAGCGCGCCAACGAATATCACCCACTGTAAGCGTGTATGTATGTAT
>NW_023458566.1:22045561-22047091 GCF_013731165.1 Rhagoletis pomonella | reverse complement strand
TGTTCCCAGCATCGCGGCCCGCGTTGAATATTTTCAGAGCAGGAGCGCAAATGGGTCTGCACCCAGCTAATAAACGGCGAGCGAGACACTCCGGGTTGCAGACATTCTAGGGTCACCTTACCTGATATGTACCAAATATCTTCAACATTAGAAAACATATTGTGGGCTACTTCTACAATGTAAAATCCACTTATATACATATTAACATATGTATGTATGTATTTCCTGCCTGGTAAAAAGCTGTATATTTTTATCAGCTTACCAGTTTCCCATGATCTTCAAAAGTTTTTATGTAATCTTCCACACACACACACACACATACACACACACACAAAGTGCCACCTTCGTCATCACCACATCACACCACAAATCCGTAGCAAAAACACAAAAGCCATACGTAATATCCGATGCCACAAACATAATACGATTGGGTTGCGATCTCTCAATGGCATGCAATACAATCAGTGACAATTTCCGCTCGATCGTTTCCAGTTGTCGTTCGGAAAGTCGGAAAGACAAGCACGTTGCCATAAACACTTACTCAATAGGCAGAGACAAAAGCACATTGGCTTCTTCATAAATGCATTTGTATTCACACTCACAACGCACACACACACATTGCATTTGCATTCGACGCTCGAGTGCTCCTCCACGCCTGCTTCCACCCAAAGTCATTAACATCTGTTTGGTGGCGTAGTTAAGTAGAAGCTGCAGTAGCTGGTGGCTTCTTGAAGAGCTGTATAGAGCAGCCATACTCGTGAAAATATGCAAAGCCCAGACGTTGTCATCTGATGATTTTCGCATTTCGCTTTTTAGTTCGTTGCATTCAAGGAGCTATTTAAGAGTTGGTGCGGCTGCGTGTGTGAGTGTGAGAGTGGCGCTTGAGATCGCTTTCTAAATTGAAACAATACCCAATGCGCCCAGCGCAACGCCATTAAGGCAGCGCCTAAGCAAGTGCCATCCGCCTAATGATATTTGTTTAGTTGTTGTTGTTGTTGTTGTTTATTGGATTGTTGATTACAGTTTGTGGTTGAAATCGAATGCGCGGCCATTACTGGATGCCACAGTGGAGTGGAGTTGAGCGGGTTCAACTTTCGTGGGCGGCGAAGGTGAAAAATACTTAGGCAGGCGCCGAGCATTTCGTGCAACATTCGGCCCAACCCAATGCGCCACACTCACACCGAACTTGCAGCTCTGTCGCCCTTTTGATTATTTACCGCAATTTTATTTTTTCTTCAAGTACTTGCAAATACAAATTTCAATTACATTGACCTTTGCAAATCCAACCAGTCAAGGTTTTCTTTTCATGGCCTTCTGTGAGTTATGCATTTTTATTTCGGTTTTTTTTTCTTTGATTTCTATATTTGTTGAACAAAAAAAATTGCAAGTTGCAAAAATTCACAAGCATTTAATAGCCGTAAATGAGCGCGCATTAAATTATGCACAAGCGCAAGTGCATATGAGTACATATGTATGTATATACATACATACATACACGCTTACAGTGGGTGATATTCGTTGGCGCGCTTT
>NW_023458566.1:22025980-22045461 GCF_013731165.1 Rhagoletis pomonella | reverse complement strand
AAAGCGCGCCAACGAATATCACCCACTGTAAGCGTGTATGTATGTATATACATATGTACTCATATGCACTTGTAGCTGTGCATAATTTAATGCGCGCTCATTTACGGCTATTAAACGCTTGCGAATTTTTGCAAATTGCATTTTTTTTTGTTCAGCAAATATAGAAATCAAAGAAAAAAAAACCGAAATAAAAATGCATAACTCACAGAAGGCCATGAAAAGAAAACCTTGACTGGTTGGATTTGCAAAGGTCAATGTAATTGAAATTTGTATTTGCAAGTACTTGAAGAAAAAAAATAAAAAATTGCGGTAAATAAACAAAAGGGCGACAGAGCTGCAAGTTCGGTGTGAGTGTGGCGCATTGGTTGGGGCCGAGTGTTGCACGAAATGCTCGACGCCGGCCTAAGTATTTTTCACCTTCGCCGCCCACGAAAGTTGAACCCGCCCAACTCCTCGCCACTGAGGCATCCAGTAATGGCCGCGCATTCGATTTCAACCACAAACTGTAATCAACAATCCAATAACCACCAACAACAACAACTAAACAAATATCATTAGGCGGATGGCACTTGCTTAGGTGCTGCCTTAATGGCGTTGCGCTGGGCGCATTGGGTATTGTTTCAATTTAGAAAGCGATCTCAAGCGCCACTCACACTCACACACGCAGCCGCACCAACTCTTCAATAAATAGCTCCTTGAATGCAACGAACTAAAAAGCGAAATGCGAAAATCATCAGATGACAACGTCTGGGCTTTGCATATTTTCACGAGTATGGCTGCTCTATACAGCTCTTCAAGAAGCCACCAGCTACTGCAGCTTCTACTTAACTACGCCACCAAACAGATGTTAATGACTTTGGGTGGAAGCAGGCGTGGAGGAGCACTCGAGCGTCGAATGCAAATGCAATGTGTGTGTGCGTTGTGAGTGTGAATACAAATGCATTTATGAAGAAGCCAATGTGCTTTTGTCTCTGCCTATTGAGTAAGTGTTTATGGCAACGTGCTTGTCTTTCCGACTTTCCGAACGACAACTGGAAACGATCGAGCGGAAATTGTCACTGATTGTATTGCATGCCATTGAGAGATCGCAACCCAATCGTATTATGTTTTTGTGGCAGCATCAGATATTACGTATGGCTTTTGTGTTTTTGCTACGGATTTGTGGTGTGATGTGGTGATGACGAAGGTGGCACTTTGTGTGTGTGTGTGTGTGTGTGTGTGTGTGGAAGATTACATAAAAACTTTTGAAGATCATGGGAAACTGGTAAGCTGATAAAAATATACAGCTTTGTACCAGGCAGGAAATACATATGTACATACATGTGTTAGTATGTATGTAAGTGGATTATACATTGTAGAAGTAGCCCACAATATGTTTTGTAATGTTGAAGATATTTGGTACATATCAGGTAAGGTGACCCTAGAATACCTGCAACCTGGAGTGTCGCCGTTTATTAACTAGGTGCAGACCCATTTGTCGACACTTGATTTAACTGATCATGCAGATAAACTATGAGCGCTGCCCAACATATTCTTCATTCTACTCGTTCCTTTATTTGCCCAGGAACCCAAACAAAGGAAACTTTATTGTTTGTATTTACAGGCTTCAGCAATACCACAGTACACAATAGAGTTAGAAAGCGCCTGCAGTGCAGCAAAGAACTCCTTAGCCCACATTTGAACTCTTTAGCCCACCCATCTGTTGTAGCTCATATGTATATATAGTTCGTGGGCCTTAATATTGCAAACACTTCCGCAAAAAGGACAGTAGCGTAACAGTAGGTAAAACTGGCGTCTTACTGCTCAACCAATATTCATGCCTCAGAGCTAAGCCCTGAAAAGGTTCGACAGTATCCCACGACATCAAACTTTTTAAATAACCCAACTTTCGGTAGACAAGAATCAGAAGACATAAAGCCCTGCGGGCCTTCTACAAAAAGAAAAATTTTAGCTTCAACAATTGTTGCCTTAATTTTTAGCGAGAAATCTTAATCTAGATATTGCCGCGCTAAAACTCTGTAATCGTAGCAAGCCTCTATTCAATGCATGCATTCTTTTAAAAGGCTTGCGTCCAGCTTAAAATGTCACTAACTTTGGCGGGAGTCCCGATGCAATTAAATTATGCTTCGACAGAGAAAACTAGGTAGACACCACACTACCTGCCACAGCTGCACTTAAACCGACTCCACTTTTTTGACTTAGAAGGAGGTTTAACTAGGCCGTCAAAAATAATGATGGTACAACTGTGTATCTTTGGTGGCTGATGCTTCCGACAGGGAGCGGTATGATGCGTTTTGGAATGAACCAAAACTGAAACCAACTGGTCTTTAAACCAAACTTCACGAGACATTATGGAAATTCTTTCCAAAATACATGATGCTAGAATGATTGGTTTTTGGACATTTCAAATGAGAGGGAAAATGGGTGAGAAGCTGGCCCATAGGAGGAGTACTAAAATAAGAGAAGATCTCGTACGCTAACTACTGCTCGATACTAGCGTCCTGGAACGCTCTTGTTGGCCTTTGTTGGAAAATTAATGGCTAACTCTCTGCCATACATAATCAACGGCAAACCTTTTCAACACCTAATTGGAGTGGGTTAAGCTAAAATTGTGGAGCCACATCGATGAAAAATCTTAGGGATTATTTGACAACAGCAATTACGAGTGGCAATAAAATATACAACGCGATGAAGCTCAAGACCAAAAAACGTTGTAGACAACATACAAGGAAATTTACTGACCGCTACTAAATTATGCGACGCCATTGGACGAAAGTACAAACCGGTCAGAGCATCGCTGTTCTGCTTGCACGTAATGCCTTCTGATGTGGTCTGAAGACCGCCTATTTAGGGAACATAATTTTATAGTCAGCAAGCATCCGCCGTGGTCGAGATGTTAAAGGTTAGAGGTGCGCGCTGCCACTCTGTAGGTCCAGGGTTGGGGAAAAGCTGCTCATAAAATCCACTTGCCGGAGGCGGAAAATTATGATCTGGCGGCCGACGTAGTCTTAAATCGCATTGATCGCCATCGACAGTACTGAGCGCTGATTGCCTTCAATGCATTCTTTACTTCGCTTCAATAGAGACTATGTGCCGTTTTCTCAAGTAGCCCTAAAAATTGATCTGCCCTTTAGACGGCAGATACATTTTAAAACCGACTTGAGAACACGGCTCTAAGTCAATTTCCATGACAAATGTGTGCACATTAATTGACAATACCAGACAATATCAATAGGGTGTTCTTCATAAAAGATATCTGGCTCCCGATTTTCTTGGTGGTATCTTAAACGTAAATATACTTACTGTTTTATTGAGGCCTGGCACTTAACAGTAATGAGTTACCCTCTCCACTCTCGAACCAATGAATTTTTTACCTTCTCAATTAGTTTAATAGGGATTTAATAGGCTAAATGGCATTTTAAAATAATTAACTACCACTCTAATTAGAAAAGCTAAATCTCCTAAAAAATTGGTCCAAAATCAAATTTGGCCCAGTCAGATTGACTCAGTGTGCTTTTAGAATTCGAAAGTAAGATGCACTCCTATTTCAATGAATTTTTACTTATTTGGATGGCTTTGTTCACTCCGTATTATTAGAAGAAACCCGATTCGCTTTTTAAATAAATATTGAATAAAAAAAATCTAATTTAAGAAATATCGTTTCAAAACTAATTGAGAGACGTCTTCTCTAAGGGAGCTTAAAAAATATCTCAAACAAATTTCCACAATTCAGTCAAAATTTCGAGAATTTTTACATTTTTTGGGAATACTTATTCCTAGTGGCTCAACTCATAAATCACATTCATGTAGGTATGTATTAGACCGTTCCAGAAAAAACAGTTCGCCGTACAATCCTTAGTCTTAAGTAATTTTACTAGTCACTATCGAAAAAAAAATTGTTTGGCTGGGGTATGGTCGTCTTTTTACATTTCTCGGCATACCTTCGGCATTTACAGTCAGATCTTAAGGTGAGATATACCGATGTTTTTGTCTCGAGGAGAATTTATTTTGTTCCAAGTTTCATTTGTTCTTATCACCTTGACGTACCACCCTAATGTCAATAAATTATTGTCCACCAAAAATTATTAAAATTTCGCTTAGGAACTACATATGTAGATTATTCCAGTAGAAGTACTTAAAAAATGTTTTTGCTCAATGTATGTAGTTGGCACCGAAAAATTTAAAAAAGGCTGGACATAAAAAATGTTCCGAAATTGTCACGCAAAAATACTTTAGAAACAGGGGTGTAAGGCGAACTTCGTTTGTATCCTTGTGAGGTGGTGCGGGTTAATGTACATACGTACATCCATTTGAACTATTAACGAAAATGATAAATTAAAGTTTCCTGATTTACCACATATATATTTTAGCAAAATGATATGCAAATTCATTACTCAGCCTTAAATTATCGCTTCCCACATCACCATCAAGTCAAAAATTCACCACTCTCCAACTTAATTAAATTCCACATTAAATATGTATGTACCTCAATTCAAAGGGGAAAGGTGGCCAAAAGGGAAATGTCAAGTTGTCTGTCTGTCAATGAACCCAAAACTTGAAAAGAATTTATTATTTCCGCCAGCTCGACACGCCGATAAACTTGAGTCTAATGCAAATATAAGTGAAGAAACGAACTACAATGAGTCTTAAGAATTCCAAAGTTTGTATATGTAAATGTAAACTCCAAAATGTTCACTTGCCAGAACAAAACCAGAACAGTGACTCTTCAAATAGCAAATGTACCTGTGACTTCACCATACCCTCCCTCGGACGTCCAAATAACAAAAATTACAAAATTCACAACGCAAGTGTATCATGGATTTTTAGTTACGCCTGTTCCTGGCTTCACACTTGGCAGAACATCAGCCACCAACAACAAACAAAATAATCGCTAATAGATATGTATGTATGTACAACCAACCAACAGCCAAACAACCAGCATTCGCAAGCGCACATGGTGGGTTTCATGTTTTGGCAGAGCAACAAGTTGCGCACCCTAACTACTAAATATTACATTCGTACTTACCCAGTATAGTGTAGTATATTTTTATAATTCTCTTATTTAACGAGAAGCAACAGTGGCAATGCCTCTTCTTGCTACTTTTCGTACGCATGCGCAACTACGAACATAACTACTGTAACCTGAAACCGGCGAGGGTGTTCGCTGAAGAGGAACATTGCGCACAATTTTTTCGTTGTTTTTTTTTTGTTTTTTGAAAGCATGCATATATGTATTTCCAATTTTAAGCACCCCGTCATTTTTTGTAAATTTTGTGTTGAAGTTGTTTCTTATTTTGCTTCTCATAACTTGCAGACTTTTTTTCGATTTTTTCGTCTGTTTAGGTTTTTTTTTTTTAGATTTCATGGCAATTCTTATACAAAATTAAATGGTCGGCTGAATTTTCATGCTATCTTTCGTTTTTTCCTTCATATTTATCAACTTGTTTAGTCGTCTTCTCCTTTCGTAGTCTATTAGTCAGCACATTTATATATGCACATAAGTAATTGAAATTATATATTCAAATCGGATTTAATCATCCACATTGCTTTCCTGCAGCCACACCATCGTCTTCGTGGTTCTTAAAGAAATCTTTTGTGGAGCCAACTTTTCAATTTTAAAATGTACATAAAGCTCTTGTTTTAGATGTTGCCCGTATGAGGGACTAGAGAGATTGTGGGTGTTCTTAAAACTTATTATTCTATAACGTATTTTACTATTGTAAACTGAATAAAAAATATAACCCCATAACCAGATAACCTGATAACCAGACAGGTGTTAACACCCATATTGATTTATTTATCACTTTACGTGATGAAGGTTTTTCGAAAGAACCTTCATCATTTCAAAGAGTTGTCACCATCCGTAACTTGCGGCCGAGGCCCTTCGCACACTTCGAGGATGGTCTCGTTCGCGTCCTCACTTCCCCGAGGGCAGAAACAGTTTCTCGTAGTTCTTCGTACATTCGACGGTTGGAACGTTGTTAGCAGAGCCATTTGTACTACTTCAAACAGAGGAGTGGTATTAGACATCAACTTAACATTTTACTCGCTCTTTGACTACATAAAGAAGTGAGATTTATTAAACAACCATTCTCTCTGCTCCTAACTTCAAAACTTATTTTATATACCTGGCTTCCGTGGCTTACCGAAAAGTAGACGTACCATATGGATTAAGATCAAAAAGGGGTTAACCTCAAGATGACCTTTAGACGACGTCCAGTCCATATCTGTGCGTAAAATCTCCACTCGTTCAGAATCTGGGGTCAAGAGAACTATGTTATTCAAACTTATAGATCAACTACGACCAGAGATGCTCTACCTCTAGTTTCCTTTGTGGCCCTGCTTAACACTGCTCACAGTAAGATGGTGAGTATCATCGGAAAAAATTTAGGAAGCCGTTGACTGCATTATTAACGACGCGGCCTTCTGCTCCTCCTGACCAACTATACTCCCGAAAAAAGAGGGGCTCGAAGTGCAGATACAATGTATTTTTCATGGCGGAGTACCGCCTTTCAATTCGGGATTAGTACAACCACGATAGCCTGATTTAACCTACGCTAAATGATTGTCGCTTGATAGGATTAAAAATCCTTGGTTAGCAAGAACTCAGCGACGCCTTTCAAGGCAGCCCGTTAAGAACAAATTTAGCGTGATAGATGTTCAGTTGAGGATTGCACGGCGACCAGGAGATCTATTGTGCCCGTCCATGGAGTCTGCTCTGAGCCAAAGTTTGAAACATTCTTTTGGTAAATACCTTTCATATAAAAGGGGTTTATTCTGGGTAACTGCTTGCTAAGCAATGCAATAACATTCCGAAATAAAAAACAAATATTTAGCCATATAAAAGCCTATCAAATCAAAACAAGCAACCACTGCTCGCTGTGAAGGTCTAGAACTACACCATCTCTCCATTTGCTTCTCTACTAGAATTTGTGTTTACCAGACAACAATTTCTGCGTATGAAGTATGGTTCTGGAATGAAGAAATTTTTTAGTTGGCGTAGATCCTATTTTTTTTTTTTTAATTAAATTAAAAGCTTTCCAATGCGCAACGTTTTTTCTAAGCGCTTAACCTTCCTTGCGATTGACCCTCAAGCAATTTTCTTTGTTTATAACTAAATTTTGTGAGTAAACTTATGCGAAAATATGCAAACCACTTCAATCATTTAAACAATATATCTTTTCCGTCTCGTGGAGCGCAAGTTTTTGTAGTGCGAACATAAAACAATTCATTGCGAAAGTATTTATAAACAAAAATCTGAAAAGATACAAAAAAAAATTAAAACCGAAACTAAACAGTTCAAGGAAGCAATTATATTGGTATTTTTTTTACTTTTAAACAAAACTGTACGCGCACAAGTATGAACAAATGTATGTGCATATGTATGTATGTATATTTGTGCTCCTGTCTACCTCCAGCAAAGTGCTCGTGAGAATGATATGTACTACATCCATACATACATACATATGCCGCTTGATCTGTTCTTCGACTTGGGGAAAATGCGAGTGAACTTCAAATGAAAATACATATCAATTTGTTTATACGCAAAATACTAGAACACAGAAAGTACATATCATTCTGCCTCTGTCCATTTTCTCCACTTTGTTTATATGTATTATTATTTACAGATGTGCCTCCGTACACACGTACATACCTGGAAAATAAACCGTAATGTGGTACGCAAAAAGAAGGCCAGCCGAAAGTGATAAAATCGCAATCGCTGCTCGTCGGGGTTCACGCGCTGATTTAATACTAGGCCGACCAATATTCTTTATATTCACATATGAATACATATGTATATGTACATTGTACATACAGTTCGAACATAGCGAATTCTAAAATTAAAATTGGATTTTATTTCCTAATATTTACTTTCTCTTACTTACTTGCAGCAAAAATTTTCAGGAAAAACTTAGTTGTACTATTTTGAGTTTTCAGTCCATTCTTTCCAATTGGCGCTATCATCTGCATAGGTACTTCTCGTCATTTTGACCCATATAAATTAATTTTCTACGCCAGTTTGTGTATACATACTATGTATAGATATACATATTTTCTTACATAAAAACAACAACTGCATTCACCGGCCGCGTGTCTGCTTTTATATGTACAACTTTCTAATATTTTCCAAATACTTCTTATCCGAGTTGTATGTACAAATGTATGTAGGTTTGCATGAAGTGTTGTTGTTTTGACATTTTTTGCCTTCAATTTTACTCGCACAAAATATAAATTCTCAGCAAAGTGTCGCAATGATTTTGCCACTTTGTTGCTAAAAATAAAAACGCGCTAACACTAAAGACTGACTACGTTGTACAGTGGTCAAGGAAGGTGGAAATTGTTATAAAAAAATTGTTTATTTTTCAGATGAAATAAATGCGATGCGATAGAATGGCAATTTACGTTTCGTCATTTGTAAATGTATGGAGCGAAATGTGTGGAGAGGAATACTTCTCGACAGAGTGTCCAGGGGTACTTAAACTTAGTCACAAATTACTCTCCTAGTTGTGTACTTGATATTAATCCCGGTACATAAAGTGGCAGGCTTGCCTGAGTCGGTGACGTTTCCTTTGTGCTCTTTGACTGATTGCAGTACTGTGACCTGATCTTAGATAGGAAGCTATACCGATAGGCATAATTTTCTCCACGCCATGGAGAAGAGATGGGGCAATGATGGAACTAACTGGAAAAAGTCTACATTAGTTAAGCAGCCAGAGCATGTGCTAACATTTGTTGAAACCAGCGACACGCTCCGGATCAATACTGCTCTAGACCTTAATCATATGGCTAACGTGTTAATCGTGTTTAGTGTGGGTATTGCGCCACGGTGCCGAGTCTGACCAAAACATTGATCGCCGAATAAGTACAGCCACAGCGGCCGTTGGCAGGATGCATCCCTTATGACGAAGCAACAATCTGAGTTCCAGCCGAAAGATCACGCGTTTGAAATCCCATGTGCACTCGGCGTCTGTAAGTTTTCGTAGACAGATGTCTTGGAATATCACTCCGCATTTTTTGGCCTAAAACAATCTTGGGGAGTTGCTAAGAAAAGCTAACATGAAGCCCCTTAACATCGGGATTCGAAAACAGAAATTGAAAAGGATAGCTCACACTTTGCGCAAATAAAACGGCCAAGTGGATCGAATAGCAACTGGAAGGAGTTCAAACCGATTGTCCGAAACAGAACTCGCCATAAATCTCATGTTAGGCTTCCACATTCTGCAGCGTTTTCAACCCAAGGTATTCGCTGTACGCTGGCTCTGGTACAGTACAATACCAATAGCTCTAGGATCGCTTATGGTGCAACCGGAAATAGTCTGAAAATGTCAGACCTTTCTCTTGGTCGGCTCGGCTGATGAATTGGCTACGTGTTGACACCTCCCCACTGAGGTTATCTCTCGTCAGAACTCCCGAGTAACATACAGTTATGGACACCAGCGGACTGTAAAACTTCATTTTGTATACGGAATATAGTACTTACCCGCTATGCTCCCATCGCACTCATTTCAAAAATACTTTCTGAGACATCCGCTTAAAGTCCACGAACAGAACACAATCTGGCTCTTTTGGACGACTCGCTGCCCACTTATTAACGATGTCTTAGCCAAATTTGTCCCCATCCTTAGATTTATTATATGCGATTTTGCAATTTCCGACAGCTACAGCCTGTACGGCACGTCGTGGACACAGCCACCGTCTCTACCGCCTCTAGCATCAAGTGTACATTGGTATGTATGTATGTGAAGCAAAATTTCGCCTACTTGCAACTTGTTGGCAGCACTGAGAAATTCAAAACGATGCGCTGCAAAAAATTGCGAGACTAATCTCTAAAGAGAGTATTCCGAGATTACTCTCAATCGGGTACAATTGGGCATTAATTAATCGCAACTAGTCTCATATGGCTATTATTGAAGATCAATTAGTCCCCGACTTATTTCTAACGGGTACTATTAACGATTTAATGATATATGTATACGCCCTTACTCAATGAAATTTTGTGAGCGGCGTTGGCACACAGAGAGAGTATTCGCTTTACAAAACTGTTAACCCCCGGTTCGAATCACAGCTGGCGCAAGTTTTTATTTTTATTATTTTAAATTGAGTAGTCGCTTCTTATAGCCGTTGGGGTATAAAGGGGAACAATTAGTCTCTTCATAGGACATGCTCGAACAAAAGCGAACAGATCATTCCATATAAAGAGATCAAAAGTGTTCCTTTGCGATTGCTCCCGGCGTCATCCCGGATTAGTCGCATTTTTGCGGGGTTGGTATGCTTGTAAATATGTATGTATCTATGTACGTGTGTATGTGTGTATTTACATTCATACACCCAGAAAAAGGTTTAGTTATAATAACCAAGATTTGGTTATAGTGATCAAGTGGCATAGTTGGATATGGCGAAATAAATATATAGTTCACGAAAGTCTGCAATTTACTTAAGACTTCTAGTTGGGACAAATGTATATTTGTTAATAATTACAAAACGACTACCTTGATTGGACAATATTGTTAGTTGAATAAAATCATTGTTGAGCAAATATAAACAATGCTTTGGTTGATACAAGTTTTCAATTAATCTCGTGAACTTGCCGTAGACTTGAATCAGCTAACCGTTTATTATTGGGAAAAAAGTTTCAGTTTGACACAAATAAAAATTTACTCGATGTTTGTTGTGTTTACTTTCTTCTTTTATTTGCATATATTAAGCATAAAAATACGTACATATTTACATAAGTTAGTTACTAAAGTAAATAATACATATGTATATGGTGGTAAGAATTTCCTAAAAAACAACGATGAAACAAGAACAGTCGTGCGAAAACCCAGGCCAATATCTGCTGGAAGTATACTGCTTTGCTTTTTCCTTAGCTAAATAGACACTTTCAAATTATAATTCACATGAATTATATATCCACTGAAAAACCCCTGTTGGCATCAAACTTTATATTTTTAATTAAACTTTAAACTATGCGCGCACCGAAACAACCCGCGATGATAGCAAAACTGAAACTGTGACAAACAAGTATGGGCATGTCATAGCACACATGGCGCAGCGATCGACATGCCATAGCTTACTGAGCGCTCTGGGACCACATGCGTGTTTCACCCATATACGAACAGCGGTAGCGGAGCAATGATTTCCACGCACAATGCAATGGTCGGCATACTAGCGCATTCAAACGATTCAATAAGTGGGACTGTGTGCATTGCTCAGCTGGCGCTCTTCGTATGTGCTCAGAGAGCGCTCAGCATTCTTTAGGGGTGGCTCACAAGCATGAATATGTTCCACTCTCAAACCAAATCGTGGTTGCCTCAACTAAGATTTGGTAACTATGACTAAACCACGTGTTGAAAGAAAGCTTATCTGCATTAGCAGAGCTTAATAACATCCTTTTATGAACCATACGTTAAGTTGAATGGAATTTATAGAAATATGCTTCAAAGAAATATTTATTAGTATTAACCAAACCCTTCAACTAAATTAACGATTTGTTACAACCTAGATGAATATTAGAAGCTTTAATATATTTAGTTATAATAACCAATCGATGGTAATAGTTCCCAATCCTTGGTAACAGTTCCCAAATATTGTCAAAATTCGGGAACTAAATATCTTTAGTTGTCGAAACTAATCCTTTTTCTCAGTGTATGTGAACATGATTTGGTATGTGCGTGCCTGTGGCGCTTTTCCAAGCAAGGCGCTTTCCTCATTCAATTGCTATTTTTCTCGCCGTACGCTTTTGCTGCGCCAGCTTCCCACATAAATTTTGCATGCAACAAAATATACAATGCATCCCTGTAGGAAAAAGTACAGCTTAGCAGCGAAAGACAACTAGTGGCTCTTTGAAAAATTTCTGCTCAAATTCGTGGATTCTTTTTTTTTTGTATTCGGAAAAATTTGGAAAACAATTACAAATACTCATATCTCTGCTGGAAACCCATTCAATTTCAGTCCGGTTCAAATCAGTTCGGTTATATTTTATTTTACCTTTTCTCTACGAAATTTTTTAATGAAACATTTTATGTACTTAAACATGAATGTAAACTTATTGACACCCATTTAATTGCACTTTTATCCGAGGAAAAGTACTCTTCAAGTGTTTTAAAAAATATAAATCCCAAACGAAATCCGAAGCCTTTCGTCGTAATTAAGCCACATATTTCAATTAAATAATTCCCTTAATTCAAATTGAATCTCATTTGTTTGACAGATGGCAACTCTCCTACATGCAGTTTAGAAATTAAGCCTTTTCAAAACCATTTCGATTAATTCCCGTATTGTAATAATTCATTTAAATTATTTAAATTTAACTTTTATACAGGTGGCAGCCCTCTTCAAAATATTTTCAAACTGCAAACTTCTTAAACCTCTTTCATCTTACACCCAGATTGTTACAACCATTTCAGCTACCTAATTCCTTTAATTAAAGTTTAATTTGCCTTTTTAAACAGGTGGCAACCCTCTCACACGTTGCTTAGAAATAAAGACTTCTCAAACCCATTTCGAGTGGTACCCATAATAAAAAACTCTTTTATCTTCATTGAATTTAATATTTTAATAGGTGGCAACTCTAATAATATTCCAACCTTGAAATATTGGTCACCGATGGTTTGAATTGCTGGTCACTGCTGGTCTGACTTTAAAACTGATCAGTTTTGGGAAATTTTGTGATACTCAAACTAATCTAAGAATGAAAAGCAAATAAATTAACTAATTTTGGTGTGCTTGCATTACATCAGCAATTATCAAATTTTCCATTTGGGTTGCTAGTAAAGAAGACATAGTAAGTACTATTGGGGAAATGCAGCTATACACCTAATTCGTTTCACATCTCAATGAAATGTTGTTGCATGCGGCATGCCACAAGAGCAAAAACTGAGATTTTGCATTCCAACATTTAATAAATTGCATAGGCAACACCGTACAACATTGGCGCATTGAAAGCATAAAAAAGAGCAAAGTATCCCTGAGATATTTCAACACCACTAATTAGGTTTCCGCTTTTAATTAGATGTTCCTATTGTTAGCGCCTTTTTAATGTATTTCTTTCTTTAATTTTCCTAATGAACGCGACCTTCTTTCACACATAAACATATTGCCCATTTTGTTATGCAGCATTACTTTCAAAGACAAAATAGCTAACTAATCATGTGTAGAGATATAAACAAAAAAAAACAACAACAACCTCTTCAATTTTTCCACAATTCTTCATTAAGGCAAAACTTACAACTGACTTTAAAAGAAATATGTCCAAAAAAAAAATTCCCAAAATGCAAAAGGTGTTTCGCCTATTAATTACCTGCATGCGAGTTATTTACAACTTTGCATTGCATTTAAATTAAAGCTGCGTGTCAAAGCTATAAAAAGCGCTACAAATCTAAACAATGCAATTTGCATCGAAAAACTTCACACATTTTTCCCCGATTTGTACTTTGGAGCGCTTAGTCGCTTACAAAAAACGTAGCGTGAAGAGCCCAAGTGCACCAACAAACACACTTGGCAGAGCCACAGCTCCAGCTACTTTGCTAACCGAACATCCATTGCGTATTCTGCGGCCAATATGTAAATCTGCCACTTACGGCGATTCACCGCTACCTGTATATTTACATACATATATGTATGTATACTCGTATGTAAATGGGAAGGTATGGCAGACCCCTCCAAGCACCGTTACGACGCATTGCTTAGCGAATAAGCCGATTACATGCATGCATTTACATATGTATGTATGTGCATACTCGTACGTCTTTGCATCGCTGAGCCCTTAAAATGGTTTATTACATTGTTTAGCAGTCAGATACAGTGGCGTGTCATATAAATGTGGACTCCTCAATGCAATTAGCCGGGAAGGTGAAACCTCAGATATTTCTCCAAAATTTGAAAAAAAAATCAGGCAAGTAATTGATGGGTATGAACTTAGTTATGGCGAAAACCATTTTTCCAGCAAAATCCTGTCTGCTTCTTAAAAAGGCCCTGTCTTATGCGAGTCGCGGGTATTTCAGATCACCTATGCAACTCTACGAAGCATCGCCAGCCCAAAAACCACACTGATCCCAGTTTCTTCCATGTTATGCACCAAATGGCTGATGTACTTCGTGCAGAACTACCATTTTCGTAAAACTTTTTTCATCAATTTTACGCCTTGTTCAACTGAATATTGCTCCCTCACTAAGTTCGCCAAAGCTTGTAGTACCAATTGGCTGAAAAAAATAAGAAAACCAACATTAACATATCACAAATAATTGCTGTCAAAGATGTGCTTCACCCTGGAATCACCCTATACAAACAGTAAGTCTGTTCCTATGCGCTAGATCCCATATCATCGTAATTTAAAAACGATCTGATATTGAAGCGGTCCGCCACTAGTTGCAGTCTAATCGTAAAGGACAAGAGTGCCTGAGTCGCCGCTTAGCTACCTGGGGAAATGTTTACTTCACGGCCCGATAGACGAGAGGATAATCTAAAACTGCGTTGTTGTTTTTTCAAGGGATATCTCTACGACCACACCACACGCCGATTTGATTCGTCGGAAACGACAGCTATCGCCTGTGCAACGAAGTGTGTCCCATTTTATTTCCTGCGGCTTGCAAATTTCGCGCGAAATTAGTGGTTGGTCCAGCTCTTTGCCATTTTATTAACTCGGTGGGCAGCCTGTTTGTATCAAATAGAAGTCAGTTTCGAATAATATTCTCTAATAAATTTTTCGATGTTTAAAGCTCAAACACTGCAGCGTAAATTCCTTAATTTCGTTCAAATTGTTTTACATAAATCAGCATTTACATTTACTCCAGTGATTTCTAAAGAAATGATTAAGTGTCGTGCTCTTACGAATGAATTATTTGAATAAAAAGAATTTAATGCTTTTGCTCTCCCAGAAAGAAACGGTATTTTTTATTAATTTTAGCTTGCTGCCGTTTTTTCGCCCGCAAATGTACAACTTATGTGATTGATTTAAAAGGTATTCGTAACTAAATAATGTAGTATTCAAATGTACATATATAGTATATCTACCTACTAGGGCGTTCAATTATTCGCTTTTTTCCAAAACCGGGATTCGAGTTATTCGAAAAATTTCAGTTAAAAACCGTTCCCAATTTTGAAATTTAGATGCCTTCGGATAAACCGGTTTTATTTTACATAGTTTTCATACAGTGAAAACGGTATGACGTCATGACTGCCGCCGTAGCTGAGTGCTTAGATATGCATACTGCCACTTGTGAGCTCCATGGTTTGATTTCTGGTCCCAGCAACATCAAAAAAAAATTATTTTTTCAGCGATAACGGCAAACCTCCAAGTGTACTTCTCCCACAAAAAAGCTTCTTCGGAGGTAGAGAAGAGGTGTCGATCTCTCAATTTGTTTAACAAGACGTTTAAGCGCCAAACTTTAATTTACTGAAACCAAATTTGATATACTGTTCATTCCCAAATAACCTAGGATATAATTTTAAACTATTTACAGGTTTCCCTTTTGTTGAGAGGTCCAAATTTATATGAAATGAAAAAAACAGTTTATTCTATTAAAAATTCGGCTTATTCGATATTTGAATAATCGAGATTTCAAACAAAAACGCCTATAAATATCTAAAATAAAAAACCGATAGAAAACAGCTTGGAAAATCCGAGTTAATCACCCTACTACCTACACACATATATATATGCTCATTTGCAGCTAAAATTACATTGCAGAAGATGCAATATGTAATACCTCTTCTGTCGGCCGCTACTTTTTTTCGTATGTATGTTTGTATGTACAAATGCTAATGTCCCAAGTCAACTCACAACTCATCGTCTTTTGGACATACTTTTTTATGTATGTCCAATCAAACGACATAATCGAAATAAAAAAAACATATGTTACGTTGATTAAAAACATTGTAACTTTAATGGGTTTTCTTCGCATCCATATTTGTTCGATTTACGTTTTTAGGTCATGATAGGACTTCATTTTATTGAATCGTATAAAACGAAAAGTAAATTAGCTGAATGCACTCTTCGATCATTTTGTCCTACAAGTTTGATGGTGACCTTTGCATATCACAAATTTGCAAATATGTGAAATTTTGGAAGAAACTAGGTATATCGTCTTCCAAACAGCTACGAAACTATGAAACAAGTTTCGCAACTCAACCGAAAAATACTTACTATCGAAATTATCCTTTAATAAGCAATACAAGTTAATAATTCCTGCAAGGCTGTTTACAACGATCCAAGCACGATCACAGCGTATGGGAACCTACGTTCCAGAAAGATTCAGCAAAGGGCACAGATCCAACTATATACATATACTTCAAGCAGAGATCTTTGCAGTTGTAATATTCGCCCGCGAATGTCTTCGTAGGAGGACAAATGAAGCCAGAATAACTGGTATGTCTTCTTTTCCTTTAAAAGAATACATGAAGCTGCTAATTGGAATTCTCAAGTGGCATAACCGAAAGAAGAGATACATACATAACTCCGTCTAGAGGAATTTGTGAACAACTTCATAATTTTAATCGGGATGGCGCACAATCGTGCAAACGCGAAATTTGCGGCGTGAGGACTCTAACCGCGTATCTGGTAGGGTACCGCTAGGTAAGATACCGTCGCATATACATATAATGCGATTGTCGCTAAATTATAAGTCAATTACTGATAAACTTTGGATAGTGGTCATCGAATCTGGTTCATAAATAGCCAAAGATTGAGATAACCTTTGAATGGGGTAATACAATACATTGATAAGGCTCACAGTTCTAGTATTTCCTGAAATAAAAACAACAATGGATCACCAGTTTGGCTAGTTTGTCTTCACTCTCTACCAGTGTTGCCGCCGCTCAAAGAACTTTCTAACCAAGATTATACGAAAAAGTTACCAAATGTAAGGAAAAATAACCAATTTTATTATTAGATTAACCATTCAGGTCATCACAAATTCTTTTATATAGTACGTATAGACAAATTTTACAAACCAAATAAAATCAATTTTTATTTGCATTTTGGAAAAGTAAATCCTTTTAAGGCTGAAAATAAGTGAAATACATTCATGTATAAGTATATATACATAAAACATATTTTAGAAAATCAGGCTTCCCGTATTAGGTACATATGTATGTTAATATCTTCGTAAACATTACCAGACTCTAAATTACGATTTTAAATAAGTACATAGGTACACAGTTTCCAACTTCTTTGTAAGAATCAATGAAATGCCTAATCAGCGTGAACAACCACATTGTAAATATTTTATAATTAAGATTAAACAATTAAAAATTGGACTGTATTGAACTATATCGTCGTGGTAAATAAATTTTACAACAGCGCGAAAAACCGACTTTTTCAAAACTGTGGAATGGTATTTCCCTTGAATCTACTTGCTATAAGATTATTATTATTAATCTTAACTTAAATTAATACAATGATTCCAAATATTCTCACTTGGCTTCACTGCTGGGGCTGCCACTGCTGCTGCTACTCTCCTCAACCTCGACAGGTGTCGTTGGCCTATGTCTTATAACGAACCTAATTTAAAAGTTTTTTGGAAATACATATTATGCAAAATAAAACCAAAATTGTTATTTTTTGCTCACTTTTCCATAGAATTGAACCCGTATAAATTAACTTGAAACACCAATTTTGCGCAGAATTCTAATAATTCGCGGCTTTTTAATGACTATCGTATTATTCAAATGTCACTTCAGGTCCATACTATGTAGGTGTGTGCAAACAACATAGAAATGGTGTAACTGCGGGGCCGTTTCAAAAACTTGGCGATTAGTTCACCGCGATTTATTAAAGACACGAACCGATAATAGTTGCACCCTCGAACTTTGACATGTTCTTTTGCATATGTAAACACATGATTATCATCGGAATAAGTCGAATCTTGAGTTGCCATTTTAGTAGTAATAACTAAAGTTAAATAACCATATTGAGCAGAATAAATGTATTTGTTTACTATTTTTCAAAGATTTAATTATTGTATGTATACAAAAATTAGAAACTACAGTAAATGTTAAAAATAACCAAAATGGGAAAGATCTTAACAACTTCACAGGCAAGAAAAAACTAACCAAAATTGGTTAAAAGTACCAAAACGGCAACACTGCTCTCTACAATCATCAATCAATTAGTAGCTGCATTTTTTTGTAAGCAAGCGACAAAAGAACACTCAACTGGGGTAAAATTTCCGTTTAGCTACTTAAGCAACCCTGATGGTAGCTGGTAAGAAACATGTGATTAGTTTAACGGGATTTAGATAAAAACAAAAAAAAACAATTTAAATGAGTAATTATGCGAGGTATTTGCGTAATATTACTAGTACTTATTTAAAATATAAGTCACGTATATAAGGAAACAAAAATTTCCCTCTCCACTTTTCCATTAACAATTCACAATAGAGCCGAGATAAATAGCCGAGTTTGTGTTGTTGCTGTGCGTGTATTTCGTAATTTAAGCGAGTGTTCTTTTGTAGCTCGGTTGCAAAAGAATACACCTAGTGTTACTATGGTAGAAATGACCTAATTTTCAACCATTTCAAACTAGTTTAAAATTCGTTTTGCAATGAACTTGTGCTGCATAGTAAATCAGCTAAATGTGGCATACAGATCGGTATTCAAATATGTTATACATACATACATATATATACAGCTTGCAAATGTTTGCTGCATACACGCAACATTAGGCAAAGATGTTTGATGTAGAAATGATAAGTATCATAACAACAAAAACTCACAAACATTAATAGCAACTAAAAAAAATCTAACGAATAGTTGAAGAAGACGAGCTGAGCTAAAAGTTGCAAGTAAGTTATTGTTGTTATCTTTTATTGTTGTAGGTATTTAATTCACCACATTTGGTATGCAATGGGCAACCTGCAGCGAAACAATGGAACAATGTGACGTTTGCAACAACAATTGTAACAACATATCAACACCATTTCATTAAAGAGATCGAGACCCATTGTCTTCGAGGTGGGTCCGAGCTATGCCATTACTGATGTGTTGTTGATGTTGTTTTTGTTTTTTTTTTTCACTAGATGAAGCCAGTCATTTCGCAGTGCAACACAATGGTGCTTTTTGCTTGCATTATCGCGCTCAGCATACCAGAGCGCAACCAGCATGGCAATCACTATGTTTGGTTGTATGTGTATACATATACATATGTATTTAGGTGTGCTATCTATCGTACATACGAGTATCATATCCGTCCGATGTACTGGCGGTACACACAGCAATGCACTTGGACAGTAAAAGATATGTAGATCTGTCGATTTGGTTTGGTGCATTTTTTATACAAAGTAAATACATACATACTTATGTTTGTAGTATTTTAATATATTTACGACAATGCGCTTTCGAGCCGCTGCCATCTCAGTTACCAATAGTTTCAATTACCATCCATGCATCTGACATGGCTATGATTGAGATGGCTTGAGAAATAACACTAACGGAACGCGGCATCCACCGGTCGAAATGTAAAAAAAAAGCAACAAATGCAATCG
>NW_023458566.1:22010968-22025880 GCF_013731165.1 Rhagoletis pomonella | reverse complement strand
CGATTGCATTTGTTGCTTTTTTTTTACATTTCGACCGGTGGATGCCGTGTTCCGTTAGTGTTATTTTTCAAGCCATCTCAATCATAGCCATGTCAGATGCATGGATGGTAGGTAACTGAAACTATTGGTAACTGAGATGGCAGCGGCTCGAAAGCGCATTGTCGTAAATATATTAAAATACTACAAACATAAGTATGTATGTATTTACTTTGTATAAAAAATGCACCAAACCAAATCGACAGATCTACATACATATCTTTTACTGTCCAAGTGCATTGCTGTGTGTACCGCCAGTACATCGGATATGATACTCGTATGTACGATAGATAGCACACCTAAATACATATACATATGTATACACATGAAACCAAACATAGTGATTGCCATGCTGGTTGCGCTCTGGTATGCTGAGCGCGATAATGCAAGCAAAAAGCGCCATTGTGTTGCACTGCGAAATGGCTGGCTTCATCTAGTGAAAAAAAACAACAACAACATCAACAACACATCAGTAATGGCATAGCTCGGACCCACCTCGAAGACAATGGGTCTCGATCTCTTTAATGAAATGGTGTTGATATGTTGTTACAATTGTTGTTGCAAACGTCACATTGTTCCATTGTTTCGCTGCAGGTTGCACAGTGCATACCAAATGTGGTGAATTAAATGCATACAACAATAAAAGATAACAACAATACTTACTTGCAACTTTTAGCTCAGCTCGTCTTCTTCAACTATTCGTTAGATTTTTTTCAGTTGCTGTTAATGTTTATGAGTTTTTGTTGTTATGATACTTATCATTTCTACATCAAACATCTTTGCCTAATGTTGCGTGTATGCAGCAAACATTTGCAAGCTGTATATATATGTATGTATGTATAACATATTTGAATACCGATCTGTATGCTACATTTAGCTGATTTACTATGCAGCACAAGTTCATTGCAAAACGAATTTTAAACTAGTTTCAAATGGTTAAAAATTAGGTCATTTCTACCATAGCAACACTAGGTGCATTCTTTTGCAACCGAGCTACAAAAGAACACTCGTTTAAATTACGAAATACATGCAAAGCAACCACACAAATTCGGCTATTTATCCGAGCTCAGCCAGGGTAGTGTTGTTACGTGAAAAAACTGCTCTATTGTGAATTGTTAATGGAAAAGTGGAGAGGGAAATTTTTGTTTCCTTATTTACGTGACTTATATTTTAAATAAGTACTAGTAATATTACGCAAATACCTCGCATAATTACTCATTTAAATTGTTTTTTTGTTTTTTTATCTAAATCCCGTTAAACTAATCACAAGTTTCTTACCAGCTACCAACAGGGTTGCTTAAGTAGCTAAACGGAAATTTTACCCGAGTTGAGTGTTCTTTGGTCGCTCGCTTACAAAAAAATGCAGCTACTAATTGATTGATGATTGTAGAGAGTGAAGACAAACTAAGGAATCCGTCCTGAGGTTTCTCTGGTTTATAGATGTTGTTTTTATTCCAGGGAATACTAGAACTGTGAGCCTTATCAATGTATTGCATTAACCCTCTTAAAAGTTACCTCAATCTTTGGCTATTTATGAACCAGTTTATAAAAATAATATTTCTAAATTTTCTATAGACGGAGTTATGTATGTATCTCTTACATCTGACATACCAGTTATTCTGGCTTCATTTGTCCTCCTACGAAGACATTCGCGGACGAATATTACAACTGCAAGGATCTCTGCTTGAAATATATGTATATAGTTGGATCTGTGCCCTTTGCTGAATCTTTTTGGAACGTAGGTACCAATACGCTATGATCGAGCTTGGATCGTTGTAAACAGCCATTGCAGGAATTATTAACTTGTAGTGCTTATTAAAGGATAATTTCGATAGTAAGTATTTTTCGGTTTACTTGTGAAACTTGTTTCATAGTTTCGTAGCTGTTTGGAAGACGATATACCTAGTTTCTTCCAAAATTTCACATATTTGCAAATTTTTGATATGCAAAGGTCTCCATCATACTTGTAGCACAAAATGATCGAAGAGTGCATTCAGCTAATTTACTTTTCGTTTTATACGATTCAATAAAAGGATGACCTATCATGACCTAAAAACGTAAACCGAACAAATATGGATGCGAAGAAAAACCATTAAAGTTACAATGTTTTTAATCAACGTAACATATGTTTTTTTTTTATTTCGATTATGTCGTTTGATTGGACATACATACAAAAGTATGTCCAAAAGACTATGAGTTGCGAGTTGACTTGGGACATTAGCATTTGTACATACATACATACATACGAAATAGAGTAGCGGCTGACAAAAGAGGTATTACATATTGCGACCGCTATCTGAAATTTTTTTTTTGATGTTGCTGGGACCAGAAATCAAACCATGGAGCTCCCGAGTGGCAGTATGAATATCTAAGCACTCAGCTACGGCGGCAGTCATGACGTCATACCATTTTCACTGTATGAAAACCATGTAAAATAAAACCGGTTTATCCGGAGGCATCTAAATTTCAACTCGAATCCCGGTTTTGGAAAAAAGCGAATAATTGAACGCCCTAGTAGGTAGATATACTATATTATGTACATTTGAATACCGCATTATTTAGTTACGAATACCTTTTAAATCAATCACATAAGTTGTACATTTGCGGACGAAAAAACGGCAGCAAGCTAAAATTCATAAAAAATACATTTTCTTTCTGGGATGGCAATGCAAAAATTTAATTCAAATAATTCATTCATAAGAGCACGACTAATATTTCATGTATCTCGATAGTAATAGCCCGAAACACTATCTGAATATAGGACTCCTTTTAATTTATGGGAAATTGTGCTGAAATTAAGTAATTATATCTCCCAAAATCTGTCAATTAATCATTTCTTTGGAAATCACTGGAGTGTGAAACAATTTGAACGAAATTAAGGAATTTACGCTGCAGTGTGAGCAGAGTTTGAGCCACATTATCGTTTGAGCTTTAAAGATCGAAAAATTTATTAGAGCGTATTATTCGAAACTGACTTCTATTTGGTACAAACAGGCTGCCCACCGAGTTAATAAAATGGCAAAGAGCTGTACCAACCACTAATTTCGCGCGAAATTTGCAAGCCGCAGGAAATAAAGTGGGACAGACTTCGCTGCACAGGCAATAGCTGTCGTTTCCGACGAATCAAATCGGCGTGTGGTGTGGTCGTAGAGATATCCCTTGAAAAAACAACAACGCAGTTTTAGATTATCCTCTCGTCTATCGGGCCGTGAAGTAAACATTTCCCCAGGTAGCTAAGCGGCGACTCAGGCACTCTTGTCCTTTACGATTAGACTGCAACTAGTGGCGGACCGCTTCAATACCAGATGGTTTTTAAATTACGCTGATATGGGACCAAGCGCATAGGAACACACTTACTGTATGTATAGGTGATTCCAGGGTGTGAAGCACATCTTTGACAGCAATTATTTGTGATATGTTAATGTTGGTTTTTCTTATTTTTTTTTTTAGTCAATTGGTACTACAAGCTTTGGCGAACTTAATCATGGAGCAATATTCAGTTGAACAATGCGTAAAATTGATGAAAAAAGTTTTACGAAAATGGTAGTTCTGCACGAAGTACATCAGCCATTTGGTGCATAACTTCGAAGAAACTGGGAAAAGAAGAAGCAATGAGTCACTGTGCGGTGTGGTCTTTGGGCTGGCGATGCTTCATAGAGTTGCATATTTAGGTGATCTGAAATACCTGCGACTCGCACAAGACAGGGCCTTTTTTAAGAAGCAGACAGGATTTTGCTGGAAGAATGGTTCTCGCCATAACCAAGTTCATACCCATCAATTACTTCCTTGATTTTTATTTTTAAAATATTGGAGAAATACCTGAGGTTTCACCTTCCCGGCTAATTGCATTGAGGCGTCCACATTTATATGACACGCCACTGTATCTGACTGCTAAACAATGTAATAAACCATTTTAAGGGCTCAACGATGCAAAGACGTACATAAATGCATGCATGTAATCGGCTTATTCGCTAAGCAATGCGTCGTAACGGTGCTTGGAGGGGTCTGTCATACCTTCCCATTTACATACAAGTATACATATACATATACATATGTATGTAAGTATGCAGGTAGCGGTGAATAGCGTAGTAAACTGCCGTAAGTTGCAGATTTACATATTGGCCGCAGAATACGCAATGGATGTTCGGTTAGCAAAGTAAGTAGCTGGAGCTGTGGCTCTGCCGAGTGTGTTTGTTGGTGCACTTGGGCTCTTCACGCTACGTTTTTTGTAAGCGACTAAGCGCTCCAAAGTACAAATAGGGGAAAAATGTGTGAAGTTTTTCGATGCAAATTGCATTGTTTAGATTTGTAGCGCTTTTTATAGCTTTGCCACGCAGCTTTAATTTAAATGCAATGCAAAGTTGTAAATAACTCGCATGCAGGTAATTAATAGGCGAAACACCTTTTGCATTTTGGGAATTTTTTTTTTGGACATATTTCTTTTAAAGTCAGTTGTAAGTTTTGCCTTAATGAAGAATTGTGGAAAAATTGAAGAGGTTGTTGTTTTTTTTTTTTTTGTTTATATCTCTACACATGATTAGTTAGCTATTTTGTCTTTGAAAGTAATGCAGCATACAAAATGGGCAAAATGTTTATGTGTGAAAGAAGGTCGCGTTCATTAGGAAAATTAAAGAAAGAAATACATTAAAAAGGCGCTAACAATAGGAACATCTAATTAAAAGCGGAAACCTAATTAGTGGTGTTGAAATATCTCAGAGATGCTTTGCTCTTTTTTTATGCTTTGAATGCGCCAATGTTGTACGGTGTTGCCTATGCAATTTATTAAATGTTGGAATGCAAAATCTTAGTTTTTGCTCGTGTGGCATGCCGCATGCAACAACATTTCATTGAGATGTGAAACGAATTAGGTGTATAGTTGCATTTCCCCAATAGTAGATACTTATGTCTTCTTTACTAGCAACCCAAATGGAAAATTTGATAATTGCTGATGTAATGCAAGCACACCAAAATTAGTTAATTTATTTGCTTTTCATTCTTAGATTAGTTTGAGTATTATAAAATTTCCCAAAACTGATCTGAACTGATTTAAAGTTAACTTGAGCAAAACTGATCAAACAGCAGTGACCAGCAATTCAAACCATCGGTGACCAATATTTCAAGGTTGGAATATTATTAGTGTTGCCACCTGTTAAAATAGTAAATTCAATGAAGATAAATGAGTTTTTTAATGTGGGTACCACTCGAAATGGTTTTGATAAGTCTTTATTTCCAAGCAACGTGTGGGAGGGTTGCCACCTGTTTAAAAAGGCAAATTAAACTTTAATTAAAGGAATTAGGTAGCTGAAATGGTTGTAACAACCTGGGTGTAAGATGGAAGAGGTTTAAGAAGTTTGCAGTTTGAAAAGATTTTGAAGAGGGCTGCCACCTGTATAAAAAGTTAAATTTAAATAATTTAAATGAATTATTACAATACGGGAATTAATCGAAATGGTTTTGAAAAGGCTTAATTTCTAAAGTGCATGAAGGAGGGTTGCCATCTATCAAAAAATCAGATTCAACTTGAATTCAGGGAATTATTTAATTGAAATATGTGGCTTAATTACGACGAAAGGCTTCGGATTTCGTTTGAGACACATATTTTTTAAATCACTTGCAGAGTACTTTTCCTCAGATAAAAGTACAATTAAATGGGTTTCAATAAGTTTACATTCATGTTTAAGTACATAAAATGATTTATTAGAAAATTTCGTAGCGAAAAGGTAAAATAAAACATAACCGAACTGATTTGAACCGGACTGTAATTGAATGGGTTTCCAGCAGAGATATGAGTATTTGTAATTGGTTTCCAAATTTTTCCGAATACAAAAAAAAAGAATCCACGAATTCGAGCAGACATTTTTCAAAGAGCCACTAGTTGGGATCCAATTGTCTTTCGCTGCTAAGCTGTACTTTTTCCTACAGGGATGCATTGTATATTTTGTTGCATGCAAAATTTATGTGGGAAGCTGGCGCTGCAAAAGCGTACGGCGAGAAAAATAGCAATTGAATGAGGAAAGCGCCTTGCTTGGAAAAGCGCCACAGGCACGCACATACCAAATCATGTTCACATATGAATGTAAATACACACATACACACGTACATACATACATATTTACAAGCATACCTGCAAAAAATGCGACTAATCCGGGATGACGCCGGGAGCAATCGCAAAGGAACACTTTTGATCTCTTTATATGGAATGAACTGTTCGCTTTTGTTCGAGCATGTCCTATGAAGAGACTAATTGTTCCCCTTTATACTCGAACGGCTATAAAATCGACTACCCAATTTTAAATAATAAAAATAAAAATTTGCGCCAGCCGCGATTCGAACCGGGGTTAACGGTTTTGTTAAGCGAATACTCTCTCTATGTGCCAACGCCGCACATAAAATTTCATTGAGTAAGGGCGTATATATCATTAAATCGTTAATAGTACCCGTTAGAAATGAGTCGGGGACTAATTGATCTCCAATAATAGCCGTATGAGACTAGTTGCGACTAATTAATGCCCAATTGTACCCGATTGAGAGTAATCTCGGAATACTCTCTTTAGAGATTAGTCTCACAATTTTTTGCAGGGCAGATAGTGGCCTACGACAGCGCATCGTTTTGAATTTCTCAGTGCTGCCAACAAGTTGCAAGTAGGCGAAATTTTGTTTCACATACTTACATACATACACATGTACACTTGATGCTAGAGGCAGTAGAGACGGTGGCTGCGTCCACGACGTGCCGTACAGGCTGTAGCTGTCGGAAATTGCAAAATCGCATATAATAAATCTAAGGATGGGAACAAATTTGGCTAAGACATCGTTAGTAAGTGGGCAGGGAGTCGTCCAAAAGAGCCAGATTGTGTTCTGTTCGTGGACTTTAAGCGGATGTCTCAGAAAGTATTTTTGAAATGAGTGCGACGGGAGCATAGCGGGTAAGTACTATATTCCGTATACAAAATGAAGGTCTATAGTCCGCTGATCTACATGCCTGTGTGTTACTCGGGAGTTCTGACGAGAGATAACCTCAGTGGAGAGGTGTTAACACGTAGCCAATTCATCAGCCGAGACGACCAAGAGAGAGGTCTGACATTTTCAGACTATTTCCGGTTGCAAAATAAGCGATCCTAGAGCTTTGATTGCCGCTTGAATGTCAGTGTAGAAGTCTACCTTTTTTATGTTATTGCACTGTACCGGAGCCGGCGTACAGCGAATACCTTGAGTTGAAAACGCTGCAGAATGTGGAAGCCTAACATGAGATTTGTGGCGAGTTCTGTTTCGGACAATCGGTTTGAACTCCTTCCAGTTGCTATTCGATCCACTTGGCCGTTTTATTTGCGCAAAGTGTGATCTATTCTTTTCAATTTCTGTTTACGAATCCGGATGTTAAGGTGCTGCATCTTAGCTTTCTTTAACTCCCCAAGATTGTTTTAGGCCAAAATATGCAGAGTGATATTCCAAGACATCTCTTTACGAAAACTTACAGACGCCTTGTTAATGGAATAGTATCGAGTGCACGTGGGATTTCAAACGCGTGATCTTTAGGCTGAAACTCAGATTGTTGTTTCGTCATAAGGGATGCATCGTGCTAACGGCCGCTCTGGCTTTACTTATTCGGCGATCAATGTTTTGGTCAGACTCGGCACCGTAGCTCAATACCCACACTAAACACGATTAACACGTTAGCCATATGATTAAGGTCTAGAGCAGTAGTGATCCGGAGCGTGTCGCTGGTTTCAACAAATGTTAGCACATGCTCTGGCTGCTTAACTAATGTAGATTTTTTCCGGTTAGTTCCATCATTGCCCCATCTCTTCTCCATGGCGTGGAGAAAATTATGCCTATCAGTATAGCTTCCTATCTAAGATCACAGTACTACAATCAGTCAAAGAGCACAAAGGAAACGTCACCGATTCAGGCAAGCCGGTCACTTTATGTACCGGGATTAATATCAAGTACACAACTAGGAGACTAATTTGTGACTAAGTTTAAGTACCCCTGGACACTCTGTCGAGAAGTATTCCTCTCGACACATTTCGCTCCATACATTTACAATTGACGAAACGTAATTTTCCATTCTATTGCATCGCATTTATTTTATCGGAAAAATAAAAATTTTTTTATAACAATTTCCATCTTCCTTGACCACTGTACAACGTAGTCAGTCTTTAGTGTTAGCGCGTTTTTATTTTTAGCAACAAAGTGGCAAAATCATTGCGACACTTTGCTGAGAATTTATATTTTGTGCGAGTAAAATTGAAGGCAAAAAATATCAAAACAACAACACTTCAAGCAAACCTACATACATTTGTACATACAACTCGGATAAGAAGTATTTGGAAAATATTAGAAAGTTGTACATATAAAAGCAGACACGCGGCCGGTGAATGCAGTTGTTGTTTTTATGTAAGAAAATATGTACATATATCTATACATACTATGTATACACAAACTGGCGTAGAAAATTAATTTATATGGGTCAAAATGGTGAGAAGTACCTATGCAGATGATAGCGCCAATTGGACGAATGCACCGAAAATTCAAAATAGTACAACTAAGTTTTTCCTGAAAATTTTTGCTGCAAGTAAGTAAGAGAAAGTAAATATTAGGAAATAAAATCCAATTTTAATTTTAAAATTCGCTATGTTCGAATTGTATGTACAATGTACATATACATATGTATTCATATGTGAATATAAAGAATATTGGTCGGCCTAGTATTAAATCAGCGCGTGAACCCAGATGAGCAGCGATTGCGATTTTATCACTTTCGGCTGGCCTTCTTTTTGCGTACCACATTACGGTTTATTTTCCAGGTATGTACGTGTGTACGGAGGCACATCTGTAAATAATAATACATATAAACAAAGTGGAGAAAATGGACAGAGGCAGAATGATATGTACTTTCTGTGTTCTAGTATTTTGCGTATAAACAAATTGATATGTATTTTCATTTGAAGTTCACTCGCATTTTCCCCAAGTCGAAGAACAGATCAAGCGGCATATGTATGTATGTATGGATGTAGTACATATCATTCTCACGAGCACTTTGCTGGAGGTAGACAGGAGCACAAATATACATACATACATATGTACATACATTTGTTCATACCTGTGCGCGTACAGTTTTGTTTAAAAGTATAAAAAATACCAATATAATTGCTTCCTTGAACTGTTTAGTTTCGGTTTTAATTTTTTTTTGTATCTTTTCAGATTTTTGTTTATAAATACTTTCGCAATTAATTGTTTTGTGTTCGCACTACAACAACTTGCGCTCCACGAGACGGAAAAGATATATTGTTTAAATGATTGAAGTGGTTTGCATATTTTCGCATAAGTTTACTCACAAAATTTAGTTATAAACAAAGAAAATTGCTTGAGGGTCAATCGCAAGGAAGGTTAAGCGCTTAGAAAAAACGTTGCGCATTGGAAAGCTTTTAATTTAATTAAAAAAAAAAAATAGGATCTACGCCAACTAAAAAATTTCTTCATTCCAGAACCATACTTCATACGCAGAAATTGTTGTCTGGTAAACACAAATTCTAGTAGAGAAGCAAATGGAGAGATGGTGTAGTTCTAGACCTTCACAGCGAGCAGTGGTTGCTTGTTTTGATTTGATAGGCTTTTATATGGCTAAATATTTGTTTTTTATTTCGGAATGTTATTGCATTGCTTAGCAAGCAGTTACCCAGAATAAACCCCTTTTATATGAAAGGTATTTACCATAAGAATGTTTCAAACTCTGGCTCAGAGCAGACTCCATGGACGGGCACAATAGATCTCCTGGTCGCCGTGCAATCCTCAACTGAACATCTATCACGCTAAATTTGTTCTTAACGGGCTGCCTTGAAAGGCGTCGCTGAGTTCTTGCTAACCAAGGATTTTTAATCCTATCAAGCGACAATCATTTAGCGTAGGTTAAATCAGGCTATCGTGGTTGTACTAATCCCGAATTGAAAGGCGGTACTCCGCCATGAAAAATACATTGTATCTGCACTTCGAGCCCCTCTTTTTTCGGGAGTATAGTTGGTCAGGAGGAGCAGAAGGCCGCGTCGTTAATAATGCAGTCAACGGCTTCCTAAATTTTTTCCGATGATACTCACCATCTTACTGTGAGCAGTGTTAAGCAGGGCCACAAAGGAAACTAGAGGTAGAGCATCTCTGGTCGTAGTTGATCTATAAGTTTGAATAACATAGTTCTCTTGACCCCAGATTCTGAACGAGTGGAGATTTTACGCACAGATATGGACTGGACGTCGTCTAAAGGTCATCTTGAGGTTAACCCCTTTTTGATCTTAATCCATATGGTACGTCTACTTTTCGGTAAGCCACGGAAGCCAGGTATATAAAATAAGTTTTGAAGTTAGGAGCAGAGAGAATGGTTGTTTAATAAATCTCACTTCTTTATGTAGTCAAAGAGCGAGTAAAATGTTAAGTTGATGTCTAATACCACTCCTCTGTTTGAAGTAGTACAAATGGCTCTGCTAACAACGTTCCAACCGTCGAATGTACGAAGAACTACGAGAAACTGTTTCTGCCCTCGGGGAAGTGAGGACGCGAACGAGACCATCCTCGAAGTGTGCGAAGGGCCTCGGCCGCAAGTTACGGATGGTGACAACTCTTTGAAATGATGAAGGTTCTTTCGAAAAACCTTCATCACGTAAAGTGATAAATAAATCAATATGGGTGTTAACACCTGTCTGGTTATCAGGTTATCTGGTTATGGGGTTATATTTTTTATTCAGTTTACAATAGTAAAATACGTTATAGAATAATAAGTTTTAAGAACACCCACAATCTCTCTAGTCCCTCATACGGGCAACATCTAAAACAAGAGCTTTATGTACATTTTAAAATTGAAGAGTTGACTCCACAAAAGATTTCTTTAAGAACCACGAAGACGATGGTGTGGCTGCACGAAAGCAATGTGGATGATTAAATCCGATTTGAATATATAATTTCAATTACTTATGTGCATATATAAATGGGCTGACTAATAGACTACGAAACGAGGAGAAGACTAAACAAGTTGATAAATATGAAGGAATAAACGAAAGATAGCATGAAAATTCAGCCGACCATTTAATTTTGTATGAGAATTGCCATGAAATCTAAAAAAAAAAAAACGTAAACAGACGAAAAAGTCGAGAAAAAAGTCTGCAAGTTATGAGAAGCAAAATAAGAAACAACTTCAACACAAAATTTACAAAAAATGACGGGGTGCTTAAAAATGGAAATACATATATGCATGCTTTCAAAAAACAAAAAAAAAACAACGAAAAAATTGTGCGCAATGTTCCTCTTCAGCGAACACCCTCGCCGGTTTCAGGTTATAGTAGTTATGTTCGTAGTTGCGCATGCGTACGAAAAGTAGCAAGAAGAAGCATTGCCACTGTTGCTTCTCGTTAAATAAGAGAATTATAAAAATACATATACTACACTATACTGGGTAAGTACGAATGTAATATTTAGTAGTTAGGGTGCGCAACTTGTTGCTCTGCCAAAACATGAAACCCACCATGTGCTCTTGCGAATGCTGGTTGTTTGGCTGTTGGTTGGTTATACATACATACATATCTATTAGCGATTATTTTGTTTGTTGTTGGTGGCTGATGTTCTGCCAAGTGTGAAGCCAGGAACAGGCGTAACTAACTAAAAATCCATGATACACTTGCGTTGTGAATTTTGTAATTTTTGTTATTTGGACGTCCGAGGGTATGGTGAAGTCACAGGTAGATTTGCTATTTGAAGAATCACTGTTCTGGTTTTGTTCTGGCAAGTGAACATTTTGGAGTTTACATTTACATATACAAACTTTTGAATTCTTAAGACTCATTGTAGTTCGTTTCTTCACTTATATTTGCATTAGACTCAAGTTTATCGGCGTGTCGAGCTGGCGGAAATAATAAATTCTTTTCAAGTTTTGGGTTCATTGACAGACAGACAACTTGACATTTCCCTTTTGGCCACCTTTCCCCCTTTGAATCGAGGTATGTAATGTGGAATTTAATTAAGTTGGAGAGCGGTGAATTTTTGTCTTGATGGTGATGTGGGAAGCGATAATTTAAGGCTGAGTAATGAATTTGCATATCATTTTGCTAAAATGAACGAGAGGTAATGGTAACAATATAAATATATACACAATGGTAAATCAGGAAACTTTAACTTATCATTTTCGTTAATAGTTCAAATGGATGTATGTATGTACATTACACCGCACCACCTCACAAGGATACAAACGAAGTTCGCAGTACACCCCTGTGTCTAAAGTATTTTTGCGTGACGATTTCGGAATTTTTTTTTATGTCCAGCCTTTTTTAAATTTGTCGGTGACAGCTACATTCGGCAATAACATTTTTTAAGTACTTCTACTGGAATAATCTAAATAATTTTTGGTGGACATTAATTAATTGACATTAGGGTGGTACGTTAAGGTGATAAGAACAAATGAAACTTAGAACAAAATAAATTCTCCTCGATACAAAAACATCGATATATCTCACCTTAAGATCCGACTGTAAATGCCGAGAAATGTAAAAAGACGACCATACCCCAGCCAAACAATTTTTTTTTTTCGATATTAACTGGTAAAATTATTTTAGAGTAAGAAGTGTATGGCGAACTGTTTTTTTCTGGAACGGTCTAATGTACATACATACATACATACCTACATGAATATGATTTAAAAATGCATGACTGTAAAATGATTATAGTAAGCTTCTCGAGTTGAGCCACGAGGAGTAGGTATTCCCAAAAAATGTAAAAGGTCTCGAAATTTTGACTGTATTGTGGAAATTTGTTTGAGATACTTTTTAAGCCCCCTTAGAGCTTAAACAGACGGCAGAGTTGATCCGTATCAACTCGGGAATTAACTGCAGTTGATCTGGATTAAGTCCCAGGTAAAAAATTCGTTGGTTCGAGAGTGGAGAGGGATTGCCCTTTTACCTGATATTACTTGGTAACTCATTACTGTTAAGTGCAAGGCCTCAGTAAAATAGTAAGTACATTTACGTATAAGATACCACCAAGAAAATCGGGAGCAAGATATCTTTTATGAAGAACACCCTACTGATATTGGCTGGTATTGTCAAATAATGTGCACACATTTGTCATGGAAATTGACTTAGAGCCGTGTTCTCAAGTCGGTTTTAAAATGTATCTGCCGTCTAAAGGGCAGATCAATTTTTAGGGCTACTTGAGAAAACGGCACATAGTCTCTATTGAAGCAAAGTAAAGAATGCAGAAAAGGCAATTAGCGTTCAGGACTGTCGATGGCGATCAATGCGATTTAAGACTACTTCGGTCGCCAGATCATAATTTTCCGCCTCCGGCAAGTGGATTTTATGAGCAGCTTTTTCCCAACCCTGGACCTACAGAGTGGCAGCGCGCACCTCTAAACTCTAACATCTCGACCACAGCGGCTGCTTGCTGACTATAAACATATGGTCCCCAATTAGGCGGTCTTCAGACCACATCAGAAGGCATAACGCGCAAACAGAACAGCGATGCTCTGACAGGTCTGTACTTTCGTCCAATGGCGTCGCATAATTTAGTAGCGGCCAGTAAATTTCCTTGTTTGTTGCCTACAAAGTTTTTTGGTCTAGAGTTTCATCGCGTTGTATATTTTATTGGCACTCGTAATTGCTGTTGTCAAATAGTCCCTAAAATTTTTTATCGATGTGGCCCACAATTTTAGCTTAACCCACTCCAATTAGGTGTTGAAAAGGTTTGCCGTTGATTATGTATGGTAGAGAGTTAGCCATTAATTTTCCAACAAAGGCCAACAAGAGCGTTCCAGGACGCTAGTATCGAGCAGTAGTCAGCGTACGAGATCTTCTCTTATTTTAGTACTCCTCCTATGGGCCAGCTTCTCACCCATTTTCCCTCTCATTTGAAATGTCCAAAATCCAATCATTCTAGCATCATGTATTTTGGAACGAATTTCCATAATTTCTCGTGAAGTTTGGTTTAAAGACCAGTCGGTTTCGGTTTTGGTTCGTTCCAAAACGCATCATACACCTCCCTGTCGAAAGCATCAGACACCAAAGACACACAGTTGGACTGTCATTATTTTTGACGGCCTAGTGAACTACCTTGTAAGTCCAAAAAGTGGAGTCGGTTTAAGTGAAGCTGTGGCAGGTAGTGTGGTGTCTACCTAGTTTCCTCTGTCTAAACATAATTTAATTGTATCTGGACTCGCGCCAAAGTTAGTGACCTTTTAAGGTGAATGCAAGCGTTTTAAAAGAATGTATGCATTGAATACAGGCTTGCTCCGATTACAGAGTTGTAGCGCGGCAATATCTAGATTAAGATTTCTCGCTAAAAATTCAGGCAACAAGTGTCGAAGCTAAAATTTTCCTTTCTGTAGAAGGCCCGCAGGGCTTTATGTCTTCTGATGCTTGTCTACCGCAAGTTGTGTTATTTAAAAAGTTTGATGTCATGGGATACTGTCGAACCTTTGCAGGGCTTAGCTCTGAGGCATGAATATTGGTTGAGCAATAAGACGCCAGTTTTACCTACTGTTACGTTACTGTCCTTTTTGCGGAAGTGTTTGCAATATTAAGGGCCATGAACTACATATATATGAGCTACAACAGATGGGTGGGCTAAAGAGTTCTTTGTTGCACTGCAGGCGCTTTCTAACTCTATTGTGCACTGTGATATTGTTGAAGCGTGTAAATACAAACAATAAAGTTTCCTTTGTTTGGGTTCCTGGGCAAATAAAGGAACGAGTAGAATGAAGAATATGTTGGGCAGGGCATAAAAGTCTGCTTGAAGGCATCCAAACCTTCTCATAGTTTGTCTGCATGATCAGTTAAATCGAGTGTCGGCAAATGGGTCTTCTTCTTCTTCTTATTTGGCGCTGTAACCGCCTAAGCGATTTT
>NW_023458566.1:21925492-22010868 GCF_013731165.1 Rhagoletis pomonella | reverse complement strand
CGGCATCCACCGGTCGAAATGTAAAAAAAAAGCAACAAATGCAATCGCTCAAGGGTTCTTTCTGCAACTAGAAAGTTACAGAAAAAGGTTACGAATGTATTTTTTTAGGTGTAGAAAAACGAATGCTGCCAAGAACAATAAAATGTATCTATGTACTCATAGCTTCGTTGCAGGGCATATGCATTGATACATTTATATGTATGTATGTAAAAGTTTGCAATTTGATAAGTCGGAATGAGAACGGTATGTTAAGATTGCTAAAACAAAAGCAGCTATGCCGAAACAATAGAAATTCCTTAGGTGTAATTGAAGTCTCAAAGATGGAATTTCTCTTTGCCACAATTACAAAGCCTCTAACTGAGCCAAAGTGTTGGAAAGTATTTAAATAATAATGTAGATTTTTAGCTGTCCACTTTTATGTAAGTAAATATGTATTTTAGGTTGACGAAATAAGAATCTCAGTCGAACTCACTTAATTTTTGTTGAGTCACTAACTATTTGTATGGCGTAGCATTGTTTAGATAAATAAAAATATTTAGTAGCAGACAGCCGGTTTTAAAAGTTCTCATAAATTATGCTTTTCAACTTCCCTAAACCTCTCAGCGGCAATTTTTTTGAGAGAACTTTTGCTTCATTTCATAGTGTTTCAGGAGCCATTCCACATCTAGAACATCGGCACTCTTTTGGCAACCTATTTTGTGTATGAAAATCGGTTATCGAAAAGCTTAAGGCCTAGTAGCTTAGCAGCGTCGATGGGTGCTGACCACAAGGTATCGAGGTCTCGCCTGGCAATTCCGCTTTTCCTATGTTAATGGGTAGTAACTGGACACGATGTTATCGCAACGACTGGTTCGCACTATGCTGAGGGCTATTGTATATCCCTTAATGCATTAGTGTGCTGTTCCATCGAACTTTTCGTATGGGAGCTGCTTCGAAAGCAACGTGTAATGGGCTCAGCCTTGCATTTAAATTAATGCCAGTGGATGTCAAGCCTCGAGTGGTAAGACTATTCAGAAAGAAATTATAGAAATCTGTATTTGTCGTTTCAAAAACACATTAATTTATAAGACATACATATGTATGTATTATTTGTTATTACCAGTAATATAAAAAAAAAGCAAAGCATATCTATGTACATTAGAGTAGTCCAAAATGCAATTTAAAAATTAAAGTCGAAATTTTAATGTTCTAACCCGCTAGGATTGCTCTATAACGAACAAAATATTTAGAGGCCGTTCAAAGCGCTCAAAGTTTTCCTTGTATTTTATATGAGAAAAAACAACTTTTCTTGAAAATCAATTTTTTTCAATCGGAAAACTCTGATTCTCTTTAGAAGACTTTCAATAATAATAACCAATTATTGATTTCACCATTTTTTGGTACTAAAGATTTTTATTGGTCTCTTATTGCATTTTCTAGTGATTTTGGGGGACCCATGAAATGGGTACATAAACAATTGAGTATTATTATTGGCAATCTCCTGAAGAGAAACAGAGTTTTCTATGAAAAGTGGTTTTTTCCATCACACACACACACACACACAGTAGAATGTCGAAAAAGTTAACCGAAATGTCCTAAGGGTATGGACTACCCTAATGTACACACATACACATGTGACAAATTAGCTTCCGGTATTCTCACCGTGCTAACTCCATACAACATAATTCCAAAAGACAACTGATTTATAACCATTTGTAAAACACTACTCGCAGCCATGAGATAATCTACGCATACATACCTTCATCCGACTACATATGCAACCAGATGGTCCGCCCAGCGAATTCTTTCCAATTTGAACTCCCTGTTACGTTCCAACTGATGGCGCCATGAACTTAGCGCGGGCTAAATATGCAAATATGTAATATTAAAATTTTTCAAATAAATTATGTAATTATTCACTCATTTGCACAACACCCAGTTCAACGAACTTCTCTGCAGACCCAAATTGTACGCAACTAACGTGGTAACTGCAATAAAAAAAAAAAAAAACATCTCAAACATACGGCGGTGGCGAAATACACAAATACAAATAGGGACGCCACAATTGGCTATTTAATATTTATTATTTTTTATAATGCAAATACATAGCTCGCTATTAAATGAAAAAAAACAATGTAACTCCGAATTTCAAATTGTCTACAAACATTCAAACTTTTTAATCAGATTTAGTATAGCAGAGTGCAAGTTTGGAATATCTAGGATTTAGCATTGATTTCTAGCAACTTTTTTGTGTTGAGTTGTTACCCATTTTTTCCATAGAGAAAAAACTTTATTTTCGGTACTCCACAAATTTAATGGCCAATAATTTTAGTAGAAGCTCGTATTGAATAAGTTCAGTTGGAAAACCATTCAAAATTTTAGAAGAATATAAGTTTATTTGCAGTTTTGTGAAATTTTCCGACTATCGTCGGCTCGAAATTTTAATAAAACTTTGTCGGATTTTCTTTGGACTTACATGATTTATATTAGATAATGTCTTTAATTTAATAAAAAGTATAATAAACATTAAATAAACAAAAGAAAAATATCCAAAACTTGTTAAAATGTCTCGTCCCTATTTATTTTTGCGCCACTGTAAGTGTGTACTGATAACTATGCCTGGAAGATCTGAACCCACTTACCGCTAAAGTACTCCTAACGTGAACTGAATTGTTGAATTGAAGTACACACTCGCTAGCGTATGTCGGAGCATAGAAACCGTAATATTCTTACATAGCGGAGCATATAAAATCGCGACATGCGTGTCAAAGCGAAAAAAAAAACAAAACAGTTGAGAAATATTTATGTGAATAATGCCCCAAGTAGCTAGCAGTGGTTATGAAGAGCGTGATGGCGGCGCTAAATATGTACCAGCATATCCACATAGAAACCCATATGTAGATATGTATGTACATATGTATAAGTATTTTTATGCCAGCTGGCATGTTCTTCACACGCCGCTTCTTCAACTTATTATTCCAGATATGGCGCCTACTGAAGAAACTACGCAACGGCTATGAAAGTTCAGTAACTGTAGCGGGACAGCGCCAACAGCTTCAACCTGAACGATGGCATAAGCGCCGCCGGTACTCTGGCTGTTGCTAATTGACGTTTGCTGGCTGTTGGTTACCAATTCCAATGCCAAGACCCTTTTTTGAAAAGAAAATGAAACAAATTAACGCTTAGTAGGAAAGTCTGTTTCGTGGGCTAGTTAATAGAACCTAGAGGAGATTATACGCTTTTTATTAAAGATACACATGTAATTAAATGATAACGATAAAGCTAAAGGCATCGATTGTTATTTCGGTTGTATTAAATAACGATAGTTAAGTATATCGATAGCAATAGATGTGTGACGATTACAATGTTGATAGTGAAAAAGAATCGAGAAATTAAAAATATTTGTATGCATATCGATAACTATAGCTACAACGATAACAAAAACCGATAATAATATCGCTATTAACTTCCGACTTTGTCCTAGAAATAAAATTTTCTGTTCCAAAACTCGAGTCCATGCCTATAATATGTAATTCTGAATGTGGCCTAAATTTCAAAATAGTACTTCCTCACATATTTTGACTCTAACTTCCTATGTAGCAGACATCCAGCGCCTTCTAGTGTAGGTATCCATTTTTGGTAAAGTCTTTCTCGTCATGAATATGACTTAACATTTATGCAATACCTACCCATAACTTTTGTTGTTAATACTCGTATCGGGACAATAATGCTAATTTTCGAATTGCAACGAGCTCTTTCCCAATATAGCAATAAATTTATGTTTAAGCGACTTATGCATTCTCCGCATAAACAAAGAACAGCGAACACACGCACGCACTGGTCTTTAAAAGTAATTCGCTCGTTCTTAATTGGGTATTATGAAGTGATAAGTCGCTGGCAATTTCAGCTATGGCCAACGCTAACCCAGCTTGGCTCGTATGCTTGAGACCTCTCTCACCCCATGATCAATGCTAACCCAGCTTGGCTATCACACGGTGCTTTAAGCATCGCCCACACTCCAGTCCCGGACTAATTGTTGGCATAGTATTAAGCTACTGCTTACAAACCACACTGGGGCCTACGGCAGCTAGAGCATGACTCCTCCAATGGAGTTCCCCAATGAATACATGGTGAAAGGATCACATCTTGCGCTAGCGCTTCATCAGCCTGCCCGCATCTCCCTCTCTCTCTCTCTTTCTCTCTCTCTCTCTTTCTCTCTCTCTCTCGCATATAAGGCATATTGAGTGCGTGGGTGACTTTATGTGCACCTATAAACCATACGGGCTCATTGAGGTTGATACAGAAACACTCGCGAAGGTAATCCCTACCGCCTCTACTACTCTAACTCGACCACAACTCTAAATCTGGTCTCCCACTCTCCATCAGCTAAATAATTTGTTATTATTCATCCTTAATCTGCAATCACATAGTGTTAATCTATTTCAAACTGAAAATGGTACAGAACCGGTTTATCTCCAAACCAAATTTGGCGAGGGATGTAGGAAATTCGTTTCAAAATAAATCATGCCTCTACCCTGTCAGAAGAACCAACAATCATTTTTTGTTCTTTCCATAATGTTTCCATGTTTAAAAGTCATGCGGATCTCCGAGCTTACCTTCACATGGCCAGTAATTATGTGTGGTTGTTGTTGTTGTTGTTGTAGCGGCTACAACAACCCCGCCCAGGACGGTTGGTATCTCAGTCGTTGTCGTCAAGTTCCACTAACGGCAACCCTAGAAAGCGTGCAGCTTCTGTGGGGTTTGTCTACAGGGACAAGGCCGTTAGGGTTGTCAGGTTTTCCGGGCATGCGAAGAGATGTTTCGAGTCATGTGGGGTCTCTCCGCATGCCGGACACTCATTCGGCACATCCTCATTCAACCTACTCAGTAGGAGTTCAACCTGCTGCAGTAGCCGGAGCGAAGTTGTGCAAGTGTTGTGCGAGTCTCCCGAGGCAGATGAAGCTCCGTCTCGTCTATGTCCGGGGGTGGTATGCCTAGAACGGCATTCACAGGTCTAGAGTCTACAGGACTCGAGACTGAGTCCCTGTGAATGCCGTTCAGGGCCTGTCGGTAAGCTGTCGGGTCCAGAGGTTGCTTGATGAACCTCTGGACTTCGTCTGTCAGTTCATATAGATGCCTCCTGACGTGCCTAGGCGAGGGCCCCTCTGCAAGCAGCTGTCTGCTTGGGTGGCCACTTCTGTGGCTCCCGATCAGGAACTGCTTGCAGAGCATGATGTTGTGCTCCTTTACGGGGAGCATTTGCGCCTCGCCGTGAAGATGGTGTTCGGGCGACATCAGGAGGCATCCTGTCGCTGTCCTGAGTGCGGTGTTCTGTGCAGTCTGTAGCTTCGTCCACTGCGTCCTACTAGTCCCCGGCGACCACACGGGCGCTGCGTAGTTCAAAAACTAGTCCTTTCCAACCGCTCAGTTGTGGCGGCTCTGGAAATTACACTCTTAGACCGCATCTCGTACGTGATATATTTAAGGTACTACTTGGAATCCCGTCCATTCCAACAGCATCGAGAATATGCTATCTTAGTTAAATATACATACAAATATACATACAATATACATAGAATTCTTAGTTAAATATACATACTATTCCACGGGAAACTTTTCGAATTTTTATATTGCTGCGAAATATTTATAAAAATATCGATTTGGCCGCGTGATCTTAACAACGAACCAAATTTCGTTTGTATAAATATTTGAAAATTATAAATTCCATAGCTAATCCGATTTGATTTTAATTCAGATATGAAACTTTCAAATATACACATAGTTGAACTTTAGTACCACTGTCACGATTTCACATCGAACCTTGAATTAATGAGCACAAATACCCAGCTCCACGCACCTTTTTCGTTACTTTTCTGTGATCTCTTCATCTTGCCAGCACTGGAGCAAGTCAATTACAATTTTTCAGGTGCTAAGATTTTATCGGTAAGACAGCAGCATGCCGCCTATAAGGCAGTGTGTAATTATGCACATACATATGTACATATGTACTATGTACTTTTCCATATGCAAATGTATAAAATTATATTAGTCATTTAAGGCCCTCGGGAAGAGAAAAAATTATTTTTTTTTATTTAAAGAATGATAGAAGCTGTGGGAGAACTTAATTGCAAACGTTTTGAGAACATAACACTATTCTCAATCTAAGTACATATGTATATGTATGTAACTGTCCCTTCTCTTTTTGAAACTGCTAACTCGTTCTCCACGTACCCACTACCATCTATTAATTTTCCAACCATGAACGCCATGCGACTCAGCGCTCAGCTACATACATGGCATGCGTTCCACAATTTCTCACTCTGTTAACGGTAAATGCACCAATTTAAATGAATTCAATTAATTTTTATGATCCATCAATTTATGCGACGTTGAAGTGATCAATCGTACGAACGAGCGATCTTTCCAAGCGTTTCAAGCGTTTCAACCAAACAACAACGCGGCGGTGCAGCACCAACCATCCACCATCGCGTAAAGCACATTCACCATAACCGTTGCAGCAACCGTTCGTTTCATGGTGGCGATCGCCGGCCGAATGTTCAACGCTGCAATTTGCTTCGCTTTCAATGAACTTGTGTCCAAAAAAAAAAAAAACTTAATGTATTTACAGGTAATAGCATCAAAATTAATTCCAACGCAAACGATTGGCGGCCAAGCAGAATAATCGCCATTTATGGCAGCACGTACATAGAACTCTGCCAGCTCGCCAAATCGGCTGGCCACTTGCTTGGTTGGCTGGAAGCAGAAGCAGAAGCAGAAGCCACAAGAGAATCGATGGTTGAAAAGTGTTATTAACTTGTTTAAAATGCGCGCAGCTAAATTGTCGGTCATTGGAGTCCACACAGCAATTCGATTCGATATCTACTATTTTTGTTGTTGTTGTTGCTGTTGTTATAATTGTTTGTTATTATTTTTTTATGTTGTGTTGTTGTTGTTTTTTTACGGGAGCGTCACTAGAACAGCGGTGCATCCGTTTGCGAGGTTTTTATACATACGTACGTATGTATGTATGATATGTAAGTGTATGTATGTTCCCATTGCGTGCGTGCGCGTGAGTATGCACTTCCGCTTTACACAGCACATGTTGTATGTGCATACATACATACATACATATCTACTTAAATATACTTGGAAATTTTATAACCCTTCTGTAAAGTGTAGTAACAAAAATATTGAATACATAGTGGAATGTACGCATTCCCGTTTTTCAATGCCAACGTTTTTATTTCTACCTGTGAGATCTCAGCAAATCCTTGAAAGGAAGGGTTATCCAACATGCCCAATCTTATTCAATGTAAAGCAGGAACGTAGAATCAGGCAGGTTCTGGAAATCACTTCCGAGTGAACTTCAACAATGTCAGATAGTTTGGTAGGTACATTTTCGTCGTCTTCTATATTCTAGCAACTACGACAACGCCCATCCATCACACAACTTATGGCGTATAAACAAATTAAACAACGATCCGTAAAAGACTTTACTAAGGGGTGACCTAAAAGTAGCTCGTATAAGATGGCCAAATAATCATGGAAATTTCACAGCACAACAGGTGAAAGTAGGCTAGAGTTATTCATACCTAAATAAATACCTTGTCTTTTCCCTGAAGTATTGAGTTGTCGTTCCATCTTACCCTGCCAATTCTGCAATTATACTCAATAGCACACATCTCGTTCGAAGATCTATTGCATTCAGTAAGGCGCTTTCCCTGCATTGTCTAAAGCTGTCAGATCTGTCTGAAATTATCTAAAATTCGTTGAGCGCAGTTTCTTGCCCTTAGATTGTCAATACTGGTTTTGGTTTGACAGATTTTACTTGGACGAAAACACAAGTTTTAGGTCGAAAACCAGTTTTAGCAACGAAAACATGTTTTCGATGTCGGTCAGAACATAGTATTACCCACAACTAGTATATATGTATGCTATTGGTGAATGTGTTTTATACAGGGTTATTCAATAAAACAGCAGCTTTTCTTTTATAAAAAAAACAAAATTTGTCGAAATACTTTTTTTCTTCATGTTTTTTATTCTGTTACATTTATGTATGAAAAACAATATCCGTTGAATGCCTAGCACGACTCATCTTCCCATGACTTTTTGACATACATAGTTCGGACTGTATATCATTTATAGGGCGTATGATTTAATTTTTCAGCTCTGGAGTCGTCTCAGGCTTATTGGTATACTGTATATTTTGCTTAGCTGCACATCCTTCTTTGTATGAAAAACTTGTGCACTTAACCGAAAAAGGTACTTAAGCGAATTTTCTTTACTACTTCAATGAGGAAGGTACCCGAATCCCTATGAAACCAAGTAATGGAGGAGCACTTACCACGTAGAAATTACTGCAAGCGAAATTTTTACCGAATCGTATCTAATTATCTATATAACTACATAAATTGATAGCCATTTTCGTTGTTCTGCGAGATGAGCAAAATAAATCAAAGCTTGTAAAATTAGGTAATTGTAGGGCCAGTGCAGGTAAACGTAATACTTTCTTTGATAATTGATACTAGTTGCACAATTTTTAAGGCAGGTATCGCCAATGTGCAGGTATGTTGAATGCATCTATCGGAGCAGTTTGCTTACAAATGTTACAAATAACGCCTCTGATGCGTATTTTGGGGTAGGTATCTTAAAGGTGCACTTAAGCATAAAGGCAGCAAAGCAAAATATACTGTAGACCCTCTTTTCACGCAGCCCTAGGGAAATAAGTGCAATGGTGTCAAATCGTCAAATCGGCGTCCATTTTACCTGGTTGTTTCGTGAAATAGTGCGTTCTGGAACTTCGTTCTGGAACTTCGTTCCCTATAGGGCTATGGTTTCATGCGTTGAGTGGCCGTCCTATTCAAACCACATATTGTCCAAGTCCATTTGATCTTATTCAGGTCATATATGTAAAGTTGTTGTGTGTTTGATAACGTTCATTGTAACAGCTTTACCGGTACACCAAGCAGTGAATCGTTGTGGGTGCATCATTTTTTCTTGAATGACATGTGGATTTTCTGTACTTCAAATGCGCCAGTTGTTAACGTATTCGTTTAGGTGAAAATATGCCTCATCGCTCATGATTATTTTTTTTTTTTTTATCGGCATCAACTGCTTGTTGTTCAAGTATCCAATCGATAACCGACTAACTGCAGGTTTCACCAACAATTTAAATACAAAATCATTTCTTCACTTCTTTCAGTCTTAATATTAAATTTAACATTAACATATAAAAAATAATTGCTGTCACAGATCTGTATCGCCCTTGAATCACCCTATAGTTGTATGTATGTATGCCATTGGTATGTATGAATGTATAGGCTTTTTTGCCCTTTTTATGATGGTTATTTCAATGAACGCCTGCAGTCATTTTCCCATTGACCAGTGCTTAATATCGGCGCGGTAGGGGCTGCAGCAAGTATTGTCGGTGCTTGCGCTCGGTGCGCAGTAACGCCCGGTGAAGGTCAACTTCAACAACTGCCCATAATTCACACCATATCGTCGACTACCTGCCTGCCAGATTTAGGTACCTACTGCAGCATGGCAAGGTGCGACCAAAGGTGTATGGCGGAAGATCAACTTATTATAATGGCTTCTCGATGCATTGCAATTTATTTGAGTTCGTTTCTTTGTTTCATTTATGCTGTGTTTCTGTTATTTTTGTTGTTGTTGTTATCGTTGTTTTGAGGTAGCATGCCTCCAATTTCGGCATTTGCTTTTGAATATGTGTGGTACTGATTTTCTGCTTGAGTACATTGGTCAAGTTTAATGATAGAGCATCATCAAAATATTGTTGATTGCACACCATAAGTAAGTAGAGGTCTACAGGCTACATACAAACTACAACAAAAATGTTTTCAAGTTTGAAATTCATCTGAGTCATTGCATTTAAAATTTTACTCTAATTGTAAGTCAAATGGGCTTGATAGATACTTTGCTATGCCAATTTTCTTGAGTTGAATATCGAAACTTTTGAATTCCAATGCTCTTATTGCACTTTGACTCGCACTCAAGAGCTCAAGTCATGCATATATGTACATATGTACATATGCAGGTATTAATTATGAAATGAATAATTACAATGCACTTATTACCAATGTAGCTTTCAAAATGACATTAATTGCGACGGATCGCATTAGTTTAGTGATCATTTGAGTGCTTTCAAAAATCATCTTGGCTTAAATCAATGGGGATTTCTACGATAAAATTCCATAAAGTTTGACTCCCTGCTTTCAACTTATGACAATAAAAAGTATGTTGTATCCCAAAAGCTTTCGGAAGCTTTTGTTCCAAGTTAACACTGTATTCACTTCAGGGGAATTTGAATTTAAAAAACTCAACTGATGATGACAAGCAATTTTTGGGAACATTTACTAAAATTCTAATGGTGAAAAAAATATAAAAAATATGGCTTGTTTTCTTCTAGAGCGTCTTAAAACATACTTAAACCGGTTTCATTTTACTATTCCGAGCTTTTTCAGCTTGAGGCTTTTTTCAACACTTCACACTACAGTCGTGTGAGTTGATAATCCCTCAAAAGAATGGAAATGTGCCATGTTAATAAAAAAGAACATACTTACGTGTGAATATCGTGCGTAGATACTGAGCCTACTCCATACTAAAATACATATAAATGTGTGAATATGCTTATGAGTCAAGTGCGTGATTGGCAGCACTTAACGCGGCCTACTCGAATGCCGATCGTCGTAACTCCAGGCAAAAGCTGATTGAGTAAGCTACAAAGTTTGCCTTCTTGACAAACCTACTTACGTACAGAGATATCAGTTGATCGGCGAATAATAAAAATAGTTAAAAATTGGGTCGCAGCCGAATTTTTCCTTCAAAGCCAACTGGTGTAGAGTAATAATTTTCTAATTAATTTTACATTAGGTAAATACTAAAAAATAAACCATTTACTGTATTACTAAATAGGTTAAGCCTGACAGGCATTGCCTTTCCATTTTTTTTTATTTTATTTTTTTTTTGTAGATGAAAAAGTAAATTTGTATGCATGGAAATGTGCGTGCCAAGCCAATAAATAAATTTACACGCAAAAGTCGTAGCAAATTAATAAAATGTATAGTAAAGTACATACATGAAGTGCATACATACATACATACTTGCCTATGTAGATGCATATGCATACACAACAAACACATTAGGGGTATTCACGATCCGGTGCATACTGTCTAGCATGGTACATAGATAGCAGATAAGCAGCATGATTTTGTTGTTGTTTGAACAGTATGCACCATGCTAGAGACAGTACGCACCGGATCGTGAATACCCCTATTGCCACATGGTGTTCTACAATTATTGATCACACGCATTCGCGCAACGACACGACAAATGCATGCAAACAATTTTATTGCCCCGTTAATATATGTAATTTATACCGATGTGTATTTGCGTGTACGTATGTATGTAAGTGCATGTGGGATCGTCAAAGTATGCATTTCACGTGCATGATAAAAATGTGACAACTATAATTTACACCTGAATTAGTTTTTACATACATAAAATCGAAAATAAAATTAATAAATAAATATTTAGTTAATGCATTGAAAAATTCACTGTGTTCAGCTACGCACGCAGAGAATGCAGTTTCCGTTAGAGCGAATGAACATGTTGCTGGTTGTTACATACCAATTGAGATTTCATAGTATGCACACACTTATACAAAAAAAAAAAAACATATATATACTAATATCTTATTACATTTATGACGAACAGTGTGGCTCGCCTCAAAACCAGTAGCAGTTTACAGACCCCACCTACGCAAAAAAAAAGTAGCAGTAAATAATGTATGTATGTAGGTGTATCGAATTTTCGTAGATTACATTCGGTTGGAATTTTCATAGAGCATAGCAATCTTATAAGTATATACATAATGGGTGATTTTTTTGAGGTTAGGATTTTCATGCATTAGTATTTGACAGATCACGTGGGATTTCAGACATGGTGTCAAAGAGAAAGATGCTCAGTATGCTTTGACATTTCATCATGAATAGACTTACTAACGAGCAACGCTTGCAAATCATTGAATTTTATTACCAAAATCAGTGTTCGGTTCGAAATGTGTTGAATGTGTGAAAAGTTGGCAGAAAATCCGCTTTTTTATCGACAAATTTTGTTCAGCGATGAGGCTCATTTCTGGTTGAATGGCTTCGTAAATAAGCAAAATTGCCGCATTTGGAGTGAAGAGCAACCAGAAGCCGTTCAAGAACTGCCCATGCATCCCGAAAAATGCACTGTTTGGTGTGGTTTGTACGCTGGTGGAATCATTGGACCGTATTTTTTCAAAGATGCTGTTGGACGCAACGTTACGGTGAATGGCGATCGCTATCGTTCGATGCTAACAAACTTTTTGTTGCCAAAAATGGAAGAACTGAACTTGGTTGACATGTGGTTTCAACAAGATGGCGCTACATGCCACACAGCTCGCGATTCTATGGCCATTTTGAGGGAAAACTTCGGAGAACAATTCATCTCAAGAAATGGACCGGTAAGTTGGCCACCAAGATCATGCGATTTGACGCCTTTAGACTATTTTTTGTGGGGCTACGTCAAGTCTAAAGTCTACAGAAATAAGCCAGCAACTATTCCAGCTTTGGAAGACAACATTTCCGAAGAAATTCGGGCTATTCCGGCCGAAATGCTCGAAAAAGTTGCCCAAAATTGGACTTTCCGAATGGACCACCTAAGACGCAGCCGCGGTCAACATTTAAATGAAATTATCTTCAAAAAGTAAATGTCATGGACCAATCTAACGTTTCAAATAAAGAACCGATGAGATTTTGCAAATTTTATGCGTTTTTTTTAAAAAAAAAGGTATCAAGCTCTTAAAAAATCACCCGTTACATACTTATGTATATGTTTTGAATACGAAAAAAGTTTAGGTTAAGGTTTTTAGTTCCACTTTGAAGCACTTCCTTTAATGGAGCAATTCTTACGCTATGCATGTACTTCCCAAATAACACAAAAGAAGAAGTAATTTTTTATGCATAGTCCATTTTTAGCTGATTTTAAAAAAGAAAACTCGCGTACATCTAATCTACAATTGTACAATTTCCTCAAGTATCTAAAGTGTGAAAAAGTCTCTTGGCCTTATTCCTAAAAAATAAAAGAGCTTTATACAATGACATTTTCATACAAATTTTCGATTCATAAAGTAGTTAAAATCTTATTTATATTTAATTTTAATTTTTCCATCTGACTTTATTTTATATCGCACGAAGTGTACGAAATATTACAAAAACGAAGCTCATAAAACACCAATCAGACTAAATAAGGTCCATTGTACCGTTCTCTTTTAAATCTTTTTTTAAATCGGCTAGAGTTAGAAGTAAATTTTAGTAGTAAGTCGGGCATCAAAGGACTTCAGCGTTTGTCTCTCCACATGAGGGTCTAAGTGACATTTTTTGAAAATATACGTTATACCCATATTTGTATAGTTAAATATGTATAGTGCTTATTTGGTGACAAAGAGATCCAAGCCATTTCGGGCATTGTAGAGCCATCTAATGGCCGGGCAATAATCATTACAAATGAATTTACCCTGAATTTACAATAAGTAATCAACTTAAACTTTAATTATCCCAAAACAATGTCAGACCTACTTAGATCCTTTTGATTCTAACCCCTTCATATGTCCCTGTAACACGCTTTCAATCTTACCAATTAATGCTAAAGGAACCTTGGTGCTTTGAACTGACAATAAGTAATTGTCGGAATTTAACACTCTTTTTAGAAAATATCCGAAAATTCTATAGTTTTCGGGATCCAATCTGCTGTAGTTACTCTAAATATTTATTGACCTATTAAATTCACGATTCTAAGGTCTTAGAGAAAGATAGTACTTAATTAGTGTAGCAAATTAATTTACAGAAGATATTGACGAAATTTATTTTCTATACTGAAGGGGTCTGTAGGTGGGTATTTATAGTCCAATTTTGCTCATAGTTCACCATATTCTTATAACTATGTATAAAGCCTTATTCGACATGATTGTTAAATATATTATTAAACGCAATATTATTTGAAAAAAACCGGACACTTGGTGGCACTGGAATCGAAGTGATTGTGAACTATGTATATATGTATAACCCGATTTCGCTAGATGCCTGATGTTGGGCTTCAGTGGCATGTTGTATCGATATCTGAAAAGATATATAACAGAAAACATCCTGATTTTTTTCGTGTTTTGAATTTTTTTCAACACTAAAACACAAATTTTTTTTCACTCACACTCGAAACGTCTATCGAGCGTGTAGACGTGGAGGAAGTCGCAATATAGGTAAAAAAATTGTTGCAGATTCTAAAGGACATAAGTCCATTTGAACCATACTTCAAAATGTTGGGTTTCCCTTGAAATGTCGGCATTTTAGAATCGCTTTTCCAATTTTTCTAGTGGAACGCTAATTTTATTTTATTTTGTGTCTGGTTGCACCGCCTGTGTTTGTTAATCCTCGGGTATCTGTCTACCTGTCAAACTGAAAATGAACAATTTTTAAGCCGCAGCTTTTGTATGTGAATTTAAATATGTAATATATGTATGTAGTTATATTGGCAAGCGGGTGCATTTACATTTATGCTGTACATACATATGTATGTATGTAGATATATATGTATTTATGTATTTACGTTTGCATATGTTTGTATGTAATAATGTTGTGCATATTTTTAAAAATCCATGCGCTGCGAAGTGGAACCGATGATATCCGCCAGTTACGCGACACTTCATCCCATTACATACGAAAATTAATTTATTCCTGCACACGCCTGGGCGCCCCCTGTCCCATTCTTTTATTTTATAATTTCATTGAAACTAACATAAATAAATATGCACACATGTAGGTACATACATACATACATACTGTGGTGGAATAAATAATAGATACTTTTTATTTTGACCAGTTTTGCCTATATTTCTTGTTTGTTTATTCGATGTTAAATATATATATTTTTTTTTATAAAATTGTAGCGAATTTCATAACAAGCACCATATAAATCCGCATTTCAAACGTTGTAAAAGAATTATAAAAATTCAACAAATTTTACCAAAATCCCCGGAAAATTTAAAAATTTTTATTGAGAAATTTTGGAAAAATTTTAAGTATGTCCATTAAATTTTAGTGGCGGTTTCAAGACGCTAGAAAATCGCGTTGATTTTTTATAATTTTTTTTTTAGGTGACGGTGTTGTGCATTCTTTCCCATATAAAGTAAATGCTCAAAATTTATTTTTACATGTATGTATGAAAATGCCTAGCAGCGGGACAAAAAAAATTATATACGTTGAAACCTGTTAAAATTTAATGGGTTGTAAAACTGCATACATAAAATTTTTCTAAAATTTCTGAAAAAAAAATTTGACTTTTTTTTAGGATTTTGTTAAAATTTGTTGAATTTTTATAATTTTTGTACAACGTTTGAAATGTGAAATGTTATGGTGCTTGTTATGAAATTCGCTAGAATTTTATAAAGAAAAATATTAAACATAGAATAAACAAAGGAAATATGTATAGCCAAAACTGATCAAAATAAAGAGGGTATATTATTTCTTCCACCACTGTAAGTAAGTACATATGTATATATAAGTATGTATGTATGCACGTTTCTATACAATTAACTCGTTCACTTGTTCGCCTTCGCTGCCACAGACATTTTAGGCACAATTAACATTTTCAATACTTATTTTTATTTTATTTTTAACTGTTTTTAGAGCTTTTCCTTTTTATGTTTTACATGACATCAATGGTGTTTTTTTTTTTTTGGTAGTGGCAAAAAATGGTGCAACGAGTTGAAAAAATCATTGACAATTTCATTACAACAGATGTCGGCACATGATGACATGAGGCATGAGTACTTCTGTACATGCATCCATAAATATTTACATGGACACATCTCCATTCATACATATGTACATAAGCACATGCATATGTAGAGCTCATTTATAGACAATTTTACAGATTTTTACCTACTAAATATGGACAAAAACTACATTGAAGCGCTGACTTTTTTTTCTTTAATTTCCCAATAATCAGCCAACCAAGCCGTGCACTGCGCTGCGCTGCGCTTGCAAAAATGTTGCTAAATGGTGTCTTCTTCGCTGGTTTGTCGTCAACTAAATACATATGTACATTGTCAAACCGTCAGTCATTTTCGTCAGCAGTTTGTATATCATTTGTAAGCTTTTCCTTTTACAGCTCCAACAACAAAACCGACCACTGACACTGACTGACTGGCTCGCTGACCTTCATTTACTACATTTCAATTTGTTCAGCATTTCAGCTACACTTTTTTATGTTAAACGTTTTTCCATTGTTCGCCATTTTCACAAATACAATAAACAAACAAAAAAAAACTCTGCAACTAAGTAATTTTGCTAAAACACAGAAACGTTGTCGCTTTTCAGACGCTTACGTAATAAATGATAAATAGACACACATACACACATTTGTTCATACAATTTTACACAATAATGTTTATACTTAGATGTCAATTACTTTTTATCAGCTGTACACAGTCGAGTCAATAAAAAAAAACTAACATTTTTGTCAGTTTGGCATTTTGCAAATGTGCAGTTGACCTCCGTCTCCAAAAGTGGGCATTACCTGCTATAAATATTTATGCCCATATATTGCAAAATGCACGCATGCGCAAAGCGCCAAGTTAAGCTGAAGTGGCGGCGTGGCTACATGCTACGAGTACAAGTGTTGTTGCAGCCATTCCGTGTGGCAAATTCGTTTTGTATACATACTTTCATTTACATACGTACATGTACATACATACATATGTTTGGTGTTTTTGTATTTTGACAATGACCGACAAATCAGCCTAATGAGATATGGGCGCTTTGGGAATACAAAGAAATAAGTTGCAGCTAATGACGCAATGCCTACATTTAACGCAGATGTGGCATTGATTTTTGTAGAGCTGACTACATTTAAAAATTTCAAGCAATTTGAGATGCTTTATGTTATATTTATTGGAGGGAAGGCATTGCACTTACTAGTTGGTATTATTATCATTATTATAGGCTATAAAGCACAGCGACCTTAATCTCGATTGTGGGCCCTTCATGAATTTATAGTGTCGATCTCTCTGAGTGAATTTCGTATTAATCTCTGGATTTCTCTACGCCGCAAGGGATATCCGTCTTGCAAAATTTGCATAGCTTATACATTCCTTAAAGTATTTTAGGTTATACATATATTCCTCAACGTGCTTTGGAATGTTCTAGACTTGTTTGATTGTTCCAGTAACCATTACTTTCGGCCTCTTCCGACAGACGGGCCAGGACAATGTTCTGATGCCGGTCGGTGATATCGCTTGATATTTAAGTCTGCGCATCTTTCTATAGCACACGTTTCAGTCTGAAAAATGTGCATATATTTTCCCATAGGTTCCGAGTACCCTCATCAACCAGTGGGCCATCAATGCACCAGGTATCCTGTTTTGATTTATCCAAAATGTCTGGGACATGCTTGCCCAGATCTTCTTTTTACTTAGATCAGATTTAAACCTCTTTATAAAGTTGAACTTAGGATGCATGGTATCTCTCGGTATTGCAATTTCAGAATTTCGTTAGAATATCGATCATCCTACGACTAAGAAAGCCTTCTTCTCCCATATACCATACCAGTCATTCTTAGTAGAGCTCTTTTCACCTGAGCCCATATTTGAATATGTAGAGGAATAAGTGAGGAGATTCTGTAAGCAGTTAGGGAAAATATTCGGATCGCTATCGCAACTTGCCAACGTGTGTTATGAATGACGACAAGTTGCTAACTGGTTACAGAATCTCCACAAAGATCTAGAAGAGCTTCCAAGAATGCGGTTGTATCTTGGCGAGACTAAGGTATGTATGTACAAAATTGTTTTATCCACTCTGCGGAAATCGTTCTTTAAATATTTGAACAGTCTAGTTGTCTCTTGATACATCTGTCTTCCAAACATGCCGTTTGTCTGCTTCGAAAAAATCTATTCCATTTGCCCCATCAGCCATTCAGAAAGCAAATGACGACTAGACTTCTTGCAATCAGATGCTGAACATAATATTGGCACGCGCTTTCAGGCATGGACCTCAGCATCTAACTTGGTCGAATGTGATTCCAATCTTTCAATAGTGTCGGATGCCAATGTAGGTCAATAATAGGGGGAGTGGGACTTTAAGTCCTTCCGACGGCACAAATCTCCGGTTCCAGATGGCCCCTTCCCCGCCGAAATCGGGAACTTGGCTTGTGTTCCCAATGTCTGGATTATGAGTACATGGCTTCACATTGCTCTAGCGGACGAAGAAAGAAACTTGTGGGTCATGAATAGCAAGAACTTACCAGTGAGGCTGTACTGCTCCCTCTGTTAAGAGGGGCATAGATGGTTGAAATAAGCACATAATGCGGCATAAGCTGACAACGATGTCGAACGAACTAAATAGTAATGCAAGCAAGCGGAAATTTCGAAAATAAAATAGCACTTATCCTGACGAAAATGTGCAACGAGAAGGTGAGTCAAGAGAACAATAATCCCTTTCAAAAGGAAGAAAAATCCCCAAGCCTTTCACCTATAACACTGGGAGATGTAGAGATGGGAATGTGCTCCAAGAGAAATATCTCGACTTCAACTTTTACGCAAACATATTATGTAGTAAGATGATACAAAAGTCTCACAAGCACTACTGTAGGGCCGAATGCTGGACGGAAAATCAAGGAAAAATCAAATGCAGCCCCTACATCCTGTGCCCATGCTAATCAAACCACTACTAACATATAGAGCTCTGGCATGGTCCGTACGGATCGCCTTAAACACAATGGGTCAATCGATCACCAGACTCTGCAATGTGCGCCATGCGAACTGGAAATCATCCTCGTCATAGAATAGACTATAAAGAAGGCCCTCTTAAACTTTATTAAAGAGAGGGTACAAGTAAAACCAATATTTCCAGTTCAACAGAGGTGACATGGTCCAGAGAACAATCTCTGAGAATCGGAAGATTAGGCTAGGTACGACAGCGGCCTAGAAGCATGCATTCCTCGTAACTATCTTCGGAACAATATCCACAGATGGTAAATTGTCGGGCTTTATTATTTGGACCAAAACGATTAAACTTTTTTATAAAACAAGTTTAAGGCAGAATTTATCTAGTTTTTTTCCACTAAAAACCCAAGTAAATTTTGCCCTTAAGATGTGGTGTTGAACCTTGAAATCTCCAGAAAAATCTCGAATCGTCTACATAAAACCAGACAAGCCACTCAATGAGTGCTAAAAATCTCAAAGTAACAGCGGAAAATCTCGGAGAATGAAACTCGCAGAGAAATAAACCGAAAAAATCTTTAATTGTCCGGTCCGAGGAATCCCTAAGGATTCTTAAAATATGCGAAAAGCCTCAAGGAAATCCGAAAAAACAATAGAAAATTTTAACTTTCTGTCGAAAATAACCAAACTTTGTCTTTTGCTAAAGCGGCACTACGATTTCTCGCGCATAATTTTTTAATTTGTATCTAATGATAACTTTTATTAATAAGTAGTCTATTTTATAAATGCTTTTCCCATAAGTTAAATTATTGCAACTTAAGCAATCATCGATGCAATGGAGTACTGTTTTAACACCTCTTCCACTTTTCTCTAATAATTGACTTCATTTTAAATAAATGACACAATAATTTCTGCAGATATTTATACTTACTAAAATTACAAATACAAATACGTATGTACACTCACCCAGCGTGCAATCGACTCTTTGCAATTGAATGAATGCAAAAGTGAATACGACGAATACTACGTATGTACAACTTACAAACATATAATTAGCTAAATTTCATTTAAGTGGCAAGGCTGTCAACGCTATGCTCCAGTAATTTTGCTATTCGAATTGGAGTAAAAAGCTGAACAATGAAAAAATTTCAGTTGTAGAAAAAAATGAAAAGCAAAAACCCTCAACTGAAGTCAGTAAACAAAAGCTACTAAAGAGCCACTCCGGAAAAAAAAAACAGCGACTATAAATTTACAAAAGCATATGTACACACATACATACATACATACAATTTAAAATGCAGGCGAAAGAATACAATAAACATTCATATATATGTAGGTACCTACATATTTACTTATTTAAGTGTATGTGTAAAAGAACATTGCCTGCAGGGAAATGAAACCAATTCCGATTAAGGCAACCCTGGCATATTTAAAAAAAAATTCATATACCTCTGATCGGGATTTTTGAGCTTAGTTTACATGCATCTTTTCCTTGTTCACAACTGGTGCCAGATTCATTACATTTTAACAGATTTACGAGGATTCCTTATACAAAAGTTTCATACTACTGCCGTCAGTCTATGAAGAATGAAACCCACCGAAAAAAAAATTATAAATCTAAATTTTATTTAAAAATATGGGTTAGCAAAACTTGAAAAAACTTTGTCTGTAAAATAAGAGATATAAAATCTTAAGTAATGCGTCTGAATGACTACCTAAACCTTAAAACTAAAAAATTTAAAACTTGAGCTTTGAAATTTTTTCAGTTAAACATCGTTAAAAAATAAAGAGATTTTATATTAATTCTGTATTTTTGATTAAAAATTAAGTATCCAGATCTCAAATTTTCATAAAAAATGCTCAAGAAATGAAAAAGAAATTATTTTAATAAAATTTCGTATACCAATATGCTTTCCTCAAAAAATTTTAAACACTTTGTACTAGGAATGTGCGATTAATCGATTACTGTTTACTCATAAAAAATTAATTGAAATCTGAGTAACTTTACTCTTTTTTTTGAGATTGTCTTCAAAGCAAATGAATTAATGAATGAATACAGCACAATATTTTTCTTATTAACACATATATGTACATACAATGCCAAAGCAGCACCTTGCACTGTTGCTCATTGAAATGAAAAAAATGCAAACATATGTATGTGTATAAATTTTTTTCTATAAAAAAACCAAATATAAATAGCAGCAATTATTCAGCTTTCTGATTAATAAAATGAATTACATTCTGATTGATTAAAGTGTAATTAATCGAGGTATTAATCACTTTGATTAATCAAAAGTGATTATTCTTTCATTAGTTAATTAACCAGGTTCTATTAAACAGCTTGCTCGATTAATTGATTAATCGCACATCCCAAAGGTTTTTGTTTTTTGATTTATTTTGGAACGAATTTCCATCATCCCTTGTCAAGCTTGGTTTGCAGACAAACCGGTTTCGACGTTGTGCCATCTTCAGTGTCATTTTTCGTTTTTGTTTTACTTGGTTCCTCTCTGTGTACATACATATGTATGTATTTGAGCAAGATACGGAAGTAATGAATACTGGTTCTTTCGATTTTTCTTGAGAGCTGGTTACATACTAAGCTTAACTAACAAAAATTTCAAATTCTCTATAGAGTAAAATATACATATGTACATACATACATATATATTGTATGTATGCTTTATTTCTCCTATCCATTTCTAATTCAACTGCCGAAAATGTAGTCAACTGCAGACTGAGTTTTACTGACCCCAAATTCTATTTCACTAATTCAGGTTTTCCCTAGCGGGTACACAAATGAAGCCACAGCTTACCATTGCAATGCACCGATCGCATGTGTGTCGATTTCCCGGCATTCCCATCGCTACGCCAAGAGCTTGAAGCCGGAGTTACCGCCATCCACTCTTTGCTACTTTCAAAGTTGGTAAAGCATGAGTGAGCTAACACTCAGAAAGCACCCCTCAGCGCTATTTCACCTGTGGGGGGGGGGGGTTATCACTGGCCGCGGCGTTGCACTGCTGGTGATGGTGGTGGCGGTGTCGGCGTTGGTCCCCCGCAGGTTTCTGATCGTCATTGGGCATACGCCGACTGGCTGTTGCACTGCATTCCCTAGTGAAGCAAGTGTTTGTTTTTATTGTTGTTGCTTTAACAAACTACAGCGAGGCAACAGGTAAAAATTCCAGTAAAAGTACAAAGAAGTATTGTTGAACACATAAAGGGGTCGGACTTTAAGTTCACTGTTGTTGTTGACGCTGTTTTCATGTTGATGTTACGTGTTCAACTCACCGCCCACCGCGTGTTTACCACCCATCCGTTCGGCCGGCCGTTTGTCTTTGTGACGTTGATGTGTCGGCAATTGCAGCGTATAGTTGTCTACTTTTGTTGTTGTTGTTGTTGTTGCATCACATTACTAATGAAGATAGGTTACAACAGTGTTGTGTCTAATGAAGTTGAAGTTGAGTTCGAAGTCTAAAGAGCGAAATACACAACACAAGCGGCTTGACAAACCAAGCGAAATATCCCTTTGTTTCAATCCATTTGTGTTGTCTATGGGGGTGTTTGAAGGTTTGACAAACCGCTTGAGGGAAATTTGAGCAAAAATCAAAATTTTTTGATTTTCAGGCCGCCATGTTGACGTTTGATCAAACCGCTTGCGATGTGGATGGTAAAATCGCCTCATTTGTTGCTGAATTTTCACCAAGTGAGGACGTAAGGGAGAAAAATGGAAGAAAACCAACATTTTTAACATTGTGAACCGGAGGAGAACTAAAATTCTGTGCTTGAATGACTCATGTTTGCATGGTGTATGGCGAAATGGGAAAAGTAGGTTTGACAAGCCGCTTATGTGGTGTATTTCGCTCTTAAGTGTTTGGGTTTGCATTACTTCTCAACAGGAAGCCAACCGCAATCAATGGGAATGAGTTCAGTCAGGAAATAAGTAAAGCGCGACTAGCGAGCCAGTTTTAATATAAAAAAAAAGTTTATTAAATTGTGCCAAAACAGGTGGGGCCGCCAGTTGTAGTAACAAGTGAAACGACAGACGAAGATTTCAAAGTTTGAATAACAACAACTAAATTGAAGTGGGGTTTGTCTAACGCCTAAGAACTTTCAAGTATTACCCACAATCCAAGGGATACAGCCCTTCTTAACGAAGTATTGCAAAGGGAAAAGCTATGGATTACGGGTGGTATGTATGCCTTCCGCGTCTTTCTGGAGATATCGCCAGCCTCAATTATGTATGGTTCTACGGAAGCTCATTGGAGAATATGGATTACTTTGTTGTCAGATTAGAGATCTGTAACTGGACCAAAACGTGGACCAGGATGTAAATTCTCTTAATTGCCTCAAAACAGAGCGAGATACGGTATTGAAACATAAATCATGTTTCAATCTCACATCTCACAATTCGAAAACCACCAAACTAGCACTCCCTAAGATAGACTGTACTCGTAGACTTTTAACTAAGGTAGCTACGGGACACTGTCTGAAATCATCTCACGCGGCAAAGTTAGGACTTGTGCAGAATAACTTTTATGTATCTAGCTGCTAATGCCAAGAGCGCCCTTAAGCACGCCCTTATGTTTATCAATACATACATATGTATCTCAGATTTAATTCGAGTTGAGATTTATATTACTAAGTAATTAAAAAATTATATAGGAAACACAAATGAAGCATTTTCGATTTTCCCACACACCGTTTAGCAATGACAAAATACAAAGAAGAAACAATTTTCCAACTCTCGGAAAAACGTATCCGTTCATTTATTTGCTAAATAACTGCCAAGCTAAATAGTAGGTAGGTACATAACTGCAAACTGATGACAAGAAAAGAAATGTGTCTGAAAACCATAAAGAGCATAAATTTCATGTCATCAACGCCATCCACACCATCAACGTAATCATAATCGTCGTAGGTACTTAGCAGCAACAGCCATGAATCAAGCATAAAGATCCCAACCATAATGGTATTAAGACCAGAGACTTTCTGTCGTAAACTGACATACATACATAGTTACATACAGTAAGATCACAAAGAAGACATACATATTTATAAAAAATTAAACATTTGAAAATTTAAATGCAAACTCGCATACATACATACATACGTACATACATATTAAAGTGAAGAAATATAGTTAAATACGTACTATGTTCAGGCCATCATATTTTTAATTCAACTACAAGCATAACAACAACAACAACACAAGAAACATTAATTTATAGTTGCGACACTTTTTTAGCACTTAAAGCTACTCCGACAACTCTCCAAGAGCAGCCATTTCAGCCCACGGTTTGCTTTGCTTCATTTGTTTGTTGAAGTGGACAACAATGTTTCGCAGATGTTTTCAGTCAGATTTGATTTTATTTCTGGCCATAAATTTTGCCAGAAAAAAAAAGAAACATTAAATTACACTTTGTGCAATTAACACCGCAAAACAATTGCAATGTAAACAGAAACGTTGTTGACAGTGATGAAATTTGCAAATTTAATATTTTTCGTTGATTTCTAATAATTTATAAATACTAACATAAATTTATCGATAATTGTATGTACCTATTATTTTTCTTCCTCGTTTGAAGTTTTGTGAATTTCTTCCATTTGCGCAAGCTTACGCAACGATGAAAGCAGTATTTAGATTATTTTTTAATTCGAATAATAGTTTTCTCAGCTTTCGATCTGGGTAAATTGGACTGGGTCACCTAAAAAGGTTTGTAATTAGGGTCTGATTTGAAAACATTTTGGCATCATAGCAATTTTTGCTTGCATTTTTCATAACTTTTTCATATTTGACCCAACTCTGAAGAAAAAATATTTTTAGATACTTTTGGAGTTTTCACAAGGTTGCAGTAAATGTCGTATTATTGTAAATATCTCGTATTTCAATTTCTAGCCGTCTGCATTCAATTTGGGTACCGTAAAATTAAGAAATTTTGTAAGCGATGAAGTTTTCCTTGATCCTAAAGATATTTTTATCCTTACAAATAAACGAGTTAACACGTTTTAAAGGCCGGTCCTAAATGAAAGAGTTATGAGGAAAACACAATTTTGGACGTAAAAAGAATGAATGTTCCTCCACAGACATCAACATTCTAGTTTAACCTAGGTTGGCATGTTGAAGAGTACCTCCTTACAAATAAGCCGATATAAACCCATTGTGACGTCTTGTGAAGATACAGCTTTTAATTCCATCGGTAAGATCTCTGCAATCCCTTAAAACTGGTTTGTTAGCCATTTGCAATCTTCTTCTACTCAAGCACGAGCAAAGGCTGTACGCGCTCGTCTTAAAGCTCAAACAGACGACAGAGTTAATCCGGATTAACTCGGGCTGAAGTTAATCCGGATTAACGCTGCCATATGTTTGAGCTTTTTACTGTGTTCTTTAAACTACGACGATAATCCGGCTTGTCCGCCGCTATTCTCCTGGCGTGTAAGCCAATCAGAGTAGTAGCATAGACAGACCAAAACGTTAATTCGGTTTAACGGCGCAGTTGAGCCGATCAAAATTATACCTTTGATGTTTTCACTCAAATGGGAACGACCTACTGTTTTACGCTGACTCCGAACGGCGATGGTATTTTTATGAAAAGCTGTTTTACATAGCAGAAATGCACTCGGAGGTTTGCCAATAAAATAAAACTAAAACCTAAAAATTTAACCGAAACTACAAAAAAAACACATAAAAAATATAAAAATTTAAATTAAAATAAAGAAATTTTGGAAACCTCTAGATCCGAGGATCAATCTGGGCTCCTACCGAATTGTAGTGCTCAGCGTCCGAGAGGACGTCAAACTCACTTGCTTTGTTTGCTTCATTTATTTTTCATTCACAATTGACCATAGCTAACCGCTTTGGTTAGTGGTGTCATAGAAAATGCCGTTGATCCGCATTAATTTTGAGGATTACCTGTAGGACTTAATCGGGATCAACTGCTGAAGTAACGAGTTGATCCGTGTTAACACTGCCGTCGGTCTATGACTTAATAGTTCTTCTAGGGAAGGACATTTCTTTTCTGTTTAAACTTAATAAATATCAACAATGTTGGTTTCCTATTACAAAAAGGCCAACAATTAGTTTAAACGTGTATACCTACCATACCCTTTTTCGGAGGCTTTAAGTGGTTGTACCTTTCCTAGCCGATTCGTCAGCTTTTAAATTATCCTCAATATTCCGGTTTCCAGGCACCTCAGCAATGCTGGGCCTCCGCGTTTAATGACCCACGGCATTGGGTCCTATCTGTATTATGCAGTCGACTATACTAAGGTTTCATCGATCCATGACATACATATGTCTATAAGTCTTACTCCTGCAACCTTTAGAGCGATAAGATCAAGTGATGGTAAATGTTACATCGAATCTAGAGCATATGTGGGGGTGGAGCATTAAAGCTTTAGCTCTCTAAGATTTTTTAGATACAGGACAAAGGCACATTATTACCACTTAACTTTGATTGCAATTAAAGCAAAAGTCAGTGATGCCTTTGTTCAGCGAAAATGGTCAGCTGATACCCTATTTCCCAAATGTACCTCGGATATTTTGTTGCAAAAATGCTGTTGGATTGTTTTACCTTTTTTGGTATCTTACGAATTGCTTTTTCGCAGATTGCCTTTTAACTTTCCTTTCATATGTATATACATATATACATTTTAATAACTATGAAAGTTGCTTTTAAAAAAACAAGCACATTTAAATGGTTGTTTGGTTAGCAGAAAATTATGTAGGTCTTAATCATGGCAAACAAAAAATATGAAGTTATATGTCGTTTTCATTATTTTGTATAATTGTGCATTAAAATTATTATCATAGTAATTTTCATTAAGCGTTTTTTACGATGAGTTCTTTTATTTCATGCATTAGAAAGTGAATGCTGAGTCATGTTTGCATGTACATATATATGTACATATGTACGAGTATGTATGTGAGTATGTGATGCAAATTTTGATCGTTTGCTGGAAGAACATCCAAATCTAAAAAAAAAAATAATAATTTGAGTTGACTGCAAAAATAAGCAAAAATGGCAGCCCACTGTTTTTCTATCGAGCGGCTCGTAAGAACAGAATTTTTCGGTACTGCCACTTTGCTTAGCAACTATTTACTTTACGACGCACTTTTTAGATTTTTTGAAACACAAGCTCTTTTAGCAAACCACAGATAAGCCTACACTGGGGGAAAAAATAGTACAATCAAACAAAAACGTCTTTGATCTTACTAAAAACGTCAATTAAAGTACTGTATAAATAATAGAAAATATTCAATTCTAATATTTACGCCCCCATCAAAATGAAGCATTTTGCACTTCACCAGAAAAAATAAAAATAAAATTTTTAATTTGCATGTATAATGCCTGCAATGGAATTCGAACCCTGACCACCGCCTCTGGAAATCAACAAATTTTGACAAGTATCTTTGCGCACTCAGCTACAAGCCAGCCATGTAAATGTGCTTTCAAATCTTGAATTTTTACTATACGTTATTTCCCTCAGTGTACCACCAAATTTCAAACTCTTATTTATTCATTATATAAAATTTTTATTTCATGTTTGTTTGTTTTATATCAATACATTTCTGTCGCCGCATCACGATAGTCGTATCATTTATAAGAGCCAGAATTCACATTCCAATAATCAACTACTCCTTTCCAATAACCCTGTGACAACCTACGTGACAAATCTTTTTTCACTATATGGTGCCGTTCAGTAGTTTCAGGAGGAAATGATTCGAGCAATTTGGAACCTAAATCCAATTCTATATCCGACCGAACTTTGCCCTGAATGCAGGAAATTAAACAAGCGAGCGTTATAAAGTATAGGAGGACTACTAATTTTGCTTTCATACCGAATTAAATTCTACTTGATTACTGCGCGAAGGTGATGATAAGCACTCATATTTATAGAATACGAGCACTTGTTGGCGATGGATTAAAAGAACACACCACCCATATTTTTTGTGCAAATCTTTGTTTTGGTTATTAATATTTGCTTCACAAAATTTGTGCTGAATAAAATTTTGTTTATTTATTTTTATGTCTCTTGCTTTGGCTGTCAAACTCCACGGTAGGGTAAAACTTAGGTCTGGCATTGCGATTATATCACACGTAGCGATTTGAAAGTCGACAACTAAAGCAAACGATAGCGTTAACGATGGCGAGATAGCGATAGGGATACTATAGCGCTACAAAAAAAAAATGGTTGACAAAGGTCTTTCGTTTGAAGTGGGCAGACGAAAAAGTCAAGACTTTTGGTCGTTTTTTGCCTTGATTTCGATATTTTGACAGATATCCAACTCTAGAAACCATGAGCTTGTTTTCACAAATATATTCAGTTTTCTAGGTGCAAGATCGAGTTTCCTTAAAAACGATTGGTGGTCGAGTTTCTCCCCCAAAAAGCGTTTTTATGGCAGAGGTTTTCCATGGATTACCGAAGGGAAACCGCTTTTATAACAAAATTTTTTTGGGCTATAACGAAATCTCTAAATTTTTTAATTACAAGTGGCTTGAGACCTCAATGTACCCCTCAGCACCTCCGCTTGTGGCTTTGTTGTGCCTGTTTTTTTCAATATGACATCAAAAGCAATTATTTACTCGCATTTTTTGAAACAGCTGTACTCTATTTGCCTAACATGTCTGGCATTTTATCAATGCTATTCCATTTTAATTTCTTTCATGGCTTTCAAATTGCCTTTATAGAATTCAAGCTGCTAGCAATTAATATTTTACAGACATATATGTTCTGTATTCTGACCTTTAAAATTATACAAATCAAACGTTTTTCGCCTTTCGGCCAATGTCAAGCTCGATGAATGCTTTGAAAGATTTATGACGAAAAGTGTAGAGCTTAACTTAATTTTCACCAGTCCGTACATCACACAGAGTCGCTTTAATGTGGAGGCAAACCATTGGGAAAAGAAGGCATCCTTTACTGATGATCATGAGTTCTTTATGACAAAAAGCTTTAGCATTAAACAGCGGATATGAAGAGTGTTGCCATTTTGGTGCTTTTGGAGCTAGATTTAGCCCTTTATTTTTCTATTTAGCTCCGAAAATTGGGTTTTAGCTCCTAGCTCTTTCTTTAGCTCTTTTCAAATTTATCTAACACTTTCTTAGCTCCAGAAAGTTTTAGTTGTATTTGGTATATATAAGCCAAAACTTAAGCGTTGATAAAATGGAAAACTTCGAGATGCAGTAAACTCTTGGATCTAGGTTAAAGAATTCAAAAATTAATTAGAAGAAAATCCCTTTTCTGATAGTGCCCATTTTGTTTTACCTTACTAATTTTACCTTTAAGGAGAGCTGGAAGTAAAACTTTCCAGAAAAATTTTGCGAAAATATTATTCAATTCAAATATCTGAAATTGCAGACTTTAACAGTAAAGTATTTTTAGTGCAACGAATTCGAAATAGTTATATGCACCTTATTTTGGTTTTAAAAGATTTTTTCAGCACTTAAGCTTATAAACTTCGGTGTTTTTATTAAAATTGCAGAAAATCTAAAAAACAACCTTAAGTCAATATGTGCACAACCTCAACAAAAATATGTAGCTCTTCCTTTTAGCTACTGCTGGTATTATTTAGCTCTTCTTAGCTCGTTTTTCGACCGTTTTAGCTCCATACAAAATTCTTCTCTGGCAACACTGGATATGAAAATGTGAAAGACTAAGGCACGGTGCATATTGGAGCGATACGATAGCCGATGCGATAAGCGAGACGATACGAAAGCGACAGTGAACTGCTGAATACGTGGGAATTGATAGGAAGCGATGAAAACTGTGCACACTTGTACGACAGCGACACTGCGGCGAGCGACACGGTTTGCTATCACACCGCATATGGTATCGCGTATCGTATCGCTCTAATCTGCACCGTGCCAAATACGAGTATTTGAGATTTGCGTGAATTCAGAATTTTTTTACTTAGAAATTTTTTGAAAGCGATCTCTTAATATTTTTAACTTTTTTCGCCCTTAAACATCCAACAGTTTTTGCTAGACCACAACCTCTTTTGGTTCTTTTTCTTTCAACGTCATCTGCATACGTCGGCAATTCAGATTGGCAGCTCTTATTACGTTTTCCAAAATCAAATTGAACGAAAGGGAGCCTCGCTAAGTCTCGAACGATGCGTAGAGCTCCTTATCAATTGGATGGAGATAAATAATGTGCTCAACGTTATCCTACATAGCCCCGTATTAGTTTCTCAGTTATCCAAAATTTAGACATGGCGTTGTAGAGACAGCTTCCCTTTGTAATGCGAAAAGCGGTCTAATAAGGCCCATGCAATTGGTTCATAAAGGGCTTTAGTCCTTCACCCATTATCATCGATGGGAATTTTCCAAGGCCTGCTGAATCTTTTCATTGGATTAGTTTTTAAAAAAATTTTGTTTTCCAGGAGAATTTTCTAAATCGATCCCTTAATATTTGGAAGTCATTTGCACCCTTAACCATCCAACAGTTTTTATATAATTTTTCTGTAAGTATAACTTTGGTGACTTTGTTACAGCAGAGAACCATTAAATTATGTGGGCCTATTTGCTAAGCAGAATAACTTACCGCTAAGCGGACATATGCTTAGTAATTAATTTAAAAATGAAGTAGCAGAAGCTAAGTGACCCAGAAATAAATAATGACATGTATTTTTTATAATTACACCCCTACACACGCATACAGACATACATAGCTATTTTAGTGCTGAATGCAATTTTTATAAAAACAAAAAATACGCCACATCATCAATTTTTAATTGCATATGTATGTACATATATTTATAACAAATACGTAAATCTATTCATGAACAATCAGCTGCATATAGTATGTTGGTACATATGTATGTATGTAACTGAACACAAAATTAGCTCAGCATTTCCATTCTTTTGTGCAGAGCAAAATTTTTGTTCAATTATGCGATTTTCATCAAAATTGCTGCATACTCACTTACACGTATAGTATTTATATGTTTACCTACATAATATTATGTTTACCTTTTTGCAAGTCTGCATTTAATCAGAGACACCCATTTGTGTGCATGAATGTATGTGAAGTTGTGTCTGATAATGATGATGAGAGAGCAATTGGATAGCTTGCTACCGGGTACATAGATACATACAGACATACATATGTACAAATGTATATACATAAGTACCACTGCCGCAGTCAACAACAATGATGGCCACAATTTGTGCCACAACGAAAATAACAACAATTTTCAGCCGCAACAATTTAAAATTGTTAACAATGCAGATATTTTGCAAAAAAAAAATAAAATACAAATTTCTATTAAATTTCTATTGTGTGGCATCTTTTTTTAACCAAACGTTATACATACATATGTATATGCAACAACAATGACAATGATGACACATTAGTGGCACAGAGGAGAGAGAGAGTTAAAGCAATCAGGGCAAATAAATTTGCAATCGCATTTATTTTAATGCGTTCACGTAATGGCTTTTAGGGAAGATCGGTTAAAAGGAGAATTGCGCTGGTTCGAAAATAATAAATTAAAGTTATTTGCTCATTTCAGTTGCATATATAGCGTTTTATTTACCTGTACTATATTTGCATGTTCGTATAAAGAATATCGCTCTAATATTCCGGACACTTTTGAGTAACCAACAACAGCCCAGGGGGTTAACCTAAAGTATATTTCAATCGATATGTTTAACGGTGCTATAGGAATCGATGTTAAAATAATTATTGGTGTGACTATCGATTGTAGTTTTTCTGTAGCTTCTATTATTGTCAAATTTCTTTTCGATATTTTTATCGATATCTAGATGATATCAATTTTTTCCTTCATCTAATATTTTTTGTTGGAAAAGCATTGACTTCTTTTATCACATCATCTTTATATGCCACGATGTTTCTGTGAATGTCATTATCGATGTGAATAGAAGTACTGTTATTGAAAGTTATTTTTGCATGTTATCGTCATACTTATTTTATCGTTATCGGTATTCTTGCCTTATAACTTGACTCTATAAATGCATATGTACATATTACATATCCAGAATGATTTTTTCTTTTCTTGAAGAACAATTTTTTTATCAAATGAAGGCCGGACCTCTGAAGGTGTACTGATTCCGACTGAGTATACAAATAAGTAGTAGACAGATACTTATCACCTAAAAGCTCTTTGAGTTACTAGTTAGGGGTTAATTAATTTAAAAAAAGCGTCTTCTTATTGCAGTTTGTCGCTTTGGGCCGAGAACCAAAAACATCGCCATTTCCTCTCCGCAGTTATCCAAACCAAGTGTAGACAAACAAACTCATACACCACATACACTCGTTGTTTCAATTATTTGAAATTACATATATGTACATACATATAAACTTTCAAAAAAAATAAATTTTTCCTCGCTGTTGATCTGCTATGCGGAAGTTCATATTTTTTCCTTCCATGCAACTAGTATTTATTAAAAACATCTAATGAATGTACGTTTGTAGCTTTGTAGCTCCAGCACTAAAATTTTGGCCATTCCTAAATTTCATTTTCACACTTTTATTCAATTGCAGTTATGCACACATGTCTGTCCGGATAAGTGCTAATACCAGTAAATATGTATAAGCCACATAATTCAGCAGCCGCTCTTACCTGAATTCATTTACTTAGCGAGCATATATATATATATATATATATATATATATATATATATATGTAGGTATGTACGTGTGTGCCCGGGTGTGAGTACGCCCAGACTGTATGCTCGTACATATGTATAAACTGCAATTAAACATTCCAACTGTAAAACAACATAATTAATGCAGGCCGTCAAAAGGCGCAACCAACATTTGAAAATATAAAACAAAAAATTGAACTACTTTTATTAACGGCGCATTGCTGTGTGGGTAAGCGTGTGCGTATTTCGGTATCGGCGAACAAGTTTCCGAATTCAAGTGGCACAACTTATTGCGCCAACAATTTGATAATTTAATTTGAAGAGGAAGTGTGGTGTCTCGGAAATGCATGAAAACAAACAAAAACTTGTTGGTTCTGTTGTTGTGGCGAACGCACACAAACGCAGCTGCCACAAAACAAAACACATACAGCGCTACAGCCGAGCTCATTTTTGCAGCTTGTTGTGCGCATTTTTTTTGCTTAGACAAGCTTTTAATTTTTCCCGTTTTTTGCCCCCTTTTTCAGTGTGACAATCTGCTGTTTGCTGATGTCGAGGATGACGCGAACGTTGAGGATGATGTTGATAATGTTGCAACAGCAGCTTTGCCACCAGTAGCTGCCACACGTTCGATGCTAACAACTCATTACGCCACGGCCAAGCCGATTGCAGCAACAACACCGTCACCAACTGCAGTCCGCAGCACTCCACCTGGCAACTGCATCGAACAGCGCTTACCCGCCTTTAAGGCGCATCACAGCGATAATGCAGCGACAACAGCGAATGTGCAAGCGGTATTGCTGCAAAATCAAGTGAACACATTGCAGTGGCAATTGAAGCAGGTAAGCAAGTAGTAAAGTAAAGAAGTATTTATGTTAAGTATCCCTTTTTTCTCGAATCGACCAGGAAATCAAAAGACTTAAGCGAGCAACTCGATGGGTGGTCTTTTACCAAAGTGACTGAGAAGCTCAACTGATTGCATTCATTTCGAGCAAGCTTGACGCGTAATTTCGATTAATTTATTATAATGTGTTGTACCTTGCTGCTCTATACATAAACATACACATAAGTAAACACTTAACCAACCTCAACAGAACAGTTCAGACACCGTCTAATGTTAAATGCTGAGTGTAAAAGGTTCTTTTCATGCCATTATTTCCGTTCTCACGCCTTTTTAATGTTAATAATAGCACATATACAAACAAGCATCTATGTACATATTCGCAGGCATTTATAGATTATGCCTTTGTGTGTAAAATAAATCAACCAACTGAGAAAGCCACACGCCGCACACCAACACTAGCGTGGCTTCCGCCTTTTTTGCGTTCTGCCAATGCGCATAATAACAATTAGTATTTACAAAGGTTAAATGGCGCTGCCAATGAAGAGGAAATAATGGCTACCTCCGCCCATTTATGGTTTAAGAATGCGCATTAGAAGATATACGTACTTCAAGCTCAGCTCGCTTGTCAGTGCCTTCATTTGGTCTAATAGTGGTGGCGTTGGACTGTCTATGGACCAAGTGGCACAATAGACACTTTATGCTGATGTATAATATGGCTTCACAGTCCTTGATTTTGAAGCTTTAGCAATGAAAATATGCAACTACTGCGAAGTTTTAATATCGTCTTTTGTCTTCAGCTTTAACCACATCTGCATATCTTGAGTGTAAAAAACATACTCTCTATTCACATTTTTTACGCACGCATCCAGCTTTAATGGCTTCGTACCAAAACAAAAACAAAAAAAAAACGGTAATAAAAATTCATTAATAAAATTGTTCACCAACTAATAACGCCATCGAACGGCTGCGCAGCAGTCAGTCGGTCAATCGGCCATTTGTAGGCTGTTCCATTAATTCACTTCATCTATCATCTACTTTTTCGTGCTTGAATAGCTAGCGTTATGCTTTAATGCCATGTTACACTTTTTCTTTTTGTTAGCAATTTGCTTTATTGTTGTTGCTATTTTCTTCACTATTAAAGTTTTCATTTAGTTGTTTGCACTCATACAGGCATATTTATATGTACAGCATTGGGACAACAAGTAATAGCACATACACAGTGACTCTAACAAATAACCACGTGTTGATTTTTTTTTTTTTAATACTCGTAATGTTTTTCGAGCAAATTTTTTTTTGTTGCTTTTCTATAAAAAAATACCATCAAAATTACCAACAACCATATAAATCACAGTTTCTAACTTTATACAAAATTTAGAAAAATTCAACAAATTTTCATCGAAATTTCAGCTTTTTAATTTGAATCTTTAGAACATTTAGGGGTATGCAGTTTTAGAGCCCATTTAATTTTAGTATAATGAAGAGCAGGTTTTTCTAGAAAAACGTGCAAAAATACTTCACCAAAAAATATTTCCAAAAATTAAAGGGATTTTTTAGCCGTTTTAAAACTTGCTCTTCATTAGACTTAAATTGCATGGGCTGTAAAAGTGTATACCCGTAAATGTTCTAAAGATTCAAATTAAAAATTTAAAAATTAAATTTTGTATAAAGTTTGAAACTGTGACTCAAAGAACATTACTAATATTAAAAAAAATAAAATCAACCCTTGGTAATTTGTTTGAGTCACTGTATGTATTGTATGTACATCAATTTCAATCGTCGCTTTGTCCATCATTGTTACTTCACTTCTTTCCTCAATCACCATCAAAATTTTATGAGCACAAGCACCTGATCGGCAACTAAAACACAATTTGTCTGCAATTTCATTTGAGTAAAAAGTTGGTAAAGATCTTTGAGTGCCATAAGAAATGAAAAATTACAATTGAATTGTCTTAAAAAATGCAATTTGAGTGCTCTTCTCACTCACGAGACTTTCATGTGAAATAGGTAGATTATGCAACTTCCAAAATATTGAATAAAAACATGTATTGACATGTTAAAATACTATATAACTGCATCTATAGCTCAAAATCGTCAAAATGGCGCTTACGACAATTTTTTATCCAGGCGACGATATGTTCATATGTACATAGGTGTATATGAGCGCTTAAGTGCAAACACTGGACATCGATTTTTAGTACTTAATATAAAAAACTGGGCATTAGATATGGTAGCTTAGAAGCTAAATAAACATAATTTGTTTGTTATTCAGCAGCTGGTCATAACTTTTGACCATAAAAAACTGGACTCAAATAGCTGGCCATTAAAAAAAAACTAGACATACATTTTTGGTAAGTCATTTACATACAGGTTTTTCTCTTTTTTTCACTGAAAGTTGGACATAAATTTGTGTTAATTTAAAAACTGAACAATGTGTTAAATTAAGAATTTGGCATACATTTTTGAGAGTGCAAAAACCAAATATGTATAATCTCTAAGTCATTATAAACTGGACATGAATTTTCCTTTATGAAAAGTAGGTAAGCATTTTTGCTAATTTGAAAACCGGACATAAATTTTTGGCCATTTAAAAGCTAAACATAAATACTTGGTATTTTCTAAACCGGACATTTTTTCCTGACAAATATTGGAAATAAATTTCGTATTTTCATAATTTCGATTTCGTGAACACAAAACATAAATAATAGATTTTGGTAATTCAAAAATTGCGCACACAATGGTACATAATCTTTTGTTTATACATTGACTATGCATTTTTTTAAATTAATAATCTGGATAATTATTCCCTTTTCGACGCCAATGCCTCTTTCCATAAAAATTATGACGATACAAAAAGGGTTGTCAATGCTTTAATATTTTAGCCTAAGAAGTATTCAGTGGAACAAAAAAAATAACAAAGATTGAAAAAATAATTTTAATTTTAATACCTTTAATATTTTTGCCAAGTCAATACCTCAGAATTCTAGAAAAATAGTGTTTTTGACTCAAATAAAAAATCGTTTCCTTCTTGAATCTAATAAATTTAAAAAACTTTGAAAAAATAATTTTAATTTTAATACTTTCAATATTTTCGTCGAGTCAATACCTCAGAATTCTACAAAAATAATGATGATAATTTGACACAATTAAAAAATTGTTTCCTTCTTGAATCTAATAAATTTTAAAAATATTTGACATCAAAAATTAGGAGGCAACCCTATTAAGAAGTGCGACAGGTTGAAGAGCACATATTACAAATGATATAAATGTACATACTTAAAAAAAGCTCGTTGAAATTAGAAATATTGGTATTAAAAAAAAAACGCTCGCAACGAAAATATTTCTTAAATTATACAAAAAATTAAGTGAATATACTATAGAAAACAAGTGGCAACCCCATTGAAAATTCTTTCTGACCTGGGGATTTTCAAAACAATTTCCATTTGGCAAATGCTCGCAAGAATCTGTCAAAATGACAGTTGGTAGACAATCGGTGTTTTCCAGTGGAGCTATGTGGTAATAGAATATGCAACCGACATACTCATTATTTTTTGAAATTTAAACAAAATTGTTTGATAGTTCAGACAGGTGACAAGAAGAACTACTCTTCTCTACTATTCAGCGTTCAGTGGGCCATTCACTACATTTAAGCTAGATTTAGTAAGAGAAATGCAGCAAAAAGTTATTTAACCATTTCAATTAATAAAGTCTTTCTCGACGCCGATTGAGAAATATTTTCCGACGACCTCAAGCAGAGTAATACGTAAATACGTCTGATAAGCAGCCAAAAGCCACCGGCAAATCTCACTTGAACCTAACCGTTTGCCAACTAACTAGTTAGCAAGTGCCAATGAGACAGCCAATTTGACCCCCGACATCGTTCCCTTCCAGCAGCATTAAGCAACAGCAATTGCTCTCACACAGTCATTGTGGGCAAATTGTTCCGACAAGCCAAATTACGTAGCCAACTAAGTTAACCCAAATTTCGATCAACAAAAAATTATAAAAACAAAAACGTAACAATAATAAAAATCAAGCAGCTGGAAAATAATCTATGTCTATGAGCATCTAAGGCTTGGGCGAGATTTACTGACTGCTGCTGAGGTGCTCACCGCATTACTACTTAGTTTTTGGCCAATAAAATGGGTAGATAGTGATTTTAGCAAGTTGCCTGCAGGAAATATTCAAAGATACATTTTTCGATATAGTAAAATGATAACGAAAGATATCGCTAGCTTAGAGTGGGAAAGTTGGTAAGTCCATTTTTTATGAAAACTCATATCCTCATATAGGAAGCAAGGGAAAATATAACGATTGTCGAATGCAGCTAGAGAGTACTTTTCCTTCGAATTATTTATGTACACAAAATAAATTATTTATCTAACATTTTTGGTAACAGCAGAAGCAATGGGAACAGCGCGAAAACCAATTGAACAATCACTAAATAGACGCCAGCTTAAAACTTGTTGCATTTCCTACAGGGTAATTTATCACACAGTAACATTTTCAAAAGCATTACTGAAACAAACAGTTGCTTGTAAATATTGTGAGTGTGTTTGTTTTAGCTTCGCGCGCCAATTTTATGCAAAACAACCCGAGGCAGATGTTGTTTGCTTGTGTGTCTAAGCCAGATTTTTTTCGATTGATAATTTTCAGCTGCCGCTTAGCCCAGTGTTATCGGCAACTTGCACTTTTAAACGCTTAAGCATTTTTTGTTATTGTAATGGGTATGTGTATGTACTTTAGGTTGGGCTCCGCTTGGCTGCTCAAATTCCGCTGGCGCGCATTTGCCAAATTTTGGATAAACCGCAGGCGCAGTGCCACACCCATTTCGAGCTGATAACGTCATATGTTTGAAGGTATATTATTGTACTAAGTACATATGTACATGTGTATGTATGTACATTGGAGTGGTCCCAAAACAACTTTTCCGTGTTAGGGCTCGGGGCACTTTCCAAAATTTCGCCTATTACCGAAAGAGGTGCCGGCACCAAACTTTATGTTTCGAAGTATACATTTCAGGGATGCTCAAAAATTGTTATATTTCACTCTAGAAATCTGACGTACATACTTATATATATTAACTAAACAGTTGGTTAAGCAGCTTCAGTTGTCATGGCAACAGTACCTCTTTATAAAAATCTTCAATATCTTTGTCAATTTCAAATAGATTCAGTAGCGCATTTCAAGGTCCAATATTGGTTACAGTATTATATAAATTAAAAGTTGGTATAGATATCACAAATACGAAAACGAAAAAACAATGGGGCTGCCTTGTTTTCTACGAAGACTTTTTTTCCCCCTCATACAAAACTGTTTATATTTTAAGACTTCCACAAAAAATATTTTGGAAAAATATTAAGACTTACGTGAGCTGGACCGATTGGAAAATACCTCCAAAAATTGAGTTTTTTATGAATAAAAATAATTTCTTAAAGGTATTTTCGTAAAAGATCCCCTCAGATGACAAAACAGTTTAAGCTCTAAAAAATCTACACAAAAATATTCAAACATTTTTTCAACGGAATCATAATAATGAGATTTTTGATACGGCTTTTAACTTTTTTCATAGATTTGTTTAAGAAAAACTTGAATAACTGGGCCAAAACTATATCGATATAGACAGAGGTATTTTCACACCCTTTTCATTTCTTTGCAAAAAACTCATTCACGTCCCAAGTGTTTCTTTATTAAATACCAACACATCATAATTCTATATGGAATGAGGCTTATTTATCTTACCTTCCTCTTTCATACTTTGAATAAACTTAGTTGCAAAAAAAGAAATAAAAAGGGTGAGAAAATTCCTTTTCAATGATACTTCATAACTCTAAATCGGTAAACTTTGGGCTGAGTTATTGAAGTTCAAAAGCAGCATCGAAAATCTCATTATTATTTTGATATCGTTGAAAAGTTTTTAAAAATATTTTATGCAAATTTCTTAAGTTTAAACTGTTTTGTCATTTAAAGTAATTTTTTGCAAAAATACTTAAAGAAAACTGGATTCACAAAAATACTGAATTTGCAACTGTATTTTCAAATCGGTCCAGCCGAAATATTTCGGTGAAAGTCTTAAAATATAATAGACTTTATAATTCCGGTGGTACCGATTTTTTTTTTTTTTTTGTATGTGGAGTGATGCAGTCTAATGTACATACACATGCATGCGCCTTATTCACAACTTCCCTGTTTGTATGTATTAGATATATGTTTGCAATTATTTTCAAAATTGCGCTATTTGTTTTGCCACTATGTGCAACCAACCGACCAACCATCAGCAAAGACAATATTACGAGTACTTAGCACAATCGCCAACAGCTGGCAGCCAACATTCAACTCCCAGCAACCCGCCGCCAAACTAACACCAAACCATCAAGTCAACGGGTGGCCACCAAATTGTTTCTTCCCCAGCCTCCACAACTTCGCCCAACTGGTGTGCTTTTCTAGCCTTTATTTTCATATTTACTAGCTGTTCATCAGTAGATAGTAAATATATTGTACCTTTTTTGGCAGCTCCGTACTTAAATATGTACACATGTATGTATGTGTGCATGTAATGGTCTAAGCTGCACCTAATACCTACCTCTGAGCCGCCGCCGCCGCCTTTTCAGCAAAAGGCTGGTTGGTTGCCATTGCATTGTTTTTGCCACTACATCGTAAGGTGTTGCAATTGTTGTTGCATAGTTTGTTGGCATTTAGGCAAATCTTCGGGATGTTATGCAAGTAATATTTTTAATTAATGAACACTTTTGATTGTAAATTACTCCGGTGTCACATTGGCACAGATGGCATTGCTTCCATGGAAAAGTGGTATAATACGAAAATTTTAAATAAATGGGAAAGCCTTGGATAACAGTTCGCTACTATGTACGACCTTCAAATTTGGCTCACGCCCAATAGTTTAAGGTCACCTCATAGTTCTAAGTTAAAAATTTAACATTTGAACTCTTAGTCCAGTCGCTAGTACAGAGCGTACCCTAGAGGAAAGCTGGGCTGAATTTTGGAAAACGCCAAATCGCTGCCGATTGCACTCACTGCATGCCACTATTTTCCAAGTATAGAGAGGCAAGCGTTTAGTGAACCCCAGAGTAGGCCATTGATATTATTATAACACGGCAGGTGTGAGACCTAAAAACCGCGCAGAGCTAGAGATGAGTACTGCCTCTTCTTAAAGATCATGTTCATTTCCTAGACTTGTTGAAAGCTTAGGTTCGGGAACCCGCAAACTCTGGATACATTTTCAGCAATCACACGGGAACTGGTCATAGTAGTTCATTAAAATTCGAAGAAGAAGCCTTATCCCGGCAATTTTTATTGATAACTTTTACTAAGCCTCAGGTACGCCTCGCTTACCACTGTGACCCCTTCCAGACTACCATAAAGGAAGTCGCCCTTTGGCCTACTTGTGCCCCAACATCTCTACAATTTTTTTCCATTCGATCTGACAACCAAGCTACGATTATATTCTTACAGCGTACGAACATCTCTTCTAAGGTGTTATTTGAAAGTAGAAGGATTCTAGACGGGTTAACCGCGAAAAACAGTGAAATACCCGGAAAAGAAACTGCAGGCGAGCTCCCAAGGATGGGAACTATCTTGTCGTTAATTAAATCTGCACGAGCTGCAGCCTTCTTATCCTTATGAATACATCGATTGAGGTTAGCATTCCTTAAATTAGCTGACAACAGATGAGGATATTGGGAATCCACCTCTTGAGGTTCTAGGCAAAACTTGCCAAGTAACAACGAAAAAATATCTTCAAGTCTAATCTTAATTAATCGTCCAATTCTCAGTAAAGTAGGTGGTATACATAAATACCGGGTACCGCAAACGAGATCTCTCCTATTTGCGGGAATGTAAAGAAGTGAAGGGCGGAGAGCACTTAACGCCTTAATGCTACCAATAAATCAGGTGCTTAGGCTTAAATCTTAATCACGATACACTTTTGGATAAATTAAGTAAATTACCAGTCCTTTGGTCTGCAATTTCCTTCAGTGAGATGACAAAAAGTGGGACCTTCCGAACGCTAGACAGGGACGGAGGAACAGATCGTCACTACGCGCGAATAAAGGCGCGCTAGTATTTTGACAGCGAAAAATGACGTGTAAAAAAAAATTTTACGAAAAAAGACGCTTAAGGAAAACTTCGACGAAGAAAGACGCACAAACATATATTTCTACCTGGCCAAAGACTGTCCCTTCAGCGTCATTCCCTAAAAACTCTTTGGGGAATTTACATACCGTTTCACCGCAAACATAGTCGACCGCGAAAATAAGTATACGGGTCTTTCTTCACCGTCAAATATTTTAACGCGTCTTTCTTCGCCGCCAACTATTTTAAGAGTCTTTCTTCGCTGAAGTTCTTTTTTATGCGTCTTTAATGATTGCACCTTTAATCTTTAATGATATGCATACATGACACGTTAAAAGGCTAAATAAATCGGGGAGGAAGTTCCCTTAAACAAAAGGGGTCTATATGCCAATGGAATGCTTTTAGCCATGCTGAGCCTCTGGGTATGATCAGAAGCAGTACATTGAAATATTTTGTGATCTACGATTTACAACTACAACTACAAATATTTGAATGTTAATATTTAACAAAAATATACGCTTATCATTTTCAAATCTCATATGCATCTTTATTTACAAACTGACACTTTCTTGACCTCTCTTCCACAGGTCGAAACCAGTAATGAAATGTATCGCGCTGTCATTGAAGAGATCGCACGCTTCCTTGATCGCTATCAAACGCAAAAACAGCTACAGCGCCAACTCCAACAGCAACAACAGATATCCCGTTCCAAGAGTCTCTACCAAGTTTATGATGGCAGCAGCAATTGCGAAGGTCATGAACAAAACACCAGCGGCAACAGCACTTTCAGTGGTAAATCAACAGCAACTTCGTCTTGCTTGCGCACGCGCAGCAGCAGCAATCTGATCGTGGACCTCAAGCAGTCAGCCATACAAAATGGCAATGTGAAATCAAACAGTGCCAACGGCGAACATAGTACACTGGCAACATCGGCAGCAGATAAGCGTAGTTATGATGCCATCAACACGTCGGCCAACAATTCATACACTGCATTCAAGGACTTTACTTGGTATTTTATAAACAACTTGAATTTCTTACAGTTTATATACTTTAACGCGTTTGTTTTTTACTTCGTCCCTATAGGCGCCGCTCGCCCAAGAAGTATGCCGAATCGAAGGCCCAAGCCGCCGCCGATGATGTCGAGGAAAAGCTTAACCAGGAAGCTTTCCGGCTTTCGCGCACGATACACAATCTGCTAAACACATCCACACGTCAACCGGACTTAACGCAGCATCGTAGCTCTCTAACGGCCCATACCCATGGCGTGCACAGCAAAGTGTTGAAGACACCTGCACCGTCTCCAGCAGCCACAATCCCAACACTCATTGCGCCGGCTGCTCAAAGCAACGCTACCAGCAAGAAACACAGCGCCGCTGACGCCACGAACAAATGCAATAGTCGCGTTCATCCCGCTGCTAACTCGCTTGCCAATGCCACTGCCGAAATGCTCTTCTTGCGCGCTAATAATATACGCGACTCACGCTTATCGCTGCGCAGCTCCACCGACAGCTCTGTACATTCTACCACCTCCAATTCGTCGGCAGTATCATCTTCCTCGTCGTCGGCGTCGTCGTCAGCGGCATCCACATCTTCCAGCAAGGTGGAGACAGACGAGGATGTTACGTTAAATCACCCATTTCATGCGATGGCATTGCCATTCAAGCAGCTCCAACATCCACTGGGCTCAGCCACCGAAGATGAGAGTGGCTTCAGTTCGATCAGCTCATTCCAGGATATAGGTGTGCCGTTATGCTCCACAATGATATCGAATGGCACTTCTACACCGAATCGTTTGTCGTTAGCGAGCGTAAAATTTGATACCGCCAGCTTGGGTAATGCTAATGGCGGCATTGCTGTTAGTATAAGTGGCGACATGGAGGCCGGCGAATTCGCCGGTGATAGCCGCAATTCCACCCTTAAAGCCAACCATCCCAGCAATGTGCTCGGCGTGCCGTTGCAAGCCACACACGATATGCAACACCGCTGGGACACGACAACAACAACTACAAAAACAAGTTACCGCAGCGCCAATACGTACCAGCGTTTCTCCACGCTGTCCAATGAGGATGCGTCCGCTGTGCTTTGGGTATAGGTGAGCGCCTATCGGCACCCCAAATCGCCGCATCTCTACTTTGTGCATTTAACTTCTTAATTAAATGTTTCTTTTAGTAAAGAAATCAAGCAAAAATCTTCGAATTTGATTTGGTTTGTCAAGTTTTAAGTTCAGTTTTAATTGAAAATTTTAGTGCGAACAACGCTTTGTAATAATTAGTACTATTAGAGGATGGTACACAGCAGTGCCTTTTAATATGTTAAAAACGTATTTTAATATTAAATGTTAATTTTAGAAGCTACATTCATACATACAACACATACATACATATGTATAAATTTCATCAATCTGCAATTATTCCAGTTTTTGTCGCACAAATTCAGAAATGCATTTATTTTGATTACAATATGTATTTTTTAAAACATTTCACAGTTTGAAAACCCGTTAATCAACGCTAAGATAGATACTTGTCAAATGTAAGGCGAAATAAAATTCCCATTGCTCTTATTAGATTATGCAGAGAATAATGAGTTTGTTTAATTTATGGCTTCCTAATTAATGCTGGTGCGATTTGTCGGAGCTCAAAATAGCTCGCCTATTCACATTGTTGTTGCGGCTTACTTAGCTCTGTCTCGATCGGATTGGGTGCCACTACGACGGTTGGAGCAGAGGGAGAGTGGTCTTATCTAAGTTGGGTTGTGTGGGAATGTAAAGAGGTGTTTCGTGACATGCGGAGACTCTCAGCATACCGGACATATGTGCGTACGTCGGGGTCTAGTCCGTCCAGGTAAGAATTTAGTCTGCTGCAGTGGCTAGACCGAAGTTGTGCTAGTGTTGTGCGGGTCTCCCGTGACATTTGAAGTTCTGCGTCATCACTAGAGCAGCAAAAAATCGATTTTCACAACTTCTACGATTTGAAATCGGTGCAAATTACAAAACCTATTTTGGTGATCTCTTAACAGAAGGACAACAATTTGGCACAAAGCCGATCGATATGACGGAAATCATGTGTTTCTTGTAGTTCCTAATTTCCATTAATTACACATTTCCTTGAGGGCTCGTAAAAATCAGAAGGTGGAAATAGTAGAGATTAGAGTAGGTGATAGCATCATCGAGTCCAAGCCATACGTAAAGTACCTCGGCGTCCTGGTGGATCACCGCATTTGCTTCCGGAATCTTTTGGAATACGCCAACAAGAAAGCAGCGACGGCAACAGCAACCCTGTCTAGACTAATGGCGAACAACGGCGGACCAAGACAGCAGTCTAGGCAAGTATTAGCAAGCGTAGTACGATCAATAGTTCTCTATGGATCAACAGTTTGGCTCGACGCTTTTAAACGGCCATCCTACTGCCGGGCCATTAATGCTACGTATCGCTTATGTGCTCTTAGAGTTTGTTCAGCCTTCAGAACCGTTTCCGAGGATGCAGCAGCTTCTATCATCGCGGAATTATGTCCACTCGATCTCGTAGCTCAAGAAGTACACGAAACAAGAAAGGCGAACCGTGACCAACCACGCCCACTACACAGCGCAGTTAAAACCGCAGCAAAAGAACGTACTGAAGCACAGTCACAGATACTGTGGGACAGAATAACAAAGGGCAGGTGGACTTACCGCCTCAACAAAAATTGGCACTTGGCTCAGCAGGCAACACGGCACAGTCGACTACTATCTGACCCAAGTCATCAGTGGATACGGATGCTTTAAAGCATGTCTTTATCGCTTTGGACAGGCGCAAAGCCCTTATTGCGAGCAGTGTGGACCGGCAGTTATTGAAGTCGCCGAGCACGCATTTTTCAAATGCCCCCGCTTTAATTCCATGAGATCCGCACTTAATACTAAATGTGGCCTCTGTATAACACCAGAAAATATGGTACCGATAATGTTTACGAGCGAAGAAGCATGGAACGATGTCTGCCACTTCTCTGTCGAAATGATAAAAGTCCTTCTCCTGAATTTAGTCGGTTTAGTAATGAATCTCGCCTCTACGATAATTCTAAGACGTGCCGCATCGATCGTTCATTTTCCCATAGGAATGACACGTAGGAAAATGTTTTCTTCTCTTTCGTGGTCAATATAATTTTCTAGGATCAATAAAAACGTTCGAAACTTCAAGAATACATTGATTATACTACATTTATGTGTTATACAGACTCACGATTCTTTAAATTCCTAAATTTGTTTTCTTTTTGTAATAACTAGATTTTACCCAAGAAGAAACAAACAGGGCAAGCTAAATAAAACCGATTAAAAAAAAGTTGTTTTCCATTTATTCACTGAGGACTCCACCAACAGCAATATTTTATATATATATCTGTTCTAAGGTAATAAAGATGATTAATTACGTTGCACAAATATAATCTTAGTTTTACCCATAGCGCACTATCTACTCACCGTTACTTTTACAAATAGCGAAGGAACTTTCTTCGATTTTAATCGATTCCATCCCAAAGACATCGGTTGTATCAAAAATTAAAAAATCTATGTATGTATCGATGTCCTCCTAAAACGGTATTCACAGGTCGTATGTTGGTGTAGGTTGAGACAGACTCCCTGTGAATTCCGTTTATAGCCTGTCTGCACAGAATGTTGCTGTACCTCGGCCTTTAGTTCGTAGAGATGCCATCCGACGTGTATAGGTCGAGGCTCCGCTTCAAATAGGTGTAGGTTCGAGTGCTCACGACTATAGCGCTCTACTAGGAACTGCTTCCATATCATATTGATGTACTCAATTTATGGTAGCACTGGGCCTCGCTATGACGGAGATAGGTATGTAACTTCATCCACTACGTCCTGCTAGACCTCGGCGACCACACGTGCGCTGCATAGTTCAGAGCCGGTCGGTCAATTGAGTTTGTTGCCAACAGCGTTTCTTAGGATTTTCCATAGTCCACGCTTCAGCGCCATATATTACGGCCAAGATGATGAGAGACTTAACAAATTTAATTTTCATTGGCCGAGAAAGGACTTTACAGCTCAACCACTTCGCGGTCCAAAGTCACCCTTATTGGCAGCATTCTTTGTTGGATTTCAAAGCAAGCGTGGCTATGGGTGCAAATGCTTGGTGCCAAGCAAACGATCTTCTCTAAAACACTGGGTGCTTAAGGTGCGTGGATGCGCTAAGTACTTAACTGAAGACAGGAGATACATACGTAATTTTATGCGCGTTCACTATCAGACCCACACCCTTTGATTCCTTAAATTCGAGAAAGCCTCGCTTCCCTCTTCAGCTTCCTATATCACTCCCATATATGTAGATCCCGTCACGGAGCAACGTGGCTTAGTAGACATATTTCTCTCTGCAGCCGCATCGCATTTCTCCTCGTACCAATAACTCCTTGGTTTGTACGGTGTATTCAAGCGTGCTTTCTCAGAGCCGGTGTGACGTTCCCACAACAGTCGAGTCTCTGTAACGGGAACGGACAAGATCTTTGGGGAATGTGTATGCTGCTGCAACAGCAACAACAGAGCAGCTGCTGAATCGAGTAACGAAGTAGCTGACTGCATGCTTGGTTCTTGGATCGTACACGCGTCCAGAATATTGGAATCGTGTCTTCCGTCTGAACAGGGTCTTTTCGATTTCCCGTTTTTCGTTCAGACGACTTCTATGAGCTTGATGAGCAAAATCTAGTCCATTGGGCCTTATAAATAAAAATCAAGCAATTGCTTGTTCTTTCAATTTCAAACCTTTTACTCGATTTACTAAAAGAGATTTAAGTAAAAGGTCTGAAATTTAAAAAAAGCAATTGCTTAGTTTTTATTCATAAGGTCCATTATCGTACTTCTCTTCCAGAGAACATCAACCAATTGGACACCTTCCCACCTTGTGGTTTCGAACATGCCCTCAAATCTTAAGTTATTTAAACGTTCGCCTAGTTCGCCATCATAAAATTTCTCGAGGCTATCTTGTACTTTTTCTAAAACTTTCCTATGTGGCCCCGCACAACCAGAAACTGTGCTAAAACGCAAACTTCAGTAGACTCTGAAACCGAATACGTCAAAGTGGACTAAAGCACTCTCTCTTGCTGACGTGACCCAAAGCTCCAAATGGCATCTCGCGGACGCAAAATAGAAATTGAGTACACATATATATGTTTTCACGCGGGTCTATTCACCATTTTACAACCGTCTGCCTTGTTTCTACTCATCACTTCCCGCCGATTTATAGAAAATAAATGTATACACAAAATTTTTTACTTAACTACAATAGATAGTTATATTTTATTGTAAAATAAAGTATGTTTTAAGATTTAAGATATTATGTATTTGTAAATAATGTTAGCTTATACAAATAGTCTCACACTCGTTAAGCGAAACCATTCATTCATTCAAAAATACATATACAAGTATGTATTTACATATGTATCTAGTACATAGTCACTATAATTAAATATGTATAGTAATGGTTATGTTTATGCTTGTTTATTATATTTGTATGCATTTATAAACAAATTTCTTGGCCAATTACATTATTTCTTCTCATTATCTTTTTTAAATTAAAAATTTTCTCATTAAAAAATGCGCCGATCTACATGCGAGAATGTAAGCAATGTTACAAAATAGATATTACGATTTAAAAAAGTTCTCAATGTGTTTTGCACTACAGTATAATTCGTAATATAAATAATTTTATGTTATTATGTACGTTGGTAAAACAAGATGATGGAGGGGTTCCGCAATCTTAAAATTATAATCGAACACGATATTCGTTGACGTATATTTATATAGATAGACACATATTATATTTACAATGTCAAACACGAAAAACACATACAAATGCTTTCTAAAACTACAGACAATTCCATGTGGAAATTCTACACAAAAGAGGAGCGTCGCACAACACTAAACCCCATACAATTTAGGCATAAATATGTAGGTGTACGATCACACACAATAATATTGTACCAAAATGAGCATATTTTTCAGATAGATTTTTTGTTTCATAATAAACACATTCGAGAGGGCTTGACAAGGCCCAGTAAAAACATCACATGGCATTCAATTAAAGTAACGCTTTAAATAAATTCTTACGCAGCTGTTGTTATAATTCTGATGACGCTTTTACGCAGCGAGTAGAGTCCCAAGAGCGAAATTGCGATTTATTCACAAAATACAAAAAAGCGTTGCGAGTGATGCAAATAGCTGAGTGACCGTTCACCAGCATTTCGAACGCTGTTGCATTACAGACAAATTCGATAGATTAATTCACCGTTCAACAGCTGAAAATTCTTTAAATACGTCCAACAACACCCAGCGTTGAGGACTTATTTTTGCGCATCGGTTGCACAGAAAGTGGTGGCAGCAAAATCTCCGATTCTGCAGAAGGTGAACTGCTACGGTTACCCTCTTCATTAACCGCCTCCTATGAAAGTAATGTACATATGTATGTAGAGAGAAGTTGATATCGAAAGCTTAACGAAGCATGTCAGGCGGTTGAATACTTACGTGTATATTTGCACAGCTTGCCAAACGCATTTGCGCTAGTTGTGAGGCGGGCGTCAACGAGTTTGTACTGCCAAAAGGTGGTGTCATCATTGTGGAAACAGCTCGCTTCAATTTGGAGGGAGTCTTGTTGAATGAAAATGCGCGACCCACCTGAGCAAAATAAATATTTTCTTCATTATAAGCAAATTAAGAAACAAAAGAAAGTCGCACATTAACCAAACTACATAAATATATGTATATGCACCTATAGAAACAGATAAGATATTGAATTTCTACATATTTTAACCCTTAAAGAACCCTACTAATTATCTTACCATGAAATTAGAGCAGAATGACAATTTGACGAAAAGAATAAATTGTTAAGGCTTAAGCAACCTATTAAGACCGAAACGTATATGTTTGATTGGGTGGTCGGGGTCACACTTGGGACATTATACAGATTGTTTTTTACGATGCCAAGTGATCGATGAAACGCAGCGAGGTAATCACGAATTTACGGAGGCGGCTAACTTCAATTCCTGAAAGTTCTTCAGGGTTGATTATCAAGTGCGAGCCAATCTTGGTCTGTCGAAAGCTGAACAGCTTAGTAGAAAGTGTCTAGGATATCCATAATCATCCAGTTAATTGAGGCTGTAGGGGACAGATGTAATTTAGCTGCTGCCGATCCATTATGGTTCAAAGAACCTTACAATTGCGCATAGCTTAGTTTTCACCTAGCGTTCGCCGAGCTGGCATGATGAACAATTGTCCAAGATTGAACGAGAAGACAGGTTGATTGACCTTAATTTCTTAGGTAAAACACGAGAGCTCTTTCGCGCCTCCGCGATAAATGGTACCCCTCCAAGTTATGAAGATATCCCCACTCCTCACGCAATTTGGGTATTTTGAAGTCCACACCACCACCACCCTATGCAGTTGTACAGGTATAAGTCCGTCTGGACTCGGGGTTTGAATGAAGTTGTCGCCCCCGTGTCTTGCCTCGCCGGAGGCTTCTCCTAGGGATGGAATATGTTTCCTGGAACGACTATCAATTGGCCTAAGGCAGCGTAGCTCTTCCCGGGGGACTGTCGTAGACTAGTAGAGCCGGTAGTGATAACTACTTTTTATTTACTTAGATATCGCGTGCAAAACTTCTAGCTCGATAAATGCTTGTTTCGATAGTATCTCCTATTATCAATTCTCTTTTTTTCATTTTAAATAATAAATAGTAACGGTAGCACATTTGAACTAGCATATAATAATACTCAGATTGGAGAATAGAACCAAATTTATATTTGACTACAGAAGACGCATCAGCTACTTACCTTCTGACGCGTACGCGCCGCCAACTTGAACGCCTTCGACAATGTGCTCAAATTCACATCACTGATATCAACTTCCAACTCCTGTGAGGTGCGACTCAGTAATGCGCTCACCGTGTCCGTCCGACAGGCATTCTCAGCCATTTGTTTGCACAACACCTTTAAGTATACCACCTTATCGATTTCTTCATCAGCTAAGGTGAAAGAATGCAGCTTCTCCTTATCCTGCCGACAAAGCAAGGCAAACGCACGCGGACTATCGGTGATGTCAATGACAAAACGTATCGCGTTCAACGATATTAATTTCACATGCTTGTGTGACTTGGTGGTGCTCGGCGATTTAGCTGTGTTGAAGGCACGCGAACGCTTTTTACACACCTCAATTGTGTCTGAGAATAAGTACAACATCAGCGAGTCGCCACGCCCACTTAGGCTGTCGGACAATTCAGTTACTTCGCATTTGGAAATAAAACTGCGGTTCGAGGACACTAAATGCGGCTGGTGAAGGTTGGAGGGAAAAGGTACAGGAAATCAATAAAGCATTGCATCAATTAGGTAAAAGTACGCCAATAACACTTACCGGACATCCTTCAATGTCATTGAAGATATCAAATATTGCCATGCGCGATTCCGTCTTCCGCTTGTCCTCGTTAATGTGCATCATAACTTCCTTGATGGCCTTCAATGCTTGCTCCAACTTGGCATAGTCTGGATTATTTTTATTTGTGTGCTTTAAAATGTCTGTAATTGTATTGCGAAATGATAATTAAAAATTTTTCGGTTCAGGCATCTTAGAATTCGAGCTTTTACTCACCGTTCAACAACAAACTAATGCTTGGCAATCGTTGCACAGGACGTATCATTAGATCCTGCAGGCTTTGTCGCCCACACTCAGGCTTCGTTTGATTGATTTTTAAAAATGCATGGAAGCGTGGATTTTGACTATCACATTGTTGCAGCGTTTCTTTCATCTGCTCGAAGAAATTCACGTAGGGCGGATATGCCTTAGTTAGCTCATCGCGATGTTGCAGTATGATTTCGCCGATCAAGCAATCCTCTGACCATTTACTCTGTATCGCACGCAGACTTTCCAACATGCTCTGATGCACTTCGTGTATGGGAAGAAAATTATTGAAAATCGATTTGATCTCCGATTTATTGAGTAGCTCGTCGCTGGTCTCGGCAATTTCCTCGAGCGGATTCTTGAAGAGCTGTATGTATGTAAGGGGTTTTAAAAGACATAAAAGCATGAAATTTAATAAAACAAGCAAATGATTGAGGCGGCGGTGTTGAATCATTTACTCTTCGTTCCATATGCGAAAATCTCCTATATCTACATACATATATAATCTTAAGTTCAATCTCAATTTTCCTAATCTTAATCTTCTTCACACTCAACATTATAATATAATAGGAAGACAGATACACTTCCCTAGCATTTTTTAATCAGTAGTATTTCTAATTTACTACCGCCACTAATGAAGATTCATATCAAAAATGTATCGGTGTTTTAGTTGAACCGATTGGGTACAAGTACCTGTTTAACAATCGAGCTACGCACCTTTACAATTGTGTCTAATATGCCCACATAGTTGGACTCGGTGCTGAAAAAGTCCATAAAATGATTGAAACGCATCGACTTCTTCGCCGGTGTGGTCTCCGTAACCGTAGGTGTTTCAATACGCACTTCGCTATGCAATTTCCCAGCCTCCAACTTATCCGGGCTGGTAGTACAGTCAAAGAAACTACCCGAAACGGACAATAAACCGGCGTCCGAAACAGACGAACGTCGTTTACCCGAGCCCATTGGTGTCCCTTCAAATTGTATGCGCTGCGAGAAACGTTTCCGTTTGCGCTTGTTAAAGCTGATGGGCAGTGAATCACGGCGATCCGTATTAGGCGTGTTCGCAATACTGTCCAAATACTAGAAGGGAAGAAGGGAATAATTTTTCGAGGCAATGGAATACGCTAAAAAAGTGTATGTATTTACATCGCCAAATAGGTAATCCATCTCGTCCGCGTAGCCATTCTGTATGGTGTACCAGAACCAATCGGACTTGAGGATGTGCGTGCGGTGATTCTTCGGATCTGGCTTGGTTTGAGTGGTGTGCTCATCGACAACCTGAATTATAAATTAAAAATATTGTTCTACATACATACATACATACATACATACATACTACATACTATAAACTATGTAAAAGCCTGATGATGACTGCTCGCTCGCGCACAACAACTAATTGCAGTAGTCTGCTTTATTTGTAAGCAGGAATAATTGATTTGCGTGAAACAGTCATTTGTCAGGCACGGAAAATTTTCCAATTTACTAAGTGTTGAAATAACAAAGATGCTCGCATGCTTTTGCCTTAAAACAAATACGAAATTTTAACTGAAATTATTAACATTTACAGGGTAATCGAAAATGCTGCTGCATGCCCACAAGTAAAAGTGATGGGTGAGATGATCTCAAAGTGTTTGGAAAACCAGGAAATTTCGTTCCATTTGTTTTATAGAAATCTTTATAATAAAATATTTAAGATCACCCTGTTCGCTTGATTGAAAAAATAAATCGGCTGGATTGACATGGACTGCAAAAATGCAAACCGAAATTTTCCAGCGTTCTACTGGCTTCGAAAATTCAAAACAATTCGCACAATAGCAAATCCAGCAATTAATTAGACATTTATGATGTGCAAGTGAGACATATAAATATGTATGTATGTACATATAATGCTATGAGTGAATGCTTTTAACGGTATGATGATTTAGAATGAATGTACGCAGCTACTGAGTTCGTAAAAATAGAAAAAGCTTATTATTTGCCAGCACAATAAATTATTTTCGAAACGCTTAGAAGGGTTGGTGGCAGAGTGCAGCGATGTCAGCCATGTATCCAGAAACAAATTACAGTAAATCAAATAGAATATCATTGAGACAAGCTGTCCTTAGATTCGTTAAGTGAAACAAGGCAAAAGCAGTACGTTTAGAACAAAAATTTGAAAACATACAACACAAATTTCAGACGAAAAAAAAAGATGAGCATGGTGAGATAATAAAGTGCATTAAATTTTATAGAAATTGTGCTGCACTAAGAGTTTTAAACAAAAGAGGAGAAAATATGATTTGCATAGCATTTTTAACATTTTTCACTTAATTTAAAATTAATTTAAAAAAAATTCTAAGAAATTAGCTGGAGAGTCTAGAATAGGGTTAGCAGATTTTTCTGTTGTGAAAATAATTTATTGTGCTGCCTCCTTAACCATAGCAAATATTTAGTGAAAAAAACCCAAAACCACTTAAAAATAATTATAAGTTACAAACAAATTTTAACAACATTTAACACACTTATACAACAAACAATAGCCGAGACGTAAAAGTTAACGGAAAACTAGTCGAAAACAACAATATATATATATCGTCGTACCGAAAATGTTAAAAATGCGATGCAAATTACAAAACTGCATTGCAATGCTTTTAAATCGTTTTATCTGTGCAAATAATTTTCGGCGATTTCGAAAAAAATATGAATATTTTTACAATTTTATTTATATTTTTACTACCGAATTCTTCAGTCTTTCACTTTACTTTTGTGTTGTACTAAGTTTCCATTTCTTGTTCTTTTGCAAATGAGAATAGGCAAAAAAAAAGTTTAAGTAATGCAATGAATTGCGTTAAATACCATTGACGAGCATCCACCAGCATTTTTTAGCAAATTCTCACGCTGCTGAGGGAGCGCAGTACACTGGTTTTGGACGGCCTGACAGTGAGCATGAACTTGAAATGGACTTTCCTGATGTATTATCTCTGGGTTAATCGGCTGATTTGAACTACGAATGGGAGATGAACGAAGCGCGGGCACTGGAAAGGGTGTAGGAGTTGTGGGAATGTAAGTTGCAGGAATAGAAACAGCTGCAGCAGAATTGATCTCAGCACACTGCTTATGCGCCGCAGTTGACTGCGGCGATGGCGATGGTGCAGATAGCACAATTTTCGTAAGCGATTTGGGAGTGCCAATTGCCCTTGCTGCGGCGCTTAAAAATTTAGTTGGCGCTTTGGGCGTTTTGAAACCACTACTCGGCAATTCTCGTTCACATTTTTCGTCCTTTTCTGGCGTAGTCGTAGGCTGTAGCGTATTCACGTTGTATTTGTCTTTCTTACTACTACTACGCGTTATGCGGTCGCGAAGGCTGCGAAATTTCTCCTTCACCGGTTTGCAAATCGACTCATTGAATGTAGTTTCCATTGACGCAATCGAACAGAATGAATCATCCACATTGCAGCCGCCCTCTTCACCATTTGGTGCAGAATCGAGTGCCACTGAGCTGCGTCGTGGCCGCATCATTTTCGATATAGGTGTGCGTACCGCTACAAAGCTCATGGATCTACGTATTGAACGTGTTATGGATCCGGCGCGTATGAGCTTTGGCTTCTTCGTGCTATTCGGCAAGGCGAAAGACTCCACCGACATCAGTGAAATACTATCGAAGCTCTCGCGTTTACGTTTCAGCTCGTTAAGGTCACCGAAGTCTTCCTCATCGGCGAGCACAACGTCTGTGTCTGTCTCCATCGGAAGTGGTTCATTTTCAGGCGATGAGTTGGTAGTGATCACCAACTTTGGAATTTTTATGCTTGACGATGATCTGGCTTGGGACGCTTCCGCCTCCTGTCTAGCACTTAATATTGGTGATATGTTATTTGGATTATGAAATGCATTGTCCGCTTCTTTCGTGAGAATGGCGCCATCGGTGGTGTTTTTACTACTATCCACTACGCCATCAGCGTCAGTGTTGGCCACTTTTATGGGTGTGCTGGCATTTTCATCGATTGGATTGGGTGGTAAGGGTTTTGATTCTTCCACTTTGGCCTTGCTCGAATTAGAATTTATGTCATATTGTGGCAATTTTGATTCCTGCAGTGGCAAATTTGGCTGTTTTAGTGGAGTGTTGGCACTCAGTTGCCGGGCTGGGGGAGCGTAATCGTCCGGATCATCTATGTCGACACCCTCAGGTAGTGGGGAGCCACATTGCAGTTCCTTATTGCGATCATAGTCCACCACCAAGCGCTCATCAAAATAATCGCCATCATCATCTGCATCTACATTTTCTTCATCATTAACAAACTCATTCTTGTTCGAAGTCAAATGCGGATTTTCAACATCCATTTGACATGCATCAGCCTCAGGGAAAGTCTCTGTTTCAGTCTCATTTGGTTTAGCAGTCTTTTCTTCAGTCTTTTCGATAATTTCGTCTTGTGGCATCTCAGCAACAGCTGCGGTTGCTTCAACATTAACGCCCTTAAGTTCGTTTGAGCCACTTGTGGCGCAAGCGGGAGCAGGTCTAGGATTTGTTGGGTCAGGATTAGGGTGAAGGTTAGTTATAGGCTGGGGCTTAGGTGAATTGCAAGTGTTAGTGATGGCTTCGAGAAAATAACCACCGGTATTAGGCATGACCTGCAAATTTGTAAATTCATAAATATTCGTAGAAAATTTCCAGCAGCATGCTTATTATGAAAGTTCTAAATATTTCAATCCTTTTTCTTGTGTTGCTGTATGCGAAAACCAACATTGAATATTAATTAGTTTTTTTTTTTGTTTTGAGCTACTATTTTTTTTTTGTAAATTCCGCCACTCAACAATGATGTTTGCGATATTACGGTGTATGCCACTTAATTTTTTTTTTTTTTTTGTGACAACTACATAAATTACTACAAATGATTGTTTTCGACTTCAGCGGCACAAAATACGCTACAAATTGTTTTTCCAGCTTCGTATTATTATCTCAATTGTTTAAAATACTATATGTATAGTGCAAATCAATTAGTCACATACAATTTAGTACCAGCGCACACAAACATACACATTCGAGAATACAATAACAACAACATGCAAACCAAACAATTCAAAGCAATAAACAATAAACAATAAATATCTAAGGCTTGTTTATGCAAACAATTTATGTATTTGAATGTGGATGAACTCACGACATGCGAGCACTCGGGATCGTCCAACTCTGCCGGCACGCCCCCATTGCTGATCAAAACATCCACCATGTGTTGATGCTCGTCCGCGGGAAAGCCGAAGAAACAAATCTTCTGACCTTCAAATGCTTTCAGTTTATGCTCGCGGGAAAAATCGTCGGTCGTTGCACGAAACTGCAGCTCGTCGCGCCGTTCCCATGCGGCATAAACCCAGGCCGGCCGCACCACGGTCAAACGAAAAGTTTTTGCGTATCTAAAAAATCACAAAACAAAACAAAAATAAAATGGAATTAAAAGCCATTGCAACAGAACATTGAACACAATTTAAAACGATAAATAATAAAACTATGAGCCATTAGGCGCGGGCAGCTGCCAAGTTGTGGCAACTTACTGATACTTATCACCGCCACTGTGACTGCAAATTAGATGTGTGATCTTGGAATTCATGTCTTTGCGTATGCATCCGCCCATCGAATGTATCAGATTGACGAGACGAGTCTGTAGCATGGAAAAGAAAGAAAATAAAACTTATTTGTAGAATCTTTCGCAGAATCGTTTCGTTGAATGAAACTTTACACTTACCAGCTCATCCTTCTTGCGGATGCCCGTAAAACAGGTCACCACGCCGCGCATTGAATAATTGTAAATGGGTCGCGCGTTGCGTATAAGTCCATCCTTTGATTCGGCTGCATGCTTCAAGGCAGGTGGGCCCAAGATGCTGCAGAAGAAGAGAAATCACAACAAAGTACCGCAAATTATTTTATGGAGAAACCAAGAGGAGTGGTGGAGAGTGAAGTGGTAGGTAGCTCCATTCATGCAATTCTATGTGGATGCATATAAAGCAGAAATCTTGCATATTTCCCCGAATTTCGCACACGCATTGCGTCTACATATCACTCAACAACAGTTCATGGCCGATATTTACAACCACCGATTTGCCGATGAACTGAAGCCAAATGAAAAATCTTACAACACACACATCGTAAATAAAATTTTCCCCATAAAAATAAGAAATTATTACGAAATCTTGATGAACCACTTTGGGCGGCTCGCTTTCTTCGGGGAAACCAGGTGGCACACATTGCTGGCCGCGTCGATTACGAAAATGTGAAAATAAGCAAGAAATTTCGAAAAGTTATGAGTGGGAACGCTTATTAATAATAATCATATTTTTACATAGTTCATGCTTTAACCAAAAGCATATATCTACCTACTAAATCAAACTTTATACAGAGCTTAGCAAAAATTCAAATTCTCGTTAAAATTTTAAACTTTTTAATCTGAAGTTTAAGAAAATGATTGGGTATGCAGTTTTATAGCCTACTAAATTTTAGTATAACAAAATGCAAGTTTTAAGTGGCTAAGATTAAAAATTAAAAAAAAAAAATAAATTCCTTGCCGTATCTATTATAAAGCATCGTTCTCAAAATCGGTACGCGTTCTAGCAATTTCTGTACAGCAGTTGTTGGAATGCATTAAAAAATTGAAACGCAGATCTTTAGACAAAAGATCTACCATTATGAAGTTTAAATTTCATAGTACTAGCTTTTTATTTGACAGTTTTATTCGCGTTGGAAGTTGCTGCTCAAAAAATAATGTTGAACAAATTCGTTGAAAATCCGATATTTTCGAGATCAAAAATCAAATTAAAATTAAATATACCAAAAACTTATAATTATCCTCCAAAAATCAATGAATAGATTCCTTCTGCTTAAACTAACGGGGTAAAGTAATCATTAAAAAACATCATTTCGCACAAGCTTAAGGATAAGGCTCTTTACCTCAATTAGGAAAAAAACGACTTATCAAGAGAAGATCGCGCGAGAGAATTGGAAAACGATTATCCACAGTTCAGCGAATGCAAGCTATGGCAAGACTAAAACCTTATCGAGTTATAATATATAAAATTCTGTTAAATTAAATACATTTTATAACAAAAACCGCACCCGTTTACTTTACCCCGAATGTTCACACCAAATGTGGTATTTTATAATTATGACTAATAAAACATATTTAAAACTGGACTTCGGTCAACTGCCACGTTAAAAGTTTTAAGCTAAAAAGAAACAGGGTGATATCCTCTTACAACTAAATCTATAAAAGTCGACACAGTTGTCAAAGGGCTATGAAATGACAAGAGAATCGAGGTAGTCTCATTAAAACTCGATCAGACACCACAATGGGTCATATGACCCCAGAAATATGCTGGAAGGAGCGCTTGCACAAAGTGTTATTTCATTGCGTTATTTACTTTGGACCTTTTGTAAAGTGCTAATTGGTTTTTATGAAAACTAATTATTCACAGGTAACTTTAAATTGGTTTGAAGCCAATGATGTGAATAAAGTTCTGGAAGTCATCAATTTACGAATATGACCTATTTAGGTCAAATCGAAAAATACATGGTATTTATTTAAAACAAAATTAGTAGAGATATGCGAGCTGTGGAAAAACATAAACTAAAGATAGTTTAGTAGACAAAGTTGACTACACAAGTCTCTAGAACGGGTGTTCAGAAAAATTTTATCATTATCGAAGAAATTGTCTCTCATTTATTTATCCAAGCAAAATATTAAACTTTCGCTAACATGTATCTATAACGGAATGTTTTCCCTTTATTTTAACATATTAAATATTATTTTCTGAAAACCTATTAAAAAGATATAACCCATTTCATGCGTACCGATTTTGAGTGAACTATGCTTTATGTATGTTTGAACCCTAATAAGTACTCGGACACAGAAAAGTTCATTCACTTATCCACGCATAGTCAGATCCAGCCGCAGATCAAATTTAGCACAGTTGTACGTACATACGTCTAAGTTAAATAACAGGCTAACAACAGCCAAAATAATAACAAAGCAATATAAACATAATAATACAGCTCATCCTTAGATCGCCCCACATCAAACGCCTAAAAATAGCAATTTTCCCTTGCCCTTGGAGTGAAAGTAAATTTACGCAGCACTTATCACCCAAATACAATCATATGTTTAGAAATATACATATACATATATGTATGTGCATTAGGGGGTATCACTCTTCATACAAAAACAAAAAAAATGGGTACTGTTTTTCCATTGGAAATATAAAATGTATTATATTTTAAGACTTACGCCAAAATATCAAGATTTAAGTGATCTGGCCACCAAAAATATTGATTTTTTTTAATAAAATTAAATTTTAAAAATACTTTTTTAATAAACCACCTCAGACGATTAAAGCTTAAAAGGTCTGCATAAAAATGTTTAACAATGTTATCAAGGGAATCAAAATAATACGCTTTTTGGAGGTATGTATTTTCAAATGGGTCTAACTAGGAAACATAATCTCAATATTTTTCCGGAAGTCTTAAAATTTAGCAAATCATATAATTCCGGTGGAAAACCCGCAACCTTTTTTGGTGATGCACCCTAATGTACACATGTATGTACATATGTTTCAGCGCTTAGGTGGATGACAACTGTTGCCTTTTGACTGGCGGGCAAACACACCCCGGCGTTCATCCCACCATTGCACCAGCACCCAGGCGATGACATTGAATTGGGAATCAGATAGAAATAAATAGCGGGACTCATACGCGGCTTAATAAAAATTCTTTTTCATCAGATTTGTTTCATTTTTTTTTTATTGCTTTTTGTGTTGTTTAAAACAACGTGCACTGCTGGCACATGCCATTAGAAAACAACAAAAAGAAACCAAGGAACAATAAAAATAACAGATATTGCAATCAATAAATTTTAGTGTGCATATACAACTTTTTCAAGAATTTCAGTCATTGCCCTGCTTGAATAAAAAAAAAACAGCCAATTGGAAGCTTCTATTCGCTTTCAAAGTTATAACAATTGAATGGTATAAAAAAAATCTCGCAGTTCAATGAAATTGTTGAAGAACTTTTAAATAGAATTATGTACATACATACATACATACATATTTATATACATACAGTAGCGGCCGCAAAAAGTCGCATACTGATTAATCGATTCCGCTGTGTCTAAGCAAATAAATGTTTGCCAAAAATCAGAAAAAATTCCAATTTTGACGTTTTCTTATTACATATTTTGGAAAAAATTTGTTTATGCAGTTTTGTAGTTCTTTGAATTCAAAACAATAATACGACTTTCCCACGTAGTTCGCTCTCTCATTCGTAACTCGCACTCCAATTACCCTTCGAATTACGTAATTCGCCATACAAAATTTAGGGGAGCGAAGTACCTCAGTTGTTGTTGTTAATTCAGATCCAATTACCATGCGAATTACGAACAAATCCATGCTGTCTCTAATTTTTATTGGAAATTTAATTTAATACGGAAACTTATAAATTTTTAGGAAGAACCTATATTTTGCATAAATTTTGCAGCGAAAAAAAAAACAAAAACCAATTAGCCAGAGAACTGTCCAATCGAATTAAGAATGTGCCCGTGGGACACATTGACCTCTGCAGTTGCTGCAATTTTTGGCCAACTAAAAGTTTGCAGGCTTTTTGGGGCCTGCATTTTTATGTTCTTTTTGCGAGAGTGTTCAGCAAAAACAAACAAAATCTATTTTTATATGGAAGAAATGCGCAACACCCTCGTCGAAAAAAAAAATTTAAATCAACGGTAATTTTTAACGACTTGAAACTTGCACTTTATTGTACTAAAATTGTATGGGCTACAAAACTGCATACTCCAAAATGTTGTATAAAAAGTTTTAAATTTTGATGAACATTTTTTGAAGTTTGATTAATTTTTGTGAACTTTGTGCAAACCTTGAAAATTTAATTTATGTGGTTTCTGTTATAGATCGAACTATATTTTAAATGAAAATTATAAAAAATAAATAACTAAGCAACATCATTTTGAATTCTGCTACTATTTTATTGATCGCTGCTGTATGTATGTAGTATGTAAATATGTAGATTTAAAAGCCTTTTACAACAATGTCAGGCAGACTAAACGTTTTTATTTTGTAAAATTAAATTAAATGCGCATACAAATATTTGAAGAATGTGGATTCGATGATGTCCTTGTAGTGTAATCGTCGATGTAGCTGTTGCTTTTGTCCCCGGCACAACGCGCTCAGTTGACTCAGCAGCTGTCTTTGAACTGTGTAAGGGGCCAATAATGTAGCGGAAGATGCCTGCGAGGGCGGCGGTGGCTGTGGCTGTGGCTGTGGCACCAAGCGACTAGCTGGTGGCATTTAAACTTTTTGAGGGTCTTTTCGCTTATTTGAGAGCACACAACACAAACGCACGAACGCGAACAGATAGACGTACAGATCAGTACGCCGTATTTTTTTCTTCATATTCATGTATACATACAGCTGTGGTCAATAAGATAAGTAGTAAAATTCAAAATGATGTTGAGGTTGCACAAAGTTCAAAAAAACTTATTAAACTTAAAAAAAACTTCACCAAAATTTCCTTCAGAATTTTAGTACAATAAAGTGCAAATTTCAAGTCACTAAAAATTACCGATGAGTTTTTAGATTTCTTTTGAATTCTTTTGTGGAAGGTGTTGAGCAGTTTTCTCCATATAAAATTAGGTATTGGTCATGCGTTATATATGGAGGAAAACAAAAACAACCTCGACAAAAAAATTCTCAAAAATCAACGGTAGATTTTAGTTATTTGAAACTCGCACTTTATTATACTAAAATTGAGTGAGATACAAAACTGATTACTCTAAATTTTTTAAAACCGCTAAATAAAAAGTTTGAAATTTTGATGAATTCTTTATTATGTTTTATTAATTTTTGTGAACTTTGTGCAACTTTTGAAACTTTTATGTAGTGGTTTCTGTTAGTAAATAAATAAACATAAGTTGCAAAAAATATTTTGAATATCTTATTAGCCGCAACTGTGTACTGTGCTGACGGAAAAATAAAAAGGGACGCGATCATTTAAAATAATTGGCTATTTTTGTTTTGTTTATTTTTTTATTTTTTTAATTATAGCTCATTATCAAACAAAAACTGTGTAAGCCAAATTTCTATTTTTGTACTAGTTTGGACTATAAAACTGCAAAAATTTATTAAAACGTTTGAAACTTTGTTGAAAGTCTCTTGAATTTTCCTAATTTTTATAAAAAATAAAAAAATATTAAAAATCAACGCGATTTTGCAGCCGCTAAAGCTCGCACATAATCATTTTAAAATTTAAGCATGAACCATATTTTTATTTAAAAATAACAAAAAATGTTTAACTTTAAAAACCTTACAAATATTTAACAAAAATCAACATGTACTCATCATTTCTACTCCCCACTGTATTCGTTAAGGTACGCCACTAAGTTGCCTTTGCTTTTCATTTTTGTTTATACACACTTCCCCATTTTAATTCATATTCTTTGATATTTTCTCCGTTTTATTTTCAATTTAATGCACAAACACAGTGCCAAGACGACAAAAATTAAATAAATGTTTCATTGCAATATTACAGTAATAAATTTTGTTTGTAAATATGTATACCGATTATGATATCTGCAGCTTATTTTTGCTGCTATTGTTGTTTTGAATTGAATAATTTGTCGAGTTTTATAAGAATCACGAATATAAAAACAAAAATTTAAAGATCTGTTATGTTTAAATATGTATGTATGTATGTGTGTACCTACGCCCACCTTCTGCCTCCAACAACGTTTCACTCATCACTCGTTTGCTAATTTTCTTCTACGACATTTTTACTTTTCACGATTTTTTTTTTTTATGATTGAAACGGTGGGCGCAACGGTGGGGTCGGCCGGGTGGCTGCTAACGTCTATTGCCTATTAGAGCGCCTACATTTCGTGATCGCATTTCCCACACTTAAGTAGAAGATGACGGCCGGCATTCGAAAAAAGTGACAATTCATTTAGGATTTTGTCGAAAAATCAGTTGTTTTTCGGCGGCAAGACAAAGTGACCAATGTGCATAATTTGGCAACGTGTCACAAATGTGTTTCCGTCGCCTAGCTCGTCACACAGCAGCACAGCGCCAATCTCAATGAACGGCTGCGGATAGAAAAGAAAAAAGAACATTCATCATCCGCCATGGTGTCCCTCACAGCCACTTTGCAAGCGTTTACATACACACACACACACAAACATATGTATGTACATATGTAGATGTACCTATATGTGAGTGTTTAAATTTAATTAACGCATGTCTTTGAATATATACCTACGGTGACCATCCGTTCTGTTTTTTTGCAGGACCGTTCTGTTTTTTTGCAGGACCGTACTGTTTTTCAAAGATCGGGGTCCTGCGTAGTTTTTCAAACCTGAAAAACCTGAAAATGTAGGTACTGCTTTTTTCCAATTGTCCTGCATTTGTCCCGCATTTTATTCGTTATTTTAAAAATATCGGACAATGGATGGATTTTTTCAAAAAAGTGTTTTTTGGTACTTTTCGCAGCTTTTCTTCAATATCTCATGAAAAAATCTCCCAATCAACGTAAGCGACTTACAGCTCGAAGGGTATTGATGTGCCTCTTACCAAAATATATAACTTGTGGCGACTTCAATGAAAATTATGTATTAGTGCTACAGGTGACCATTTGGATTTTGTCGTCAAAGTCGAAAAAAGTGACATTTTCAATCAAATACGCAGTTTCATTTGATTATTTTTTTCATTATTTTCAAAATTCGATAAAGAAGATATATCACTACAGTAAATTTTGAGCCAAAGTTAATGAAAATCGGATTAGAAATGTAACAAAATAAAAAACAATTGTATTGTTTTCGTTTTGAAGGACTCAAAATTTGCCCATAAAATAATCTATTAAAGATTTTCACCTTTCGTGTAAGCTATTGTAATTAGCATATGTTTTACTATACTTTTATAAATATTCATGTAAAAAAAGATTAATATCGATGAAGAAAACGTGATTCGTTTTTAAAGTTTAAAATGCATTAAGAATTTAGAATCATAAATATTCTTTTAATATTTTTAAACGACGTAAATATATGTAGGCATATTTTTGAAAAATTGTCCTTCATTTTGAATCCATATTTATGGTCACCGTATATGTACCTTGCTTGTATGCATGTATTGTGACTTTATTGCGCTTAGGCCTACTATGGCACAAGCAGCTGAACGCCGGCGACATTTTACTCATTCGCAAAGGCCTTGTGCAGCCATTAAAACCTCAAACGAGATATTTGCACTTGTAAATTACTATATACTTATGCAACGCAGATGTGTATGCATATGTATGTGTATATGCATAAGTTTGTATGTAAATATGGAATGCATGTCCAATGAGCTAAAAGAATGCGTACCCTGTACGAGTAAAACTGCTACAGATATTAGTTTTGCACAAACAAAATGGCTGGCTTACTTAAATATTTAGTATTTCTGTGTAACGTTGGCATTTCGATAACAAGAAATATATCGATAACGATAGAAATAGAATTATCGATACTAAAAACTATACTAATACCAGACAGCAAGCAAACGATAATACCAAAAAGAAGTCGATAACGATAGCTATAACAATTGCGGAAATGATGATGGCGATAATAATTCGATAATGAGAGCCGATATATGTATGTACATACATATTTATATCTAGACATCGACGAAGAAAATAATATCAATAACGACATCGATATCGATATCGATATCACAAACAATCTAGTTTGAGCTGTAAGGCCTACTACATTCGTGATCTACTAAAACTAAAGTTTGAATTTTATTTTGAAAATGAGGTACTACTTATGAAGCAGTTGGTTAAACTGCCCGAACCTTTTGTGTTAAAGAATTTCACAGAGAAATCATTGATCTTCAGATGATGCAAATATTTTGTTCTAGAGCTATCGTTCCGTTTCCGTCAGTTTGCCTACAATGTGACTTGGACAGTTCTATTTTGCTTACAGTTGAAGGACAATAAGCCTTTCAAGGGGATTTAGTCAATGATATGGATGAGAAATAGCTACGACGTCAAATTCATTGATAAACGTAAGCCATTTAAAAAGAAAAATGCATCGCCAAAAGCCGATCAAACCTAAAGGCCAGTATGCAGCTCTCAAGAAAACAGCCAAGAAAAAAATTGCCATTATTTCGTGTGTGTGTGTGTGTGTGTGTGTCCAAGGAATTTTGACAACTGATACTTCACCAGCCTGTTGCCTCGCTCTTTCCTCAAGAAATAATGGAACGGGCATATATTGCTGTTGCAAACATGGGTTGCCTTGTGTTCTTTTTTCACAAAAAAAAAAAACTTAAGAAAACCGTAGTAGAAAGCGTAGCAAATTTCTTAAGAACTGCGTACTGCGTACTTCGCATAACTTCGCACAACTTCGCATAAACTTTAAACTGTAATTTCGTATATACTTTGTATGTATTCCACTACCCATAAATTAGCAGAACTTTTAAAAAGTTAGAGATCTGTTGAGTTTAGATTTTGCTTCACATTTTCCTAAGTTAAATTTTTATTGCACTGGTACAAATGGTTGTGCGAAGTTATGCGAAGTATGCATAATCAGTCCTTTAAGGAAATTTGACACAAGAAAATTTCTTAGCCATTTCTTGTACGTAACTTTATATAGTTTTTTCTTGAGAGCTGCATACTGGCAGTTTTTCAAAGGAGGTTCTTGAAACTAATTGGATAAATAATTTTTCCCATATTTGACTAAAATATGCTCTCGACCATTCGGGCTGAAAGCTTAAGGAGGTTTCATTCGCTATTGAAACTAGTTAATTCTTGTTTGTAGAATAGAGAATGAATTATGTGAAAATTATATACCAAAACGTACGTAAATAGACATTGGGCCGTATGCATAAACCTAAGCAAATACTTTTTTTTTTATTGTAATTTCAGGCCTTTTACTCAATTTCTTCAAATAAATTTAAATTAAAGGTATGAAATTTTAAGAAAAATCATTCGCTTAATTTTTATGCATACGGCCCATTCTTTGCAATTTTAATTAGTTGTTATTAACTTACGAGTGTTTAAAATCAGTAATTAAATCAATTAGTTACATTTGTAGGTAAGAACGTTTAGTTTTTGGCCTAAAAATATTATCTATTAGAACTTTGTTCACATAACGGTTGTTTGTAACAGGCAAAACGAATCGAGGTACGTATGTATAGACAAATGTATACATGAATGACCAGAATGAAAAAAGAAATCGATTAAGCGGTGACTGTCTGTCCGTCCGTCCGTCCGTTAAATTTTTGGAAAATGGGCGTAGCCACGCCCACTTATGATTACACGTGTATATCTTAAGAACCGCTCCACCAATGCTACAACATACTCAATAGCTGAAAATTTTTAAAATCGAACAATAACCACGCCCACATCCCATATAACGGTAATTTAGAGATATACTAAATCGTCGATAAATCAGTAAATACCGAAGCTAATTTATTCAAAATTTATGTTTGCAATAATTCTTTGGCACAAATACGTTTATAAGATTTTGGAAAATGGGTGTGACACCGCCCACTTATGATCACATAAATGTATGTATCTCGGTAACCGTTCGACCAATATGTACCAAACTCGGTATGATTATTGTGCTTGTAATCGGACTAAAATTACGCCCACTTTTTATATAAAGGTAAATTTCAGAAATGCTTGAAACTTCGATATTTCTAATGCACCCCCTGCTTACCATGTAACGGTAGTTTTCGGAAAGGTGAAAAAAACTATATTTGATACTTGCGCCGGGTATCTTATATTCGGCTCCGCCCGAACTTAGACTTTTTTACTTGTTTAGATTAAAAAATATCATTACATTCTGTCTTTTTTTTTACAAACTTTTATTTACATCCACCTGTTGTTGTTGTTGTTGTAGCGGCTACAACAACCCCGCCCAGATCGGTTGGTATCTCAGTCGTTGTCGTCAAGTTCCACTAACGGCAACCCTAGGAAGCGTGCAGCTTCTGCGGGGTTTGCCCATAAGGACAAGGTCGTTAGGGATGTCGGGTTTGCCGGGCATGCGAAGAGATGTTTCGAGTCATGTGGGGTCTCTCCGCATGCCGGACATTCGTTTGGCACATCCTCATTCAGCCTACTCAAGTAGCAGTTTAACCTGCTGCAGTAGCCGGAGCGAAGTTGTGCAAGTGTAGTGCGCGTCTCCCGAGGCAGATGAAGCTCCGTCTCGTCAATGTCCGGGGGTGGTGTGCCTAGAACGGCATTCACAGGTCTAGAGTCTACATAACTCGAGACTGAGTCCCTGTGAATGCCGTTCAAGGCCTGTCTGTAGGCTGTCGGGTCCAGAGGTTGCTTAATGAACCTCTGGACTTCGTCCGTTAGTTCATATAGATGTCTCCTGACGTGCCTAGGCGAGGGCTCCTCTGCAAGCAGCTGTCTGCTCGGGTGGCCACTTCTGTGGCTCCCGATCAGGAACTGCTTGCAGAGCATAATATTGTGCTCCTTTACCGGGAGCATTTGCGCCTCGCCGTGCAGGTGGTGTTCAGGCGTCATCAGGAGGCATCCCGTCGCTATCCTCAGTGCGGTGTTTTGTACGGTCTGTAGCTTCGTCCACTGCGTCCTACTAGTCCCAGGCGACCACACTGGCGCTGCGTAGTTCAAAACCGGCCGGCCTATTGCCTTGTATGTTGCCAGCAACGTTTCTTTGTCTTTGCCCCAAGTACTGCCGGCTAGCGACTTGAGGACCTTGTTGCGGCTCTGTACTTTATTGACAATAGCGGTTGAGTGCGCAGAGAAGGAGAGCAGGCTGTCGAAAGTTACTCCGAGTATTTTGGGGTTATTCACCGTCGGAATTGGTGTGTCATCGACGTGAATCCCCAGCGGTAGCCTGACCTCCTTCGTCCAGGTTGTGAACAGGGTCGCGGAGGATTTCGTAGGGGAGAGGGCTAGACACTTTGCAGTGAAGAAGCGAGAAAGTTCGGAGAGATAGCCGTTTACTTTCGAACACAGGTCATCAATTCCATTCCCAGTCGCCATAATCGAGCAATCGTCGGCATAGGAGACAATCGAGACTCCCTCTGGTGGTTGAGGGAGCTTTGAAATATAAAAGTTAAACAGTAGCGGGGAAAGGACACCACCCTGAGGAACCCCCTGTTTTATTTTTCGCTGCTTACTCGTTTTGTCTCTGAACATTACCGACGAATGTCGACCACTTAGATAATTTGCCGACCACCGTTTGAGCCTCTGTGGGAGAGAGCAGGCCTCTATATCTTCTAGTAGCGTGGAATGGCAGACGGTGTCAAACGCCTTTGACAAGTCCAACGCTACTAGAATCGTTCTCTCACAGGGACGGTTACGGTTAAGGCCACGAGTTATCTGAGTGTTTATGGCGTTAAGTGCTGTTGTTGTGCTGTGCACTTTACGGAAACCATGCTGATGCTTCGCTGGGGTCAGGTGATTTGTGAAGTACGGGAGTAGCAAGGCCTCGAGTGTCTTCGCTACCGGGGAGAGGAGTGTAATCGGACGATACGAATCTCCTTTGTTTGCAGGTTTCCCCGGTTTGAGCAGTGGGACCACTCTCCCCACCTTCCAGATGTCTGGGATGATGAGAGTGGCCATTGACAAATTGAGGACCTCCGTTAGGTACGCTACCCCCGCAGGACCCACCTGTCCTATTGTCTTTATCTTCTCCTCGATGAACTAGAGACTTAAACTTCGAACTTAGCTCAGAACCCGATGGCTATGCAATATGAAGGATGAATTCATCCGCTATGAGGTGTAGTAGTCAAGATGTTTGAGAACCCTGTATATAGGGTCTGATTTGGTTCATATTTAGAATAAAACGAAATAACTCCACAAAAAATGCATCCGCCAGGTGGAGCGGGGTCGATATATTTTGAAAACCTGTATCTATGGTCGGATTTGGTTTATATTTAGAAGATATATGTACAGTGGTCCACAAAATAATAGGAGTGCGTTATTTTGGTCAGTTTTTGCTATTTGCCTTTTGTTTATTTAATGTTTATTATTTTTATACAAAAGTTAAGCTGGGTATACAACAAACAACGAATAAATTCAGATTTTAACCGCTGTACAAAAATTATTAAAATTCTGTAAATTTTCACCAAAATATCAAACTTTTTAATCAGAATCTTCAGAGAAAATTCTGGTATGCAGTTTTATAGCCCATTCAATTCTAGTCTGAAGAAGTGCAAGTTTCAAGCTGCTAAAAAATTCCGTTGATTTTTGGCAATTTTTTTTGCTGGCACTGTCCCCATATAAAATAATATTGTCGAACATACTTTGTATGGAAAAAACGTGAAACACCTTCAACCGAAAAAATTCTCAAAAATCAACGGAATTTTTTAGCAGCATGAAACTTGCACTTCTTCAGACTAGAATTGAATGAGCTACAAAACTGCATACCAACATATTTTCTAAAGATTCTGGTTAAATAGTTTGAAATTTTGGTGAAAATTTGCAGAATTTTTATAATTTTTGTACAAACTTGAAAATGTAAATTTATATGGTGTTTGTTGTATTACCAGCTAGGCTTTTACAAAAAAATACGAAACATTAAATAAACTAAAGACAAATAGCCAAAACAGGTTAAAATATCCCACTCCTATTATTTTGTGGACAACTGTAAGTACATATATTACTTAGGTGAAAAATAATATCTGCAAAAAAAGTTTGTATTTGTCGTCCGATTAGTTCACACATATCTGGAACATAAATTACTGAAAAAAAAAATATTTCGAAAAATGCATCTATGTTCCGATTTTGTTTATACATATTTAGAATAATATAAATGAACTACTTATACGAAAAGAAAAAACGCCACAAAGCATGTAGCCGTTAGGTGGCGCGAGGGTCGATATAAAAGAACAATCGGTAAAACAAGAAATTTTTAGCAAAAAAAAAACCGACTTAAAAAAATATATATATATCTATATATTTCATGATCCAATGATCGGATCTAAACCAAATTACCTCTGACCACCTCTGAGACACTACCTTTCCGTTGCAAAAAGAATTATTGAAATCGGTTGACGTGGTGCAAAGTTATGCGGTAACATACATAAAAAAAAAAAAAAAATAATAATAATAATAATATTCCGACGAACTGATAACCTCCTCCTTTTTTGGAAGTCGGTTAAAAACACTTTGATTTAGGATCGTTGACTAAATCATTGAAATAAGTCAAGGCTTTTGTTGAGGTTACCAGAAGCTAAATGGTAACTATAGTTACTGAAATGAACAGTATCTATGATGTAAGTACATATCGCTAGCTTAGAAAGAAAAGTTGCCAAGTCCCATTTTACAAATTTTACAGGAGAGAAAAAAATCTTTCTATAGCCATTTTCTTTAACTATTTCGCAAGACTTTGAATCAAACATTTTGCGCGTTTAAAGCAAAGAAAAACTCCATAAGAATCAGAAGGATTCGATATTTATTAAAAGATGTCGTATTATTTTGGCGTTATCGGATTTGTGGTGCTTCATTTGGACTTAGCAAATTTTCCTTTTATTGCTTATGAAGAGGAAAAAATAAAACAAGTGCCTTTATAATTTTCGAAACGATGCGTATTCAATTTCTTTAGCCTCCTATATCAAAAGATGAGTTTTCATAAAAAGTGGACTTAGTAACTTTTCACTCTAAGCTAGCGATATATCCAACGAAAGTTAATACACTTACCATTTAGCTTTAAGTAATCTGAACAAAAGCCTTGATTACATATTTTATTATTTTATTTTAAACATCTTAATATGTAGTTTGTTTTAATTTTTTATGTATATGTATTAATTTTTACTCAGAAAGAACGTAGTGTGCTTTTATTTGTTTTATAAATACATACATATTTAAAAGCGTTACCGCAGCTAACCAATTTTACTACCTCCCATTATGGCCAACAAATGTTTCGTATCTCAATTCCACGAGCACTTATGAAAGCAATAAAAGAAAAAATAGCCTCAGTGATCGTAAAAGTCCCACATCACGAATTTGCAAAATGGGAAAATCAAGAGAGAGAGAGAGAGAGAGAAAACAACAATAATAATTTTAGTGCGACAATTTAAAAGGGGATTCGAAAGCCGAGTTCTGCGGTCGCCAGCAATGCGCATCACATACAAAACAATTTGAATTCAAAGAAATGATAAATAAATAAATTAAGATGTGCAAGCAAATTTGAATTTAGCAGAGTAATGTGCATGTGCATACAATTATTTATATGTACATGCGAGAAGACAGATGGAAGTACCTGAAACTATGAATGAAATTCATAAAAATATGGTAGGTAGCCACTGCCATAGCCAGCCATCAGTATCTATTGATGATTGTTTTCATTTAACGCTAGTAATGTTGATGCCGATCCACCGCCAAATGTCAACAACAAAATCAATACGAACGCTTGCTATACATGTATACATACATACATATGTACATATATACGTACAGATGTAGGTATGGTATGGTATGGTAAGTGATGATAAATAAACTTGATGACGATGTTGGCAGCAACATTATGATGAATAGTTCACTCGCCGCCATCAAAAGAGCGAGATAACAAAAGGAGCAAAACAAAGCAATCGAAATGACTACTAGGTACACACCAGGGTAGCCAGCTCATTTTTGAGAATTCCCCGATTTTTCCCGAAAAAAAAAATATATGATGTATTTTAACATATTGCTGGTATTTCTGTTTATTTTATTTTTAAATATGTATAATTCGTCTATGTATTTATAAACCAAACCAAACTTTTATTAAGTTTGTTAACAAATAAAGAATAAAAAATGTACATATGTATAATATTTAAATACATACAGCGGTTCAGAATTATTTATTTTTTTTTGTTATTTAATTTGAGCTTGTTTTATAAAAATATAGTTCATTATTTAACAAAACCCGTTTAAATCGAAGTTTTACACTTTGTGCAATATTAAAAAAAAAATCAACAAACTCTCTTAAAAATATCGAGCTTTTTAATTAGATTTTCTAGAAAAATTTTGAGTATGTAGTTTTGTAGCCCACTCAATTCCAGTATAAAAAGTGTTGCGATGGTGTTGCGGTTTTCTTCCACATAAAATAAATTGTGTTTATTCGTTATATGAAGGCAAAAGCTACAAAGAAAACTTCAAAAAATCAACGGTAATTTTTAGCCATTTGAAACTGTATTATACAAGAATTGAACGAGCTGCAAAACTGCGTACGGCTCATTCCACGGTGACGGGTGAGACATTTCAACTTACTTTATTTTTAAATTATTATGAAATTAGTGAAGCAAAAAATGAAAATTTTGTACACCTAATTCCCACAAAAATGCATCCCCCGCTTCCCATGTTCACTGAAATTCCCCACAAAAAACGGTCCATTCCCCGATTCCCCACGCAAACTGAAATTCCCCGCAAATCGGGGAATTAATTCCCCACGAGTTGGCTTCCCTGGTACGCACGTTCATATGTATTCACATATGCTCTTACATATTTGCGGACAGATGGATATTTATGATATATGGCGTTGTGAGTGGTGGAAAGTGGAAAGCTTGCTTGCCGGCGCCACAGGGGTGACTGTGGTGGGCGAGCGACAAGGAATTAAAAAAAAAAATTGCGCTTTATAGAAGCACACCGGAAATGTAGCAGCATTGCGTATTATTTTCTGTCTACCTACCAGTAGCGCGTTTCTGTAACCTTGCGATACACCTTATATCGTAAAATATAACGCTTTTTCACTTTTATCGCAAGCGAGTGTTTCTGTAACTGTGGTGAAAAAGATATTGCGATAAATATATCACTAGCTGTAAGTCAAGCGAGTTTTAGTTTTCGTGGCAAAAAGCGTCCGATATGAGTGTGGTATGTATGATTTCAATTGTTTTAAATTTTTTTAAAACAAATAATTTTTTTTTTTACAGAAGAAATTTATATACAAAAACATACTTAGCTACTTCAAATCAGAATATTATTATAATAAAATTGAATGGGCTAGTTTTGTAGCATAACAAAAAACTTTCAAAAAAATTTGGCAAAAAACTTGAAATTTTCCTGAAAATTTTGCGAGTTTTTCTGACTTTTAGAACAAGTTTGAAACTTATGTTCAAATAGTTTATATTATAGAATTATATTTCATAAAAAATTTACGAAAAAAAAATATTTTTGTGGAAAACATTATGCACAGATATTGTAAAAAGAAATTGTACTGGAAACTTTTTTTGATTGGTGTATATTTTTTATTCGATAAATCTGAAGAAGCACATTATATTTTCGAAGAAATACATAAATGTTTATATGTATGTTATTTTGTTTGTTAACAAAACAGCCTTGGTAAATTGAATTTAAATAGTACATAAGCAACCATCATTTATGTATACATATTCTGACACTGAAAAAAACTATTGAATCAATTAAAAATGCACATACATTCGGTTTTTGTTCCTACATTAATCAATTAAATGTTTTTAATGCTCAAAATATAAAAAACTTCTTACTTTTTGCTTCAATTTGTCAGAAATACACAATAACATATATTCTTCATCCTGGTAGTTTGTATAATTTTAACAAAACTCACCACCAATATATCGCAAGGTGAGTTTACTCTAGTCGAGTCGAGATTTTAGGCAATAGCATGAAATTTTCGATACGACTGGACTCTCGAAAATCGATTTGCATTCGACACGAATCTCGCAATGAGGCTGTATATGAAAAATAAGCAATCAATTTTAATTTTAATTGATACATATATTTCCATTTCATACAATGGAAATGCTTGGGCCAATTTTTAGATAAATACTAATCAAAACAAAAGAACATACCTTTCTTAGGTCGGTCAAAAATAAGCCTTTATTAATGAAATTTCATATAATACGAACTGCAGCAAATTAAGTTTAATTGAAAAAATTTTGCTGAGAATTCCGAAAATATTTTATTAGAAATAAAAAAACAAATTTACAACACCTTTTATAATCTAACCTAAGGTTAGCTAAACGGGGTGACTAGATGGACGGCGAACAACGGTCTCGCTATCCATTTTAGTGTATCTACTTTTGACATTTCTGTCAAATCGAATATTTTAATCTTACACCCAAAAAAAAACGTCTCTTAATTCAAGAAAAACAGCAATCAAAATGACGAAAAATGGGAACGAAACAGCACTAACTTGCCCAACTTTTCTTCAAAATGATAGTTTACATCCACGTTTCCATATTTTCGTGTACGTTTTTACACATTCCAAAGAAAAATTACACATCCGGGAGAATTTTTAACTCATTCGGAAGAATTTTCGACCTTGAAGTAAGGAAAGTTTTTCTTTGATCCAGCGATAGATTTTTGGTTCAGTGTAAGGAACTAATACGTTTTTTGTATCTTTCCTTATTTTATCATATTAATAACCTGTTACCTTTCTCTTTCGCACTTAACCGCCAATTAGGATTAAAAAAGGAAGGACCTTTAGAGATATTTGCATACTTCTTTTTTATTCCCAGAGCTGAGTAGAGTAATCGTTTGTAGACGACTATCGACTACTAGCCTCAAATTGAAAAATGTCAGGAAACAGTTGCAGGACGATTCATGCATACTTTGCTTGTAAAGTGCCTTTCGAAAGAGCGAATTGCAGGAAAAATTCTGAAAACGCATTTTGGCTGTTCACACTGCGAATGGTTTTCTGGCAAACTTTCTCGATATGTGCTAAAATCCGAGCGTAAGCGCCGTTACCGGTTGTTTTTTTTATTTGCCTTGGTTATAATTAATTAACTTTATACATCCGCAAAATAATTATTTACAAATATTTTTGATATTTTACTCAAAATGCTCGGTTATTATTTCTCACGAAATTCGCGATCTGTGTCACACGGCAACACTCGAATGGTTTGACAGCACTTGCAGCGAAAGTTGGAATTATTGCCCCGTCTGGCAGGCTGTTTAATGTAAGTGCCCAAGTTACACAAATCAAAACTTCCGGCCGCCAACAAAGGGTGCCAAACGAAGATGACATATGGCGTCAATTTATGGAAACCATTGATATGCCTCACAACCCCTTCAAAATAAAAGCAAAAAGAAACAAAAGCATAACAACAATCAAAGCAATACAACATCTACCATTTAATCATTATGGTGTGCCATATCCGCACACGGACATACATATGTATGTATGTATTATCTAAAAATAAATCCAATAGAAATTATCTAAAAATAGATCCAATGCACAAGTGAGTGCCATTTGAAAGATACTACACTTGCGCTAATTTAAGAACATTCTAAATACATATGTATGTATATGTATGTATGTTTCAGCGCGATTTGGGTTTTTGCAAAAATTAGTCAGCGCGTGCAGAGATTTGCGTAAAGCATAACTAAGTACGACAAGAATGTTTTGCCTGCCTGTACATATGTACATACATACATACTTGAATAGCACCAATGATATTTACCATCTGCAAACAATCATATGCGCTGTTGTATCTATCTCACTTACCATTGCTTATTCTTGTGTATCGCATCGTAAATGGGGCCCTCAAAATCTTTCAGCACAAAGTAGGTACGCCACTCATAATCGTTGAGAACATCCAAGCCATTCTCAGAGGTGATGACAGGAACATTAAAGCAACGTGCAGCCTCCACGGTTTCCGCATCGTTGACAACATCACCAACAAGACAGATCCTGAGATTCTCCGGCGAGGGTGAGGGTGAAATTGACATTTCTATAAAATGAAAAAAAGCAAATGGAATGTTAGCATTTTTATTTTTTGTTTGCAATTTTTAAGTACTTTTAAACTCATTTAAAGTATGTAAAGTGTAAAAACCACAAGTGACGTACTTACATATTTACATAAGTACATAATGTACTTAGATATAGTATATTGAATAAAATATTCCCAAATGAGAAAAATGTTGCGAATTCGCCCATAAATGACACTCTATTATTTACCTTTTCAAAAAAAAATAAAAATAAATAAAATAAAAATAAGCGTAATTTTTGCCAAGAAAGTACCGAAAATGTTGAGATAAAAACAAATAAGAGTTGATGTTATGCTCGATACAACATCGCTAATAGCCGCGCCACCGATCCTTAAGTCAGAGCCCGCCAGTAGCAGTTGGTAACGCCCAAATATAAATATGTATGGAGAGCATATCCAAGAAGCAGACATTGTAACGAGAGCAGACAACCACCATTCGACGTCTCGACAATACGCTGACGGCTGACAGCCGCTCAAAGAATTTTACGTACATACATATGTATGTATGTATGTATGTACATATGTCGGTGCAAAAAGACACGAAATTGTTACAGCTTTGAAACACTAAATAGAGGCACGAAGCTAAGTCAATCTAAGAATGGACTTAATTGAAATAGATTAATATGAAATGGCAAATTATGAAACGGGCGAAACCGAACGTCGTATACCCGGCGCACGTGTACATAGGTTTGTATGTATTAAATATGGCTTTTTCACCTTTCTGTAAACCAGGTGTTGGAACTTAATGAAATAATAAAGAAGCAAGATTTCGAGCATGTATGTAACGCATGAACAAAACTTACATTTATATGGAAAAAATGCGACACCCTCCACAAAAAAAAAAATCTAAAAAATCAACGGTATTTTTTAACGACATGAAACTTGCACTTTATCATACTAAAATTGATTGGGCTACAAAACTGCATTAAAAAGTTTGTAATTTTGATGACACTTTTATAAGTTTTATTATTTTTTTGGAAATTTGTACAAGCTTTGAAACTTTTATTTAAGTTGTATCTGATGATTAAATGAAAATTATTAACAATAAATAAATAAAGATAAGTTGCCAACAGCATCATTTTGAATCTTGATTCTATTATTTTGACCGTAACTGTATATGATAATTATAATAATAAGAATAGATTGGCGCTTACACATATATATGTTAGTGTTTGGCCGAGCTTCTCCCCCGATTTGTGGCGTGCGCCTTGATGTTGTCACACAAAGTGGAGGGACCCACAGTTTTACGCCGACTCCGAACGGCGATTGTATTTTTATGAGAGAAGCTGTTTTTCATGGCAGAAATACACTCCGAGGTTTGCCATTGCGATGTAGCTTTGACCAGGGCTTGAACCCTAAGTCCATCCACAAAAAAGTGGTGCAAGACTTGTAACAAATGGATTTGTCTGAACTGATAGTTTTTTTAAGTAATATTGGTTTAAGAAGAAAATGTAAGCCATTGATCTAAGAAGTAAAATTATGCTATTTTTTCCTATAAAAATACCGTCTAAGCTTTCACCAAAACCATATAAATATTTATACAAAATTTAGCAAAATTCAACAAATTTTTAATCTCAATCATAACATTTCGGGGTATGCAGTTTTATAGCCAAAACAAAGGACTGCCTTTGCGGTTTTTTTTTTTAATATAACAAGTGCAATTTACACAAACTGGAGTTGATTTTTTTTTTAATTTTGTTGCAAACAGTCTCCCGCACTTTATTTCATAAGAAATTCATGCTTATATAGAAAACATTGCAAAAAGACTCGGATTGAAAAGTGGAAATTTGGATGAAAACTTTTGAATTTTCTTAAATTTTTTATAAAGTTTGAAACTGTGATTGATATGGTTTCGGCTAAAGCTTGGGACAATATTTTTATAGAAAAAAATAATAACATAACAATGAAGAATATTAAAAAAAAATCAAGACGCGGCCACTTGTTTGAGTCACTGTATATGGGTATTTCTAATTTGGCGTTACGTGACACTCGTACGACAAAATGTTAAAAAAAAAATATTGAAGTCACAATTTTAAAAGATTTTAAATTTTTAAGATTTATATAGCAATTAAATGCCACCTAATTCAGTAAAAAAAAGTTACAACTGTTGGTAGTAGCGATATTAGTAAACACACGCGCTGGCGTGACGTTACAAAAAACAGAAGTGGATTTTGACTTCGATTACAAAATTGCAAAACTCTGCGAATTCGGCAAAACTATTTGTATAAAAGTTTTTGTAATTATTTTGTAAATGTTTAAGCTTAATTCTCCAAGTTTTTAAATGTAGAAATCTTTTCTGTTTTATGTTTAATCAGCTAAATTATATGGCGTTACGTTACTAAAATTTCCATTAAAAAAGTTTTGTTAGTACTGTTCTTGAAAGGATTTTTAACGGGAATAAAATACGCATTTTATGTCGAACGTACTTTTTATTTTGACATCAGTGCCACCAGCGGTTCCATTTTTTGCAAATCTATGTCCTACTGCGTTTCAACTAAACATGCCAAAGGTGAAACAAATCAGAGCATAAATACAGTTTTTCAAAATATCTCGAACCTGGCGCCACCTAACGAGACCTTTTTTGGCAAAAATGTTTTTGCTTACGGCCTATATATAAATTAGATATAGGACTTTTATTTGTTTTTGTTATTTTATGGCCTTATAACAATTATATTCAACAATTTTTATTGAGCTTGAGGCCGTTTTTTTTCTGATGAGGAAATGTGGTTATTTCCGAAATAGCTATCACTTCTACAATTTTTTCAAATTATTGTTGCTTTTCCACAATAAGTTTTTCATTAAAAACGACCTCAAGCTCAATAAAAATTGTTGAATTTATAGGACTTTTATTTTTTTTCGCGGTAGACTTTTCGCTGGATTCGCCCATATTTCTGTATCTATTTCGATTTCTTTAGGCTGTGATAAACAACCGTTATGTGAACAAAGTTTAGGTAAAAGAACAAGTGGGCAAATCCCTGCCATAAAACATCGGTGTTCTAATGAATGATGTCCTCAAAACTTTCCTCCAAAAAGCGTTCGAGTTTCGCAGCAGCATCAATTTTCTCTCAAATCAAATCTTAGTTGTTGTTGTTGTTGTAGCGGCTACAACAACAACCCCAGCCAGATCGGTTAATATCTCAGTCGTTGTCGTCAAGTTTCACTAACGGCAGCCCTAAGAAGCGTGCAGCCTCTATGGGGTCGGTCCACGGGGACAAAGGCGTTAGGGTTGTGCTTGTTGGGTTTTCCGGGCATACGAAGAGATGCTTCGAGTCATGAGGTGTCTCTCCGGATGCCGGACACTCATTCGGCACATCCGCGTTTAGTCTGCTCAGGTATGAGTTTAACCTGCTGCAGTAGCCAGAGCGAAAATGGGCCATTGTGGTTCTTGTCTCCCGAGGCAGATGAAGCTCCGTCGTCTCGTCTATGTCCGGTGGTTGTGCACCCAGAACGGCATTCACAGGTCTAGAGTCTACATAACTCGAGACTGACTCCCTGTGAATGCCGTTCAGGGCCTGTCGACCACGTCTATGGCTCCCGACAAGGAACTGCCTGCAGAGCGTGGTGTTATGAACAAATCTAAGTATTTCTTCGCGCTGAAAACGTCCATTTTTGGCGTTTTTTTTTTTTTTGTAAATAATCTATTAAATTTTATATTTTTTTTACACTTCACTCTTAAACATACATACATGCATTTGTAAATAATAAATATAGTTATGTATGGCAATCGATGCCAAAGCAATTTTGAATGCAATATGCTTGCACGTTTTGTTCTGGTTTTACGCTTTCGCTGATTTACGCTTCTACTTTCCTCTTGCTTGCTTTTCATTATTTAGGATTACTATTGGCTTTTGGCTTTTCTTTTGTTGTGGCATTTTACTTCCACCACTTGTGTTTGAATAATTCCATTTCCCCTCACCAATTTCTTCTTTTCGTTTTCGTCTGCAGAATTGAAACTTGGCAATGAAGTGTATTTTTTTTTTTTGCTTTTTCTGACGCCTTTCGTGCAAAATACTCGAGATTTTAATAGCATACCGACTACGAATGTAAAATTCCTTTTCAAATGACGAAAAAGAAGAAGGGCACATACGGAACTGTTTGCATAACCATTTGACTTCAATTAAATGCTTTGAAATGTGCCAACAATACATATCAATAAGGTGTATGCGTAAGAACACTTGTACACGATATGTATGTATGTATGTATGTAAGTGATAAAATGTGGGAAAATTTTTAATTATGAAATTAAAAGTTATATGGCTTTATTCATAAAAAATAAAACAGATTTGTAGAGCTCTATAAAGTGAAATTTTCATACAAATTTCCGATTTATAAAGCAGTTAAAGTCTTCTTTATTTTTTATGAATTTGGGTGATACTTGTTTTGCGCGACCAGCTGAATTAGTTTTTTTCAAAGCTAGGAATCGGAAAACTCTTTGGGGTTATTTCGCCATAACCAATGTAACTACTACTTATTACCAACTAATGTGTTGATAGAACAGCTTCAAGTGTGTAGCATTATTTATTTGCCAGCAGACACCATTAACGAACCACGCTCTGGACGCAGCCCAGCACGGCAACAACGATTGAAAGCGTTGAGGATGTGAAGAAATCGGTGTTGGGGAATCGTTGAATTGCCATTAGAGAACTGGCTGAAGACGTTGGCATCTCCATGCCATTTAATTCCATGTAATTTTTTCCGATGTTTTGGCTTAAAACTCTTGTCAGCGAAATGTGTTCCGAAGCTGCTTAACTTGGACCAAAAGCACCGTCGCATGAGCATTGTTCAGGAGCTGTTAACCTTTAACTATGGAGGTGGTGGTAAAATTATACGCCCTCTTAAAATTTTTTTGAATTACTCTCCTATGTTGCGCTCCAGCAACTTGATTCTCTCAGTATCTTCTCATTTCGTTGTCGTCATTGATCAGTTGGGTTTTTGCAAGAATGATAGAATACAAGATTGCGCCGATCAGAGAGGATTTTTGAGAATAACTTTTGTGTGACGTCACACTGGTACAATTGCGAGAGAGAAATGCCAAAACGTGGGCAAGAATGGAAGAAGAAGAAAAAATGTTGCAAGGAAAACGTAAACAAGTTGCACCAGTGTGACGTCATGCAAACAACGATTCTGTCAAATTCGTTAAGAGAGGAATAGCGGTCCGAGATCGGCGCAACCTTTGTATTCTCTCAATCGTGGGGTTTTTGCTGTGGAAGGTGAAGCGTGGGTGGAGAAATGCCGATGCTTGTGTAAAAATTACCACTCCTCAACGTTTATGCAACTTTTTCTTACAATTATTTTTTACAATTACATTTTTTTAATATGATCTCTTGTACTTCTTTAAATATATATTTTTTGTGTGAAAAGAATGCCTTAAGCTTTAGATTATTAATTTTTATTTTACACTTTTTTTACAAGTTTACTATGTGATGTTTTCGTTCTTGTGAATAATAAAAGCCTTGTGAAATAAAGTGGGACTGTTGTTGATTTTAAAAGAAAAAAATAAAATTTTGAATTTATTTTAACTTAAAAATCTAGTAGCTTAGTTTAAAAGAAAACATAATTATAAAATGGCCAATTTGTATTCAAATTTCTAACTTAAATTCGAAGGGGTAAAATTTACCACCAGGTCATAATACACTATGTCCAAAAAATTCACCTCCATAGTTAAAGGTTAAGTGACGTCAATAAAGATCCTGATATGCTCAACGATTGTGACGGCGATACCGAACCCCAATGGAAAAGAGAGAGAAAATGTTGAGTTGTGCACTAGAGTGGCTAAATCGACAACCTGGCTTTGGGTTTGTTTAATAATAATGTCTGTTAAAAATTACAACCCGTTTGTCTCAAAAGGACCAAAGTCAAAAAAAAGTCAGTCGATTCGCTTATAATTTTAACCTCTTATCTTTTAAAAATGTATTGTGTAAAGAATTTCAATGTAGTTTGATATTTTGTTTGTTTGTTTTTTAACTTAAACTTTAGAATATACCAGAAAAATCGTAGTATCTCATCGTTATTTGAAAATTTGCAGGAACCCGACCAAGGACCTTCCATAAACGACCTCATCGTAAAAATTCTTCACAATGCGCACGGCTATCCTTCCAGTTTGCGTAGTTTCAGTCTCTAAAGTGGCATTATACCTTTAAATCAAAACCACGACAAATCACTCCAATACTTAAATTTATTTATTTTTTTATTTTTTATTTTTTGATAAAAAGTAATCATTTTCAATTTTTCTACTATATGTAGTTAGAAAATTAGCGTTTTTGTCTTAAAATTGAATGGAATTTTTAAAATCAATACTAGATAAAAATTTATGAATTAGCGTAATGCAGACATTTGGTATATTTGTATTCTTTTTTTTTTTTAATTTATTTGCAGACACTCGTACACTTAGAAGATAGTACAAATTCCAAAACGCAATTGAATGGTTAGCCAGCAAAAATATTTCAATCGCCATAATTGTAGATAGCTATTTATTACACATCTCCCTGCCTGAGTTTTTCATGCGCTGCCATCTATTGTTGTTGCTTATAGAGCGCTCTTACACGGTATGTATTTGCATATGTAGATGCTACTTTTCTGGTACGTTCGAATATATGGTACTTACGAGTACATAGATACCCTGCAGTCAAATTTAGAGACAGCCTGGCATAGCGCTAGTTCCGAACTGCATATTTCAGAACTATCTCGGAACTGGTGCAAAACGGCGGCAGAGCGGGACAGTTGGAACTTGCGGTGTAAATGTGCAAATGCTCACTCTACGGGTAGTACAGGGCTGCCAACTCTCCTTAACTAGGAGGTGGGTGCCATATTGAGGTTAAAAAAGTGCCAAAAAGAGATGCCATCCTGTTTAATCCTTCCCATTTAGCAATAAAATAAGAACCTGTTAAAAACTAGTTGCAAAGTAATGCACTGGGCGACAATTGCCACCGCCAATTACATCGCCGTGTAAAACTGGACAGTTGAAAGCATTGCTTGGGTATTGAGCTAGAACAAGTACTGTCGGCAAAAGGTCTAGTTCTACGCTAGTTCGTGAGCTAGTCAGATTTTCTGCTGGGTACAAAAAAGTAGCATTTACATATACATACAAATACATACATATCGAGTAAGACCGCTGTTAGCTATGAGCAGTACAGGGATCAATTATTGAAAGCATCTTGAAAATTGCGCAAATCATTTTATTGCAACTGCATTTCAAAGATACTAAATCAAGTGCTTATTCAACAAAGTATGAAATATGCAAATGTTTGACTGAGAATGTACTACGTACACATACCACATTTGTATGTAAACATCTAACTGCATGAGAAAGCAAACATATTGACAACAGTCATGTATGTACATACATCCATACATACATACTTACAACATATGTGTGTACATGAGCCGTTTATTTTGAAAATGGCGTAAGTCAACTTTTCAAAAAAACAAATCTAGTTAATGATAACACTAATTACAAATTAGCGGTGTCTATTCCTTAAAAAAAAAAATGCATTGAAATGTTGAAAAATGCTGAGGATATGTTAGAGAGAAGTTTTACTAATCAGCGGTATAACGAAGATATTTATTCTGAAAGTGGCATAAGTCACTCAAAAAACAAAAAACAAGTTAATAAAAAACATGCATTACACCGAAATTTTACACAAACTAATTATGTATACTCACAAAACTAGGAGCCAAATACAGTAAAACCGCGTTTTTAGTTTCATCAGTATTTCTTTTAAAAGGACTTTGAAATTTCAAATTATTTAAAAAATTTAGTGCAATGTTAATGAAAGATACAAAAAATATACAATTATTTGGTGCATAAGCACGAATAGGTATTGAAAATGTCCTTTTAAAGGCAAATTTGCAGCATTTATTTTTGAAAAAATTATGGGTTAGGTATTAATAGACACACGATCATATTCTCGAATTTCATTCTTCTACTTTATTGTGAATGAAAACAATTTAAAAACAAAAGGACTTATGCCATTTTCCAAATAAACGGCGCATATGTAGTTAAGTACTTTCAACAAATTTCAGACACTGGCAATTGCAATGGAGTAAATTTAAATGCATGCACGTAATACCCTACATACATACATACATATGTATGTGCATGTATGTGCATATGTATGTATGTATGTATGTATGTATGTATGTACGTAGTCACATGATTGAAACGATGTTTGCTTGAATAACCAGAGAGCAGCCAGAAATTCTGCCAATTAGCCATTTCTTTGCCGTTAGTATTTTAATTGTAGCAAAAGTCGCAGCAAGTCAAGGATCATAATGTCATTAAAGGCGCGGGACGGTATTTAGAGAGAAAGTGTATTCTTCATACAGCTCCAATAAACAAGTGTCTCTTTCCACAGCGGAGACTTCAATTTGATTTTGCTAAATACTGGGCGACTATTCCAACTTATTATCCCACCAATACAAAATTATTGTAACACAAGCATCTGCACATCGCCACACCGAGTAATAAAACAAATACATATTGCGTTTACATTTGTATGTATGTATGTACGTGCAACGGCAACTATTGCAGCTAAATAAGCCTTTAATAACATACAAGTATGCATCCAGCTGCTAATTCAATTAAACTCAAAGCGACAACACGCAGAAGGTGGCCTCTTCTTGTCTCTGGGACTGGTGAGTATGCTTGCTTAGCAACCAAAACAACTAGCCAGCAACCATCAAAAAGTCATATCAACCCGTATTTGCAATCATACGATTGTATTGGTCGGTCGTACAAATTTCTGAGGAGATGCGACGCGCTGACGACGAGCAGTGGATGCACATCCTTTACTCATGCTCTCCATTTGCACTGTTAGTGAGCGACTAGCTCGCCGTTGCACCATATTTAATTTTGAAATTGCTAAGCAAATAATTCAACAGATGGAAAAATCAATTGAAATAATTTGTGACATTCGGCAGGGCAAAGCGATAGTAATAGCTCTAATTACACCGTGCGACAAAAAAAAAAAAAAAAAAAACACACGACACAGTATAACCGCGTTTACAATTTTTCACTCTGACGTCAGGCTTTTTTTTTTCAAAGGACTTTAAAGATATGATTGATTCAAAAAATTATTTAAAAAAATTAGGCTATGTAAAAAACAATAAAGAACGAATATGTATTTTCAACGATATTTAGGACAAAATTTGTAAAGGACATTTTCCGTATGCATCAAAAAATTTATTCTGGTATAATTCTTTTATATGATACCCTTATTGTTACTCTACATTGCACTGAATTTTTAAAATAATTATTTGGAATAATCATATTTTTTTTAAATTCAAAGTCCTGTTCATTGCCCATAAGCAGGCATGGGCAGAGAGTTAGCAGGTGCTAAAAGAGCGTAAGCGTTGCGTGTACGTATACAAGCGAGAGCGCATCGATGAGAACACGACAGCATGCAAAATGAATTAGGTACACTAACACATGCTCACTTTTAGCTCACGCTTGTTTGTGGTAGTGCCCACCTCTGCCCATAAGGTAGACTCCAAACAGCCATGAGGCTACTAATCTTATCATGTCATCTCGTCAGCGTTAGGCGTTCGCTAAGCCAAATTAAATTATAATTTTATTTGATTAATTGTTGAATTAGTTTTATTATATCTAAATATTATTACTTCCTACTAGAATTAAAATGTTGAATGCCTGGCGGAGTTCTTACCAATTTTTGCGGGCTGTACATTGAGAACAAGAGTGGTCTACATTTTTCCAACCGTTCCCACGACGACAGTCGGGTCTACGTAACCGGAACGACCCAGATTTATATTTGGCCA